>NC_090811.1:21468606-22075392 GCF_036512215.1 Solanum lycopersicum | reverse complement strand
CAAACTATTAGACAAAAAGTATTTGATAAAATACTTGTTTGAAGAAACAAATGTACATTTAATAAGTACTCTTTTGTTTCCAATTTATTTATTGTACTTTGATTTTTATTCTTTTTACTATAGAATGTTATTTTTTTTTTTGGGGGGGGGGCATCTTTAATAAAACAAATTGAAAGACATTTTTAAATATTCTACATACGATATTTAAAAGAAAAGTCTTCTTTATTTTAAAATTTTCATATCAAAAGAAAATTATACCAATGTATATTAATCTTTTTTATCTATCTATCTATACTACTTTAAAAGAATGAACTACTTAACTTAAATATTAAATTATTATAATACCTCCAACTTAAAACACCAAATATAGTAGATCATCTGTATTGTATATTGTATTATATTTATTTATGTGTATTATATTATATAATATTATACTAAAAGACAATCATCTTTAACATTGAAGGGTGGTGATATTTTCAAAGAATTATAGCTTTTTGATGAACTATGACCTTTTCGAAGGCATGTGACTTTTCTAAAGGGTTGAGACTTTTCAAATTTGTTGTATCTCATGATTATTTTTACTCTGCTTGACAATTACGGCCAAATTACAATCATTCTTAATTTAGGAACTCAACTCTTGCGTCTTTAAAATTCGTTGGGGCTTTAAGCACACCTTTGACAGCATTGTACCAGAAACCTCCGAGGTAAGTAAGCCCCAACGCATCCAAGGTTGTGAACTAAGGAGCAATGAACCAAGTAACGATCATGTAGACTAGAGTTTGTATACTAAAAAGGATTTTTAAAAATTAGAACTTAAGATGACTTCTTCCTATCTACGTAAACCTTGATAGGCAGAGCACAGGTTTTTTTTCCTAGTGGAAGGTCAATCTGTCAGGTGAGGAAGGAATGCATTGGCAAAGATGAGATTGGGGAGGGGGTGGGACATGGGGAAGGCTAACAACCGTTGAAATGAAATGTCATGGATAAGGGAGAGGATTATGAAGATTAAAAAGGGACAATATTTAAAGAGGGTGAATTATAAACAAGGATACTTATCCCAACTCAATCTCCTTCCAAAATTAAACAATCAATTAGTACAGGGCTTGAGGGTGAAAAATGCCTAGAAAAAATACATAAAATATTTTTACGACTTCATTATCTTAAAAAGTAACTTTAATAATATATACTCATATATTTTTGACATATCAGAAACTAATATCAAATAGATGAATATTTTGATCAAATACAGTAAACTCTTTTTGGCCAATAAAATGTCCAAGCTAACTACTAAATAACCTTGCATTGAGTAGGTCCAGTTACAAGGCAAGATCTTAGAGATCTTTTTTTTTATCTTAGAAACTCTCAATCATATATGAGTCTCCCTAACTATCTTTTATAAAGCTTGGTAAGAGGGACCCCTTCCTCATTATCCTTGTAGAACCCAAAACATAAAGTTGGTCACTATTATAGACTTTTTATTTAAAAATGATTTGAGTCCAATATTGTAAACAGGACAGGTAGAAATAAATAACTCCAACTGTTTTTCTCATTTTATATAACCTATTTGTTTAAAAAAAACGGTCCATTTTCTTGAATAGTTAAAATCAATAAATAATAAAAAGAAGGTTACAAATAAAAATGAAACAAATATTAATTTAAAATGAGAATGAAAGATAAATATGTTTTTTAAATACCCGTTTCAGTTGTTATGAAAAAACCAATATAGAAGGAATTTGGGCCAGAAAACTTCGGAGTAGTTTCTTGGTAATTTCTAGCATACTCAAGACTTGGACTAATTCTGAGTCAAGCGGGGTCTAGGGCATCCTGTAGTTGATGAATGATTTTACTATGAGTTTGATAACGTGAGTAGATATCCAAGATATTAAGGAGCATATAAGGCTTTACAAAATCAAATTTTGGAGAGTAGAAATCATGAAACTGATATTGGCGTGAAAGGATAGTTTAAGAATATCTAGGTTTGAAGACATGTTGCAAGCGGTAGCTTGGAAGTAAAAATTTGAGTTTTTGTCTGTGTCCAAGACACTAAGGCGCGATTAATACCGCCAATCTGGGTTCGTTGTAGAGGGATAGGTCCCGCCTTTGTGGGCCAGTCACGACATAAATTAGAGAAAAATCCCAAAAGCATGATTTTCTATGAAACTTTATTCTTAAGAGCTAAGTGGCGACCTATTGTAGTTTCTTGTCTTATTCCCTTGAATTCTAATGATAAAGGTAATTTAATTACTCCCTTAATTCGTATTTTCATTCTTAGAACTTAGAATCCTCATAAATTATCTTGGGGGAGAGTTTTCGCCAATAGTTAATGGTGGAAAAGCCTTAGTTGAACATAAGGATCATGAGTTTGGACTTCGGTTGATATTTTAATTTAATTTGGGTAAATTAGGACTTCATTATCGATACTTTTTTAAAATTACATGATTAAGACCAAAAATAAAAAGAAGATTCCGGAAGGGGAAGGGTCAAGTGTCTCTAGAGTATTCATGCTTGGTTTCGAGGTAGGTGCTGGTTCAACTTCCTTTTCTGTTATATATGCTTGTTAATTTATTCATTGTATGAATTAATATATGTGAATATGGAAACATGAATCGAACCTAAGGAAATGATTATGTATGAACAATTACATGCCACAGACTTGTTACTTGACTGTGTGACTATGTGCACTGTTCATTATGGGTGTGATTGTGATTGTGATTGTAATTTTTGTTGTACTAAATTCATTATATGTCATGTTTTTATAGATGTATGTGATCGGGTATAATGTTCCGACACATATATTGATTGGACTGAGTTTCACATTTTGACATATATATATTGGATTGGATATCACATTTCGAGACAATAACAGATTGGGTTTAGGTTTCATTAGAGAGATACATGGGATTGTTACATTTATATTTACCAGTCATTAATGTTGGAAAACTGTATGTTACTCTTAATATGATAATTGAATTATACATTCTATATATGTGTGTTTATTGTGTTGTAATTACTTGCTTATATTGCACTTACCGGAGCAGTCGCATTATCCTACCAATACATCATGGTTTCGCGTACTGATAATGCACTTTCTCTTTTATTGATGAGTACATGGCATCTTCAGGAACCTATTGACATACCTTAGTTATGAGACCAATGAACGATACTAGATTCAAGGGTGATCTAGTTCATTCAATTCGCCATGGAACTGTTATTAGTTTAGTCCATTCGTTTTGGACAAAGAATATATGTTTAGACTTTTTTTATGTGTTAATTTTGGGGCAGCACCCCTTTTCTTAGACTTGTTGATGACTAGAGTTTTGGTACAATGACTTTCAGTTGTAGGAATTGAATCTCTGCCATACATGTTTATTAGACATTCAAAGTTTATGGGAACTGCTCATTTATTTTATTTAAACTTGCTTTTGTATCTTTAAATGGTTTAGTTTTCTTTAAGTTCCATACTCGGGTGGTAGTAGTTGTTGTCCTATTGGAAAGTTAGTATGGGTACCAATCACGACAGTCAAAGTCGTGACGAAGTTTGTATCGGAGACCAAGATTTCTTGATCTCTTTGTATCAAAACGAGTCTAGTATAGTCTTGTGGAACAATATTGAGACATTTGTATTTTTCTTGACGACCTAAAAGACTTTACGAAATCTCTCTATCTTCTTCTCTTTTTTGTGCGATGACTAGATTCCAATTTGTATTTGGTGATCCAAATTAGTATCAAATATCCTCAACTCTTCTATCTGCAGATGGTTAACACATGATACAAGAGCATTAGGCCTGTAGCTCCAACCAATGAGATATAAAAGGATCCCACAATAAGAGGTTGCATTAGACACAAGGGTAGAGGCTGAAGAAACGTTAGAAAGTACCAGTGGGGGAGCCCTAGTTGAGAATATTCTTGGGAAAGATCCCCTCTTGCAGCTCAAAAAGAAGTGTAAGAGAATTTAGAGATCAAAGACAAGGAGAATATTGGAACAACGAAGGATGCACAGGCTAAGAATATCGACAATCATGCATTAGACCTAGTGTTAACTCAACAGATCATGAATTCTATGAAGGGATTACCCGGCCCTGGAATTCTTCCCATAGGACAAGTTGCTCAACCTCTGACTAACAACCATGTTACTACTACTATACCAAATGTGGATGAAGCATCAGTCACAGATTCCTTCTTTTGCCCATATATGGTTCCATGATAATTGATATTGATCATAAGATGTTCATTATTTTTTTGAATATGAGGTTGCCTTTGTTCCACAAATATTGAGACGCAGGATTCCTAGGAGTTCATTCTGATTACTATGAGTGGCTTAAAAAGTTAGGCATTGTAAACCAGCATGGAGTAGAGTTCATGAACTTTAGCTTCAAGTTGAGGCTAAGCATTTGTAGAGGGCCTATGTGGAATGCAGGTCGCCAGTCTTTCCCCTATTCACTTTGATGGAGCTCTATGCTTTGTTCTTGGAGAAGCATGTGCCCCCGTATATAGAGGGATCCCAATCTAAGAAGAATTAGTTCATGGCCTTGGAGCAGGGTGGTATGATTTTAGCTTCCTTTGAGGCGAAGTTCCATGTCTTTTCCATATATGCTACCTAGATAGTGACTACAGAGGAGGAGAGTATTCATATATTCATTAAGGGATCGAACCCTGAGTAGAAAGTAGTTTTTATTTACGTGAACTTTGTTGGTAAATGTTTAATGAGGTCATAGACTTCGTGAAGAAAGTTGAAGGATTTTGACGTCAAGAGTAGGCCAAGGATTTGGCTAAGAACCCAAGAACACTATTGACTCTTGTCGTTCCTACATCTGGTTGTAGACTGTCTTTTATTACAGTTTTTACAGTTGTGGATAACCTAGGAATATGAGGAGATATTGTCCCCATCCATGCATGTATGTCCTCGTGCAGCAGCAGACCAGAGAAGAAGACTCCCGCAACATGGATAAAGAAGGAATACAGGTAGAGGAACCGTGCAGCCAATCAAAGAGTTCACCAATAAAGATAACATGTATCATATCTATTCCTTTCCAGGCACGACAGAGTCATAGGTGTGGATGCACTGATCAGAAGTACTATTTTTGTCTTTGGCAGGATTGCTATTATTTTTTTTGGGTTCTACTAATATATATGTGAGTAACTTCAATTTTCCTATGGATTTGATGTTGTTTGTGATGTTATTTATATCCCCATCCATACTTCTATCCGAGTTGGAGAGTTTGTCCAAGTCATCCATGTCTATCATGCATGTTTATCCTGTTTATTGTGTTTATGGTTTTTCTGACTTGGGCTGATTAGGTTGATCGAGATATGACTAATTTTTATATAATATTAGGCATGACTTCGTTGTTCCCCGATTATGTTTTGCTTGATTGTATTGTTAAGTCTGTGAATGTTGAGACCCAGTGTAGAGAAAAGTTAGAGTGGGAAGGTATGTGGGTGAAAAAACATCTGAGTAGTAACTTGGGGATTTCTAGGCTAGGTAAGACTTGGACCAAATTTGAGTTAGGAGTCTAGGTCAATAAGAAAATGGATGGTGTATTTAAATATGAGTTTAATCACGTGAGTGGATAACCAAGATGCTTAGAAGCCTTTATTGCATTATAAAATAGAATTCCGGCGAGAGCAACTCTCGAAACTAATCTTCGCGTGAAAGGGTAACTTTACAACATTTAGTTTTGACGGTATGTTATGAAAGGGGATCGTGGAACTCAAATTCTATGTATCTTTCTCCGTGCAAGATCTTGAGGCGGGATAAATTCTTTTTATGTGGGACCGCCATGGCGGGCCAGTCGCAACTTAAATTGAGGAAAAAACAAAAAACGTAATCTTTTGAAAAACATTGCTCTTAAGAGCTAAGGGATGATACAGAGCAGTTCTCTATCATATTACCATGAAATCTCATGATAAAGGTAAGTTAATTACTCTCATAATCCGTATTTTGATTTTAAGAACTTAGAGTCCTCTTAAATTAACGTTGGGGGAGGGTTTTGGCCTGAAGTTAATGGTGGGAAAAGACCTAATTGGTTATTAGGATCATGGATTCGTCCTTTAGATGATATTTTAATATAATTTGGGTAATTAGGCCTTATTTATTTTTCCTTGCTTAAATTACTTTTTTTAGACTAAGAACAAGCTGAAAGACATTGGAATGGGAAGGCTTAAGAGGCTTAGGAGTATCCAAGAATAGTTTCAAGGTAGGTTACGGTTTGACTTCCTTTTTTATATGTGCTTGTTAATTGCTTCATTTTATGAATGCATGTGAATAGGAAAACATGAATCGAACCTAAGGAAATTATTAATTATGAACAATTACATGCCACAAACTTTTTACTTGAATGTGAGACTATGTGCACGGTTCATTATGGGTGTGATTGAGATTGTGATTATTCTGGAAGGATCGAGTATCACATTCTAGCACAAATATTGGACTTGGTGTGATATTTTGGCACATATATATTAGAGTTGGTGTGACGTTTTAACACACTAACAGTTCAGGTGTGGTTTCTATGAGAGTACCACATGTGGCGTTTACACTGACATTTACCTATTATTGATATTTGGATAATGTATGTTGCTCATAAAATTATATTTGAATTATGCATTATGTAGATGTGTGTATAATGTATTTTAGTTACTTGCTTATATTGCGCTAGTTTGAGTAGTTGTATGATCCTAAAAGTACCCCATTGTTTTGTGTACTGATACTACACCTACTCTTTCTTTGTTGATTACAGGGAATCTTCAAGCGTCTATTGACAGACCTTAGTTAGAAGACCATTGACATAGACTAGATTCAAAGGGAGTCAGTACTTTTAAGATGTCATGGATCCATCAATAATTTAGTCCATTCTTTTTGGACTCAGACTATATCTTTAGATTTTGTTTATGTATAAATTTTGTGGTTTCACACCCTTTTCTTAGATTTGTTTATTAGTAGAGTATTGGTAAAATTAATTTTAGTTCTAGGGGTTGAATTTTTGCGATAGTAGTTTTTAGAAGTTTGGAGTTTATGGGAATTCCTATTTTATTTAGTCATTTAAACCTTCTTTCAAATCTTCAAATGAGTTAGTTTTCTTTAAGTTTCTTAGTCTATGGTAGTAGTTGTTCTCCCATCAGAGATTTAGTGTGGTACCAATCACGGCGATCATGGTCGCGACATTCAGCATGACAGACAAACAAGAAATAGGTAAATTATTTTTCTTAACATATAATGTAATTATTATGTAAATTATGATTAAAAATTTACTTTTTATAAATTAAATGTTATTCATTAAATTGAATTTATATCATATGTCAATTATTCAAGCAAGAAAATGGAAAAAATAGAAAAAAGACAACTTTGGTCCCAAAGAAAACTTGAAGGTACAAAGCATTTCTACCACATGTCACCTTAATTATTTTTTTAAAAAAAAAATTGATAAGATTATACATGTTGTAACTAAACTAGTAAATTTCCCTTATACTGATTTACTTACCTTTAGTGTTGTTTATTGATTATGAACTTATGATTAATGCAAATATTCTTTTTAATAAATAGACTTATTGGACCATAAGAAAATTTCCCTAACAAAAATTCATGAAATCTTAGCTTTTAGATAATTAGTTAGAGTATCGACTATCTAACTAGTTAGAGTATTGACTATCTAACTGATATCTAACTAGTCAATACTCTAACTAGTTAGATAGTAAATACTCTAACTAGTTAGATAATTAGTTAGAGTATTGACTATCTAATTAGTTAGATATCAGTTATCCTCCATACTTAACATTCCATAAAAGGGAAGCATAACTGATATCTAACTAGCAATTTCCGTAACGAGGAGCAACCCCTTGCGTTAAATGATCAACTTATCCTTAGAAATGGCAAGTCAACTAAAAAAGAGGGGATTTGGCATCGGGACAATGTTTTAGGTTTACATGAACATATTAGATATGACACTAGGTGGTGAAGAAAGTATGGACTAGAGAGTCATGGCTACACATTGTTTGACAATCAAATCCAGAACTGTAGTACCATATTGTTGATGAAGGAAAAGAACAATATTTTGAGAAAATCAAGGTTTACTCTTAATTTGTCCCTTGAATCTAGACGATGTAGAAGATATTATTATAGCACTTGTACTGAATTCAAGCTTCTTATAAAAGCAAAACATACTAGACAAACTCAAATGAGAGTTGAGAACTTTAGAAGTTAATACTTCCTATTCGCAGTATGTGAAACATGTCATCTCTTACATCTTACATCTAAATATAACAACTTTTGAAATATGAATATCTTATCCATCAAAGACTGCTAACCATAGCAATTCATTAGCAAGCTGGTCAAAGATACCAAATATTTCACCTCATCATGTAAGATTGTAAGTATTATTTCACATTCACTCACTTATTCACTTACCTTTTGTCCAAGAACTGCATGTTTTTGTGATGCACGTATGGATTCTCAGGATGGCACTGATGTTTGCTAGACACTCCACTCATTCTGTTGGTTTGGGAGAACCCTATTTATCATTGAGGCATATTTGCTTATGAAGTGACATTTTTTATATTTTTGGGTATAGTCAAGGCCTAGACCTGTGTGTGACTTAGAAGTTGTACAAACACCATAATCATGTCATGTTTTATTTGGTAAAATTTCTAATGTAGCTTTCCATTGCTTCTTTTATGACGTTATCGATTTTTATATTTTAAGTTTCCACTTAATGAATTGCTCACTGTTTTATGAGATTTATTATCTTTCAATGCTATGTACCTATCATGACATTTAAGAAGTTCAATGTTCATTCTACACTTGGATCGTGCAATTGAGCTTAAAGCAATCATAAGTTTCCATTTCTATTGAATTCCGTAAGTGGTAAGCAAGAATTGCAAGGCTTGAGCAATAATACCACTCATACACTAAGACTTTAAGCAATCATAAGTTCCAATTTCTATTGAATTATGTAAGTGATGAGCAAGAATTGCAAGGCTCAAGCAATAATACCACTCATACAGTAAGACTATGAAGTGTTGGGAGACTGAAGGATGATACTTATTGAAGTGTAGTGAGGGGCATGTTGTCAGGGATCGAAACTTGTGTAATACATATAGAATGTGTTATCATACAGAGGATTTTCTAAGCACTAAAATTCCTTCGATAAAACACACCCTGGTGCACTAAGTTTCTGTACGCATGGAGTCCTATGGACTATAAGAAGTTGTTTCTACCACTCAAACCCGTAACCTCTATGTCACGTGACAATAACTTTACCAATTACACCAAACACGAATATATCTAGATTATATACACATATAAACCTCTATCAAATTGTCTTTTGCAAGTCATTACACCCCACCCCCCAAAAAAAAACAACAATTCTTTTACACATTTTCAGCCACAACTATATAAATGATAAACCAAGGAAATTTTTAATTTCCATTTACTCATTTCCCATTTCACAGAAATCCGAGAATCAGAAATCCGGAATTTTCATCCATTAAATGAAACACATCCTTAAGAAAAAAAATACTAAAAACGCTTAATCCCAACAATTTACGCTAGTCATCATCCTGAAAAGAATTAAGTCTTTGACATAAATTTTTGTTTTAAAAAAAAGAATCACATAAACATTAGATATGAGAAAAAAAAGCAAATAGTTTTACCATGTGAGGATGATGAATGTTGTGTATACGTAATTCCTTTTGCACCGGAGGGCAACGGCGGCGCGCCGAACACAAAAAAATCTAAAGAAGTCCTGTACGACGTACACAATATTTACTTTTTGCCATTTAGAAGAATGAAGGCCGAATTAGGTTAAAACAATTATTTTAATATATTAATGCTTCTTTTAATTTACAAATTTTGGCGTGATTTTAGTCTTCTTCTGCTTCTTGTTGCTCCTCCTCTTTTCACTTTTGATGTGTAAATTATTTCGGGCTAATTATATTTCTAAAGATTTAAAATACTAAGAAGATTTCACATTTAATATTTGAAATAATAAGAGGTGATTTAAGTTGTTTCAGAGTGAATAATTATTATATGTTATATGTATGATTAAGTAATTATTAAACTTTCTAAGTGTATTCTAACGTTGTATAGTTTGTGTGTAGTTCATATTTACATAAGATATATTGTATAGTTACTGTATTTATTTATAACTTTTGACAACCTATAGTATATTGCACTTACATAGTACCATTGACTGATGAACGACGGTGAAACCATAATTATATTACAATTATATATTTATATATACTGATTTAATTAAATTAAATAAAAATTATCAGCCTTAATGAATGAGGGGTATAAATTGTAAAAGAAATTAAAAAAATAAGTATTTCTTGAATTATTTTGAATTGAGATATGAATATGTACTTAGCCCATTTATGTAGTTTTTCCTTTTTTTTAATTATGTTTTTAGATTTTGATGCTAATATATTGAGAATGAAAATGTATCATCTAATTAATATGATTTCTACCACTAAACAAATCCTTATTGATTTGATACAAATACTATTGAATTTTTTTTTACTCAACAGCAGTACGGAATTGAGTTTCTTGTCTGATGGATCTGAACTATTGTTAGGAGGCAATACGTACCAAAAGGCTCGAAGATGGAAGACGCATTAGAGTATATAACCAACCTATCATTCTGTGAAACCTATTCACATTGGTGAAGCAGTTCGATGCATAAGGAAAATGCACGTTTGTGAGAACTTAGTCGGGTTGCATTGAGTTTCTTGAATCTTATTTCAATTATTATAGGTAGATTTCTTTTTACTTCTCCCTCTTCAATTGTATACATTTTAATTTTCAAAAAAATTGAATGATTATATCAAAATGGTATACATTTAAATATTTTTAACCATGATAAATAATTTACAACAAAATATAACGAAAAAAAACATAATTACCATCAAACTTATATCATTTTTTTAAGTAGTCACCTTATGTTTGTCAAAGTTCTATTACTCTACTAAATTAATTCCATAAGCAATAAATACACCATTTTAACAGCACCTGCAGTCTCATTGTCAGTGAGTGTGTCTTACCCCAAATAAAATAATTCAACTTTATTTTCTTTTCTTGGTCCTTAAATAAAGAGCTAGGTAAAACTCAGACGCTCAAAACATTGATAGATTTTCTTTTTTATCTTAAACATATTATGCATAAATCGTGATGAAGATAACATTCTTGATCACAAGAAAATCTTTAGAAATTTCATTGCAGATGTTCGCAAAACTTTAAAAGTGGCTGATTAAAGAAGCTCCATCATTGGAGAACTTCATAGTAGCAGCTCAAATGGCTTCCCATGACCTTCATCGATCTATCAATTTATGTTACTCTAAATGGTACAAACATGTATTAATCTTTACAATCCAAGGTGTATTTTTTAAATCAATCCTATTTGGCGTCCTTAATTTTGGCTAATCGGATTGTTGGGTACTTAGAGCTAGGAAAAAGCAGTGAATTTGTAAACGAAATTTTTTGGTTAATATAGAAAAGAGACCTTTTGAGAATTCACAAACTCAATAAATTCATATGACATCTCACAGAGGTTTATAGATTGAATTAATGGATTGACAGGAGAGAATTATTTCTTCGACTGAACATGGAGAGCTCTTCAGTGGTCATAAATGGAGATATGTGAAAGATGGAAAGTAATAAATTTTATAATGAAAAGAAATTTTTAATTGGTGATACCACGTGGCAGTAAAATACTGGTTTAGGAGTTAATTTTGCCCCATTCACACGCCTCTCAAATTTTAGATTGCACATGCCCTGAAAATGAGTTAAGATGGTACATTTATCATGATTAAAAAATAGTTTCGTGGGGTAATAGGACCCCCACAAACATATGGTTTCTACTTCAAAAAAGATTATAAATTTGATGGGGTAATTATTATTTCCTCAAATATAATTAAATTTTATTCCTGTTATAAACAATTACACTCCAAGATCATAATTTTAGTTATAAAAAAGTGTATATTAGATAGTATACATTGTACATTAAGTTTGGTGCACAATTATTTTTAACCACAATCAACAACTTACACCAATAAACAATTAAATTGCACACAAAGCAAAAAAATAAGATTACAAAATTATTTTTTGTTGTACATTCCAACTATATGATGCCTTCACCATAATATCTTTAACTATCTATAAATATTTACCATCAAATTAATAAATAATTATACCAACATATATTAAAAAAATCACCAATATCAGTACGTAAAAATTTGAATCATACAAAACAAAAATTACAGATTATCCAATCTTTTTGGTTGACGTATTGTTTCTTGTTGACTTTGGTTAAGAGTGATTTTGACATCATATATAAACTACTTTTGCTGTTACAGAAATCGTATATAGATGTTGTAGGATAGAAAACAATCAGGTATAAAAATGTGATAAGATAAAAAAACATAAAGTCAAAGTATATCATAAAATGATGATTTTATCTTTTGCAACCGTACTATTGCTCCCACTAAATAATTTTGAATAAATATTATTACATTATTTTTCAATTAGCCCAGAGTTTAACATATACATGATGTTTTAACATTGTTATCTTAAACAATATTGTCACAATAAGTGACTAATACAATACTAGAATTAACTAAACGCATTACATCATTATCTAATTGAAAATATATTTATTTTGTTAAAATTATATATTAATTATGGTGTGCGTAAATGGTATATTATGATTAAACTACAGCCCGTTAAACATAACCAATAATATATCTTTAAGTACACTAAGATATACACCATAACCTAATTTTAAAAGAATCAAATATGTTGTACTATCAATTTAATTAGATAGTGATGTACATTCATGATTAAGTTTTGATGTACAATGTATTATAATACAAAATCCTTACATTAAATCAAGATATAATCAAGAATTTGTCAGCTATTTTGTACAATTAATTTAATTAAAACTTGTGCATTATTATTTTAACATTTGTGTCTAGATCAATATCATCCATAAAAGTTGCTAAATTTGATTTTGATTATATGTCAAATTTTACAATGAATTGTTCCATAATACACAACCTTACTAAATAATCCGTTTTAACAATTACAAACGAAAGTACTGCCAAAGAACACACGAGAGGATTTATTCAAGCAAAAAAATTGATGGTTAATACATCAATTTACATATAAATCGAAGCAACAAAAAATCTTAAAACAAATAAGATCAAACTATATATTTTAGCAATCAAACTCACAAAAAAATGATACATATTTGTTACACACCATCTTTTATCGTGTTAAATTAAAAATGATATATTCTTATATTAAATCATTGAAACAATAATCAAAGAAGATAGAGAGTTTCATTTCAGTTACAATACTTGTTTTAAGGTTATAAGAGAGCAACATTAATTAATTATTGGGAGATTGCGGAAGGTAATCTCATTTATCAATTGGAATGCAATCTCATTTATCAATTGGAATGTGTATTGTTTTCTTTTTTAATTTATTTATTTTATTTTATTGGGATACATTTCTTTTTGTTTTGTAAAAACTCTATTGCTATATAGGTGAAAAGTTAAACTATTGTTATAGGAGTTATCTAGATGGTTAAATTACACACACACACACTCACACTCACACACACACATATATATAATACTCAAAGAAGCAAAACAAGGTGGGTCTCCCCCCACAAGAAATAAGAGTTTTCTCCTCCAATGCAAGTAATAGTATCAAAAAGCAAAGACAAAGTAATATAGAAAGAGGAGAATAAAAGATCTTGTCTATGCAATATCTGTATCTGTAGGGGTATCAACACTCTATGCAGCTGCCTATGCTTGGGAATTAGTGACCGGAGCATCCTTAGTAAGAGCATCAGTGCTAGGTCTTGTGGGAGTTTCGGCAGGCGATATCTGGGTTGCCAACTGCACAATGGCCCCCAACAGGTTTGGCAAATTGTCGATGATGTGTTCTTCCTATGCCTTTTCCTTTGTTGTTACTTACTTCTCGTTAGTTTCTCCATCTGTATCTGAGGCTACTGCATCTCATGTGTGGATATATCCAATGGTAGCTAGAGGAACCTTCAAGGTCATAGGGTATCTCTATCATCGGCCATTCTCATCAAATTATTGAAGTCGACGGACTTCAAATAATCCATGTCTTAGAGCAAAGCCTACAATATCGGCTTTCATAGTGGGTATCTCGAATGGTCTCCCCTATCTACTCTTTCAAGCTCTAACCCTTACGGTCAAGGAATCGATAGAGGTGCAGAGTGGGGCTAGTGCAGAAGCTTTGTCACTCTCTATTATCCCTGGGACTGATCTCTCCAGTCTAGTCATTCGTGCATCAGCTGATAGGGACAAACTTCCCATCTTCAAGATCATAACCTGAGTAAACCTGATCAGCTGACCAAATGAAGAAGCACTACATCTTGTATAGAGGAGGAAGGAGTTGATGTACCTGTGGGCCTACAGGTCAATATGGGGGATAATGCATATGTAGGTAGCATGGCAATATCAATCTTTAAACTTATATCAATGGGAGTTTCTCCCCTCATGTAATATTTCTCTTAGTTGCACTCGGCTTCAAATAATCGTATATCAATGGAAGCTAAGGGAATGACCTCAAGGTCTTTAGGTGGGTTCCGAGGCACTCCATCGCATCAGCATAGCTTAGTAAAAAAAATAGGAAATGCCAGAGAAGTTTGCTTATGTTTGTACCTCAGGGACATCTATGATATTAGCAGGCCAAGATTAATGCTCTGCTCGTGCATGATTCTACCCAAGTAGGTTGCATTTCGAAGTTGCAACATAGACTCTGTCACATCCAGGTTTACTCCCTAGACATAACCGGCATTGTCATCATTTTTAAGGACTAATATTAGCCTCTTAGTTTCATGTCATTTCATTCATAAAAATGAGGAAAAATTTAAAACTTTCATTTTAACTACTTAGATGTTTACATAGATCTCTACATACACATAATATATTGTCGTATTGGCTATACATAAACCCTTCGTATATGAAGGTTACACTGCCTTCTACTTTTATTGCACATGCATATATAAATATAAAATTAGTCTCAATGATTGTGTCATCTCATACCATCTAAACGATTATCACAATATAGGCATATCCCTCACATCAATCCAAGAAGACCACATATAGGTCGTACAAAAGTATAATTCTCAATTGAAAAGGAAATAAATGAAAGAGTCTTTAATCTCATAACAAGTCCGTAAGTCAACAACTACAATAACCAAGCAAAGTTCCATAACCTTAATCAAGTATCCTCAACAACAAACCATGACCAATGTCTAACTTTACATAACATAACATTTATGTTTACATTTAATCATATAAACATTATTACCCAAGGCATTCTCATAAATGAACTAATCAACAAAAAGTATGAAAAAGATGCCAAAGTAATCACATACATATCATATATCATCATAGCATTAACATATGTAAGAACCTCCTTTTAAGACTCCCCTCAAGGCTAACTAGTGGAATGTTTAGGTAAAGTCCCATACCCCTACTGAGACTAATCTAGACCTCTTACGTTCTCCAAGTTAGAGTTCAAGTCCTTTAATTAATTTTAACTTTCGAGAATATTTTGCCCTAACCGACATAGACCACATAAGCTAGTGTGGAATCCGGTGTCGTAAAACCCTACACCGAAAGAAGGAGAACTACTTGCCAACCTAGTACCAAAACATGAAACATAGTAACTACGTGGATCCACTAGCTAGTATTCCTATGGGGCAACATAGTTCAAGAACTAGGAGATATAGTTGGGACCCTCTTTATGTGTCATGCATTATAGTCTCCAATCTCAAGAGTAATGTAGTTTTCCTACCTTCCCTAGGAGGAAAAGCACACTCCTCAATCTAGTTCACTCAGTGTTAAGCTAGAGTCCCTTTTTGAAATATCTTTAAACTTTTAATTATCAATCATAGCTTAGTTTAGGGTCTACCCATGTATAATAATCATCATCAATAGCTCAATAAAAATCGCATGAGTATAAGTCCTTTCATCAAAATTCATACAAGCGAGGTTAACAGATTAGCATTTCATAGAATATCAAGGCACATTGATAGTTTTTTCACCATCCTTATATCACATACACCTTAATCAACCTCACAACTTAGTCAAGACATTTCAATTAACAGTCATGCCATCCTATAATCCTAATATAAGGCATACTCCAATGTAACATCATGACTTAACAACAATTAATCACAATCAAAATTAAAGATAGAGATTCTAAGACATACCAAGTCTTCCTCATAGTCTATTATTAAAGGTCTTACCATCAACCCATACCTTAACCCAATTTGAGGAGTAATATCATCACACAATGATAACCAATAAACAAGGCCAATTGCATCTCTATAACACAATTCAACACTAGATCCTTACTTAAGACAATATACATAAGCTAATTTCACAATAAAATTCATAATCTAAATCACATCTCAAGAAATAGGATGATAGGCCTATAATTCATCTTAATTTCATCATAATAACACCATAGGGTAGTAATCTAATTTACAACCAAATAAATTAAATGATTATACTACATTATAGGTCAAGATCACAATCTAGGGTTAGGGATGGAAAATCATATTCTTTGATTTAAACCAAACCACTAACAACTTCCATAATCAAGTTGAAATTCATGTTAATCTGTTCAATATAACCTAAGGAAAGCATCAACAACTCAATCCATAACTTCAACTTTTGAAATCCATTTTGAAGAACCCTTTGAGGAAAGAGTCTCAAAGGTGAATTAGATGTCATACCTTAACGTTTGACAACAATTTGATGGTGAATTCGTCCCATTCCAGCTCCCAAACCCTTCTCCTTGCTAGTCTTCAATGGTGAGTTCAAGTAGTGAGAGAAAGAAAAGAGAAAGGAACAGAGTTTATATTTGAGAAGTGTCTTAGATTAATTAGGGTTAGGAGTATTTATATTGGGTCTTAAGTCAACTTAATTAGACACTCCCTTAACCCCTAATTAAACCACCTAACCCCTTAACTAATTAAATGAGACCAACTTAACATAAGTAGAAAACTCGACACTCAAAGACGAGACCCCGATCAACGGGCCGTCTGTGAGTTAATGGACCCTTACCCTATCGTCCTACACTCCGTCGATGAGTTCAGAGACTGTGCAGGTGAGGGGCTTCCATGCATTGGCTTAGTGTGGGATGATGGTGGCATCGACGCCTCGTCGATCCACACACGGACCATAGCCTACACCCCTGCACTCTATCTATGAGTTCAAAGGCTGTGAGGGTGAAGGTACCTTCTCAACCCACCTAACTATGGGACGACGGTGGCATCGACGCCCCGTCGTTCCATACAGGGACCGTCTTTTGTCCCGTCGATGCACACTGCCAAGCAGTGTTGCTTCAAACTCTAGGGTCCTCCTCAAGAACCCTTTGTTGGTCTTTGGGGAGACGTTCCCAGATATTTTGACCATGGAACCACAAAAACAACTATTAGATACCCTTTCGCTAGTTTTCATACATTTTCGACTCCTAAAAGTTAGGAACATAGGCTAAGGCACGCTAATACCCCTTTGACCCAACTTGTCGAACGTCATGGACGTTTTCATTCTTAAATAGTATAAATGACATGTATTCATTAAGAATGGACTTAAAAACAGTACTTAAACCTTATGAAACATATGCTACGATTTACAACACATGTTGGATTTTCAAGGTGTTACATTCCCCCCCCCCCTCTAGGAACATTCGTCCCACACTAAAATTCTTTGGAAAGAAGGAATAAAATCAAGACTAGCATCCCAACCAATCAACAGTATCAAATCAACATAAACCATGTTATTTCCACAAGGAAAATATCAAAACACATATTACCACACAAAAGGCTCAAAACACTTCATCACGAGGTATATCATTCTTATAACACTTATGAGCTCAACATACACTACATGAGTCACTTAGCAAAAACTTTAACTTAACAACCTGCTAAAAATCATTTAATAAAGACTCACAACGCCAGAATGCAGAACATAACTCAAAACAAGCAAAAAAGCAAAATTTCAAGTTTTCAAAAGAAATATTACATTAAATTCATTGTAAAGCTTCCAAAAATGCATACTTTGCAAAACACCACTCAAAAAATCAAGGAACCTTAAATTCTAGTCATATTTATATTATTAAAAAGGATGACTTAATTCTCAAAAAGATTTGGGTAACGGGACATCATGTAGGCCTTGGCCTCCCATGTTTCACCCTCAACTAGGTGATTCTTCCATAACACCTTTACGGAAACCACCTCTTTATTTCTCAACTTCTTGAATTGTCCATCAACAATTTAACCCGTAACTTCCTCATAAGAGAGGTTATCCATAACACCAAGATCCTTAATAGGAAGAATGGACTCGTGATCACCGATACACTTCTTCAACATAGAAACATGCAAAATCGGATGAACCGAAGACAATTCATTAGGAAGTTTCAATTCATAGGCAACCTTACCAACCATTCGCAAGATTTCATAGGGACCAACGTAACGAGGACTGAACTTCCCTTTCTTTCCAAATCTAATCACCCCTTTCATTGGTGAAATTTTCAAATACACTTTTTCACATTCTTCAAACTCCAAATCCCTTATCCTATGATCGACATAAGACTTTTGCCGACTATAGGCCTTTTACAAACCAGTTCCAAATGATATGAACCTTTCCCAAAGTCTTATAAATAAACTAAAGACAAAGAAGCGATGGGTCAGCCACTTCAAACCATCCAATTGGAGACCTACACCTCCTACCATACAAGGCTTCATAGGGAGCCATGGAAATAGATGAATGGAAACTATTGTTATAGGGAAACTCCACCAAAAGCAAAATATTTATCCCAATTACCTTTAAAATCAATAATGTGCGCGCCCTAAACATATATTCAAGGGTTTGTATCATACTCTCTATCCGCTTGACTATCTGTTTGGTGATGAAAAGCGGTGCTCAACTTCACCGTAGTACCCAACTCTTTTTGGAACGACCTAAAAGATCTAGATGTGAATTGTGCGCCCCGATTTGATATGATGGATAACGGAATGACATGACGGCACACAATCTCTTCTATGGAGATTCTTGCATAATCATTCGCTGAATATGAAGACTTGAAAGGAATAAAATGAGCGGACTTCGTCAATCGATCCACACACCCATATGGAATCATATGACTTTTGAGTCTGAGGTTAACCTACTATAAAGTCCATATTTATGTCTTCCCATTTCCAAGTAGGAATTTGGATCTCTCGTAGTAATCCACCCGGCTTTTTTTGTTTGGCCTTTACTTGTTTGCAATTCAGACACTTAGCGACAAACTCAGCTATCTCCTTTTTTAGACCTTCCCACCAATATATCTCCCTTAGGTCATGGTCCATTTTACTCGAACCCGGGTGAGTTGAGTAGCGAGACCCATGTGCTTCTTCTAGGATACGATCCTTCAACCCATCTACATTGGGAACACACAATATCCCTTGGTACCTTAGCAAACCATCCCCCCTAAGGATAATGATTCATTCAAATTGCTGAGAACTGATTTTTTCATCTCCACTAAGGCTAGATCAAGACGTTCTTTGGACTTCAACTCAACCACTAAAGATGACTTGGAGTTATGATGAACTATAGTACCTCCATTCGGAGAAATTTCGAACCTCACCCCCAACCTAGCAAACCTATGTACTTCCCTTGCTAGGTCATTCATGGCTTCGTCAAGATGGGATACACTACCCATAATCAAACGACTTAGGGGATCCTTAACTACATTAGCCTTGTCGGGGTGATAAAGGACACTCATATCATAATCTTTCGACAACTCTAGCCAACTTCTTTGTCGAAGATTCAAATCCTTCTGGGTAAACACATATTGGAGACTCTTATGGTCGGTAAAGACATCTACATGAACCCCATACAGGTAATGCCTCCTAATTTTCAGAGCAAACACCACATCCTCTAACTCAAGGTAATGAGTGGGATAGTTTCTCTTGTGTACCTTATGTTTCCTAGAGGCATAGGCTATCGCTTCACCGTTTTGCATAAGCACACACCCCAAACCCACTCAGGATGCATCACAATACACTATAAAACCCTTTGTACCATCTAGTAAAGTCAAAAATTGGAAACTTTTCTCACATTCCTCCGATCACTCAAACTTCTTACTCTTTTGTGTCAAAGTAGTCAAAGGAGATGCAGTAGATGCAAAAACATCGATGAACCTCGATAATAACCCCTATGCCCAAGAAACTCCTAATTTCAGTTGGAGTCAATGGTCTAGGCCAATTTTTCACTGCGTCCATTTTCGTTGGGTCTACCTCAACTCCCTCACTAGAGATGATGTGCTCAATAAAAATTACCGACGTCAACAAAAACTCACACTTGCTACATTTGGCATACAATTGATGTTCTTTAAGGGTTTGCAATACAACCCTCAAATGACCCATATGATCACCCACTTTTTTGAATATACCAATATATTGTCAATCAAGACAATTAACAATGAATCTAGGTTATCTCAAAATACTCTATTCATATGTCCATACATGCCGCCGGAGCATTAGTGAGACCCAAAGACAAGACCAACAACTCACATTGTCCATACCTAGTTCTGAAGGTCGTCTTTGGTATATCCTCACCTCTCACTCTAAGTTGGTGATACTCCAATCTCAAGTCAATTTTTGAAAAGAAACTTACCCCTTGGAGTCGATCAAACAAGTCGTTAATCCGAGGGAGAGAGTACTTATTCTTAATAGTTACCTTGTTGAGTTGGCATTAATTAATACACATTCTCAAGGACCCATACTTCTTCTTAACAAACTAAATCGGAGAACCCTATGGAGAAATACTAGGCCTTACAAAACCATTTCGTAGTAAGTCTTTGAGTTGAGCCTTCAACTCCTTCTATTTGGTCGCAGCCATCTGATATGGAGGAATCGATATGGTATTTGTATCCGGTAGTAAATCAATGCCAAAGTCAATTTCCCGTATGGGAGAAATACAGGAAAGGTAGTTAGGAAAGACCTCCGGAAACTCACTCACTACGGGGACCAACTCAATGGAGGAACTTCGGAGTCTAGATCTTGGACTCATACTATGTGATATATACACTCTTTTGAGATGAATTTGCATGCTTTTAGACAAGAAATAATATGTCCTCTAGGAATATAATTTCCCCCTTCCACTTTACAACAGGTTCATTTGGAAAGTTAAACCTCACCACTCTTGTCCTACAACCAATAGAGGCAAAACATTCATAAACCAATCCATACCCACTATAACATTAAAATCAAGCATACCGAGTTCAACTAGCTAAACATAAGAAATTCTGTTGGCCAACATTATTGGAAAATTTTTATACACCCTTTTGGCAAAAACTGACTCACCCACCGGAGTAGACACTACCAACGGTTTGTCTAAAATATTAGTTAAAATATCAAAAAAAATTAGCCACTAGAGGTGTAACAAATGATAAAGTAGCGTCGTGATCTATTAAGGCATGTACATCAAATGAGAAGGCTTTGAACATACCGATCAGCACATCGGGAGATGTCTCTTGCTCACCCCTAGAGCGGAGAGCATAGAAGCTGTTCTTATTTCAAGCATCACTAAAACAACTTGCTTGAGCTTGACCACTACCCTTGTCTTGACTCTTCAAGTTTGGACAAACTCTCATTTTGTGACCACTCTTTCCACAACTAAAGAAATTATTTGTCCCCTTAAGGAAATCACCATAGTGCTTTTTACCACACTTTCAACAATTTCGCTTCTCATTTGGGGAATAATTACCTTTTCCCTTATTGAATTTAGGGTTATACACCCTATCACCACTAGATTTTGGGAATTTGGAGGGACTTGATTAGAAACCCCCTTATCAAATCAAGGCTTGTCTTGTATTTCAAGCCTATTCTTCGAAGAACCTCCATCATATGACCTTCCTCGTAGCATATTTTTTTTTTTCGCTTGGCCCTTGCCTCCTCAATCCTTCTTGCATGAACCATAAGGCGGGAAATGTTCATGTTTTCATGTAGCATGGTTGAATGGCACTCCTCTTGTGAGTCCTCCTACACCCCCATCACAAAATGTCTCATTTGGTATCTACGATCGGAAACAAAGGAAGGAGCATTCTTGGACAACTTAATGAATTCCAAAGATTATTTATGGACACTCTTTCCTCCTTGTCAAAGGTTGATAAACTCCACCACATTATCCTCCCTCATCTCCCTAAGAAACAACCGATCTATAAAAGTTGCCTTAAATAACTCCCAAGTCACCGTACTACCCCTCAATGGCCTATTATCCCTCCATTACACATACCATGCTTGCGCCACGTGTTTGAGTTGATATGTGGACAACTCGTCCTTCTCACTTGTAGACGACCCCATAGCAAAAGTATTTTAGAGACATCATCGATAAATTCTTGGGGGTCTTAATCTACCTTAGACCCATAGAAAGTAGACCCATAGAAAGTAGGAGGGTTCATTCGAGTGAAGTCCCTTAGATGGGAAGCCATAGTAGTGACTTCATGCTGAGGATGGGGACAACCTCCTAGTTTTCTTGAGCTGTCATAGCTTGGACTTGATTAGTGGCCTCTTGTTCTTGAGTGGTGATATCTTGGGTCATTTGATGAAGATCGGATCTTATATTCTCATCCGTCAAAGGAGGAGGATTGACCTATATTTACTCCAGGTTAAAATCTTATTCAAGTGGAGGAACTTGCTCACCACGAGAAGGATCTCCCGCATTGGAAATTTCATCTTCAAGTCTTCGAGCCGCATTTGTTCAAGTGTTCATGCTTTGTATAGTCACAACATTAGGATTATATGTAAAAATACACCATAAGTATACTCTATCGGCACGATACAAGATTTCCAAGAAAGAGAGGGATTCCTAAACATAATATAGGTTCCTACTCATAACTGTGTCGCGCTTCAGAATTATGAATACAAACCTACATAGACATGGTAGAGAGAGAGACATAACTCAATGATATTGTAACAACCCTAAAAATGACTATGCTAAGTAATGTTTAACGTATCTAGAATGCCTAGATTAGATCGGGTTCACACAGATTAGCGTGTAGAATAAGACCCGTGAACCCTTGCAAAAGTCAAGCCAACTAACTTGGTGGGTTAATTGAGCTAGGAAAGGTTGGGTCCATCCATGTAGGGAATCCGAATATGAAGATTTACCATATGAATCTTAAATGGACTTAAAAAGGGGTAATATATAGTTTTGAGGGTCTAGAGGTAAAATGGTCTTTTCCAGGCTAAGGGTAGTATTGTAACTACCCTAAATATTTAATTAATTAATTAATTAATATGGTGGAGGGGCAATTTGGTAGAAAGGGAAAAAATTAACCCTTTGAGCGAAATCTTTCTCCACCCGAGTTCGAACCTTAGTGGAAGCAATGATTTAATTAATTTATTGTATTTAGTGAATTAGTAAAATTAATTAATATTTCATTTGCTGATTTAATTGAAGGAAAATCAGATTTCTAATATTAATAATAATAATAACTACAACAACAACAACAACAACAACAACAATAATAATAATAATAATAATAATAATAATAATGAGGAGTCCTAGTTTTACTAAGTCTCCACCTAACTATCCTAATCCTAATCCTCTCATTCTCACGTCTCTCACTCTCATTGTCACGTTTTTTATCAGCAAAAGAACTGAAAATAATATTTCTTCACTCTTGAAGAACTTACACACAAAAACTCAAAGGAAAATCTAAGCTAAAAACGAAAATCAACAATAGTTTTCTCGACGGAATGAGTTTTGGATTTTGGTGGTAAGCCAGTGGTGTAGTGGGAATAGGCAGCATTGAAAACAGTGTTGATGACATTAAGGTATGGGTTTTTTTTGTCCATTGGTCCCTTTCCCAAGAGACCTCTACGTGTAGTTTAAATTCGAATCAAGAAACTAAGGTTTTCCCCTTTGCATGCCCCTGTCATCAGATCCTTTGAAAGATTCAAAGTAGGCGTTTGTATGTCTTCTAGTAGATATTTTAGTGCTGGTTGTAATTACATGTTTGAATGTGTATTCGAAAATTATGTAAGGAATAAAGATGTATTCCGAGAAAGTGTATTAAGTTAACTGTTTGTGAATGTGTGTGCCGTGAATTAACTATGGTTTGCTGCTTGAAATTTACATGTTAAAATGTTGTATTTTACATGTACGAATATGTTTAAAAAGTGATGTTCATATAAGTGTAATGTTTCTGAATAAATGTCACACGAAGTAATCGAAGAATCAACATAAAAAAATGAGAGAAAAACGAATTGAAAGAGGACCAAATTTTGAGCTTGCTGGAAATGTTGGTCTCAGCCTATATTTTGGAGTTATACATAGCTATGTTTTAGAAAATTTTAAAAATTGTGAGGTCATTGGGAATTAAACCCAAGACCTTACCAAATGCAAATTACACAAAAATTTCATAAAAAAATTAAAGGAAAAATAAATATGGTGCGTGGGGATTAAACTCACAACCTCTTGAATAGATGAAAGAGTTAGGAGAAAAATAAAGGAGCAAAATAAATGTGGTGAGTGGGGTCGAACCCACAACCTCTTTAATAGATGAGAAAAATAAAGGAAAAAAATAAATGTAGTGAGTGGGGATTGAACCCACAACCTCTTGAATAGATGAGAGAGTTAGGAGAAAAATAAAGGACAAAAATAAATGTGGTGAGTGGGGATTGAACCCACAACCTCTTGAATAGATGAGAGAGTTAGGAGAAAATTAAAGGACAAAAAAAATTTGGTGAGTAAGGACTGAACCCATAACCTCTTTCATAGATGAGAAGTTAAGAGATAAACTAGGAGAAAAATAATGAGCTATTGGGAGATTGATCCCACAACCTGCTTTCCTTGAACGAAAAAGGGAGAAGGAAAAGAAAGGCAATATTATGGGAGTGATGAGGATCGAACTAGGGTCCCCCAAATATGAAAATGCAACTATCATGTTTAATATAAGATTAAGTGTTGCTCAAGGGATTCAAAATTTGGTTCCCTTGCCCCATCCCGTATTGACACATAAGTCATACATGAACAATATTTAATGAATGCGGACTCTAAGGATCAAAATTGATATCTTGTCATACATACAAGATGCATAAGTCTTGTACCACATAATCTTGGGTAAAAATGAATCACTTAGATTAATTATGACTGAAGCCTCATGGATTGTATATGTGGACTCATAAGTCTCGCATATGTTTAAAAGTAAGTGAAACTAAGATGTTATGTGAAAATATGATGAAACCCAGAGGGTTTAGGTAAGAGTGTGACACACATTAAAGGGCCAAGTGTATTGGCATACAATGAAATGAACATTCGCGTAAAAGAGATGAGTAATTATGAAAAGTAAATGTGCTAGAGTTAATGAATATGGTGACAACTTGATAAGAAGCTAATGTGAATGGGGAGACAAATCTAAATGAGTCTAAGTAAATGTTACCAAGGCATACTCACCTATGAGAGTGTAAGGTTAATGAAGAGACAAGTCTCTATGAACACTCTAATGAAAGTATTGAAGTTAAAGCATATTTAATACTAATGAAGAGATGAGAAATCATCTAATGAGCTATGAGGTCTCATGCTAGAATCCCACTTCTATGATGTATGAGATGAATGTAATGGAACCATACTGCACACCGATAGGCTAGCTCTGAGTTGCGATTCCTTCTTTCGAGAAGGCAGAGGTTTGTGTAATTCTCATGAGATGAAATTGTCCGTCCAGACAGGTATGGGTCTCTTAATATATCCTAGTCTTTGAACCTATACTGCTAATATAGGGTTCTACCAGGGTTCGACTCCTTATATATGCTAGCATATTTTGGTTCACTTTAAACGGTGATTTTACCTCTTTTCGGTGTGGGGTTAAACATTGGATTTCATGATGCTCACATGATCTATGTCGGTTAAGGTTAAATTTCCCAAAGAAATAATGAGGTCAACCCTTATGTAATGCACACAATGAAATGAACGGTACCAAAGGTGTTAGGATAGGATAATCAAGAGGTGAGCTAGACTTAAGTAATGACACTAGCTCATTCTTGGTCATTGCACAGCAAACCCGATGAAAGTCTTAAACTACATGTTAGGTATGGTAGGTATTTACACTAGCTTATGAATGAATGAAAATGCAGTACGTACGAATAAATGAAGCAGAATTTGTGATTCTAAAGAAGGCTCCCTAGTTCAGGTCTCGTATGTTGAGCCCTCATTTCAGGAAGTCCTAATGTCAAGTCCATGATTCCATGGTCTCATGGAATATGGAAAAATGATATGAAATATGTCATGTGCTAATAAGAAATATTTTATGTGTTGTGGGCAATATGTTACGTATGTTGATGCATGTTCCTCTCATAACATGACTTTTCTAATCCAATTTTTGCAAGTCCACTGACTTAACTTTCCATATCTCATATTTTTAGGAGAGAGATCTTCTTGATCATGAATTTCCTTGGTGTGTGCTTGCATATACCCATACTTAGTATAGGTGTGTATTAATCCAATAAAACTCTTTACTTTTAGGTGCAAGTGCAGGTAAACGATAGAGCTTACGAGACTATGCTGAAGTTATCCGAACGTAGAGCATTTATTCAAACATGGTAGTCCCTCTTGCTTTCGAGGATGCCTATATTTTATATTCTAGCTTAGATGTAGGCATGAGCTAGTGGAGTATGTTCCACTAGTGTTTCCTTCACAGTTATTTTCAGATATTGTATTGGTGTCATTTTGGCAACTCTATATTTTTATACAGATATGACTATGCCTTTCATTTGATTATCTTGATATTAGATGGTTGTTGTGAAACGCTTATGAGTTTATGTAGATAGTCTTATACGAGTTCAATATTTCTCACTATGAAGTCTAAGTAAACAAAAAGTTCAAAATATTGCGCTAATACAAATGCCTAGGGTTTCCTTCTTTTGGTGTTGCGTATTAACATAGGTGCAAACCATACATGCAAAAGGATATGATTAGTAAAAATAACAACAAAAGACAAACACGTGAATTTGTTGAAGATAGGTTTTTGGTTCCATTAGTGATTTGCCAAATCTCTTTGGTGATATAGGTCTAGCTCGCCGAGTGGAGTATCTTGCAATCAGAGAAAATTGTGATGGATAAGTCTACTCAATGAGTCGCCGACTACTTTTAGTAATGAAAAATTTATCCATGAAAAGATACAATGAAAAAGGGAAAAAGGGGCATGCAAAAGGGCGATCAAATGACATGCTCTAGATGTAGTTTATGACCATTAAGAAAACCACCAAATCATTCGGCAAACACAACTAGCTTGCCAAGAGACACAATGTACCCACTTTTCAACCCAACTCTCGAAATCGACCTCACAATCTTCAAAAGAAAACTGAAAGCATGCAAGCACAAAATTCACCAAGGACTTGTACTTCCCATCACCCTGGAATGCTCAGATTTCTTCCATTTTTTCATATTTACTCTTCTAACTATGATTACCCTCAAGAATATTGTCATTCATTACTTCATAGAGAAATTTTTGGTATTTAGCGCAATTGGTGGGTTACTTAGACTTCACCAAAACAACATGACAACCATTAAGAAACACCCATTGTGATTTCAATCAATACAAAGCATAAACACTAAGGTATTCTAATATTTTAGCATTTCAGGCAAAATATTTGAATTACAAATAGCATATTGACAACCTATTTCTAGCAAAGAGTCTCAGTACACATCATCCTGATACTATACGTGCAAATGAGTGCAAAGATGTAAAACATAAATTTGGGATTTTAGAGACTAACATTTGATGTTGATCTAACATGTTTTTTAAAGCTAGGCAGCAAAGAAATCCAACCCCAAGCACTATTCAAGAACTAAAATATTAATTAACGACAAAATCTAAGAAAATAATACCTTTGGTCGGATTTTGAAGAATTTGAAATGAGGGAAAGTGAGGGATCAAAAATTTGACCATTGGCCCTTATATAATCGTTTAGTTCTCATCCATTTGGTGAAGTTAATCACTTTCGCCGAACCACTCAGCGATGCACTGAGTTGTCTTTTATCCCGCATTTCCTTTAAAATCTTCAATTTTCAAGGGATGAGATCAGTGATATATACTGAGAGTGACTAACATGTTGGAGATCCACCTATCCTTTTTTAGAGTTCACCATGTTTTACAGGCCCTACAATGTTCTTGCATTAATCCAAACGATGGAATTTAGTAGGGCATGTCGACTTGTTTGACATCTCTCAGAATGAACCTTACTCTTGCCAAACTGAGATTTTTTGAACTTTCCTCATTTTGACCTGCTAGAATAACACACCATTATTTATAAAAGCAAGTCCTATTGTTACGACCTAAGATTGCCTCCTAAGAAACTCCTTATTTAACATCATGGCTCGACGTAGGTCCTGCTCCACTCTCTGATATTTGAGCTAGACCTAGTGTCACTAGGTAACTCCAATATATCGCTAGGGTGGAGCTGAGACATGACATACATTAGGAGTGATCAGATTTGCTGGATTGATCTAGAGTGTTATCCAATCAAACGCTTCACAATTTTCTCTCATTTATTCTAACACTCTATCTTGATTGGTGATCTTTTGGTGCTCAGGCTTCAACTTCAGCTCTTTTCATTCTTTTATTCCCGTTTTGCCCCTAACTGTCCATGCTTACACTAAAACTTTAAATACCTGAAACTTAAGAGTTTTCATCAGATATTGAGATAGAATGAGCATTTCCGGATATTAATTTTATTAAAATAAGGCCTGAAATGAGTACAATTTGAGGATACATCAACCAGTTAGCCTTTATACAAATGAGATCAATGATGCACAATGTGTTAATTCATCATGATTTACTAAGACACCTCAATATAAAGAATGTACCTCCTAGTTTTCTATGAAAATAGATATAAAGAAAGATTATGACTTGATGAGCTGAGAGTTTCTTGTGAAAGTCCTTGGTGGTTTTGGGTTTCAAGAACAATTCATCAATTGGATCATGTTGGGAGTTACAACTACAGTGTTTTTGATAAATGCGAATTGAGAAAACCATGGCTTCTACTTTTAGAAAAAACATCTAAGACAAAGACACCCTGCATCTCTGCTGCTATGTTTATTAGTGATGGAATACTTGTGAAGAAAACTTCCATCCACTGTTTAAGAAGCTGTAACTCACTCACTTAATTTTTGCTATGACCTCGTGATAGTTTATATTTATAAGGGGAATGTTGCTTCAGTGAGTAGAGTAATTGAAGAATTAATCTTATTCAAAGAATCATTGTACAAGCTAACTCTAAGAGGACACAAGAAGGCAAATTCTGACAATTATTCTTTAATTACAAGCTTACTCAAAGAATCATTATAACTTACTCAACACATCTTTTCTATGATGGTAGGCTACAAGTGTTGATGTTACCCCAAAGCATACTCAAGTAAATGGATAAGATATGCATGAATTTCCTGTGGTAATGGTGCTAATAAGAGTAAGATGGTTTTGGTATTCTAAGAGAAAGTTTGCTTTACAAAGAGACAAGGGGGTGTAAATATAAAGGGTAGTAGAAACTTAGATATAACTTCAGTGGGTCAATTGGTATGGTCAATCATAGAAAATAAGTAGTCATTGTGGGTTATGATTTTTTACGGACTCACAAGGCACCATTAGACTGTACATGGTAATGGAAGAAAAAAATTCAATGGAAGTTCAAATGCAGGGTGGTACCACAAGACGAATACAAGTTTACACAATCTCACATCTATTTTATAACCAGAAGTTACTTAGAAATAATAGTCCATAATCCATAATTCTAGACGCATAAGATCTACCAAATATAGATTTATGGTGTGGTTGGTTGTATAAGGAAGGTTACTAACTCAGTACAGGAAATTGAAACTAATCATTCAATTTGATAGTACTGATTGTTGTCCATGTAATAAGAGAACAACTGAGACCATTATACATATATTTGAGAAGTGTAAATAGACATCCATAGTATAGAAAGAGATGATTCAATGGATAGGTAACACACTACTGGTAGAACCACTGCTACCATCAAACTAAAGCAAGTAATCTAAACTAAGGTATTTCAGTTACGGAAGCAAATTAAATAAACTAAAATAATGCGGAAAATATGCCTAGAACCTGAAAGTCATTGTACCAAAACTCTACTAATGACAAGTCTAAGAACAAGGGGTACAACCCCAAAAAGTAAACAACACCTTAACAATAGTCTTAGCCTTAAAAGAGTGACTTAAATATAAGAGAACTAAAGAAAGCCCAAAAGAACTAGCTCAATTCAAAACCGTCAATGCTCTTCTAAACGAGGTCTATCAATAGCTGCCAAAAGATGCACTATATTTAACAAAATTAAGCGCAAGTGCAAAATCAGTCCATAACCACAGTGTAGTAATAGGATCACGCGGCTATGCCAATTAAGTAAAACCTATATAAGCAATTACAACAATCTAACCATGTAACATACCGATCTACACAATTTTCATAGCATAAGATAACCAAACCACAACCACTCTTAAAGTCCACTGCTACAATGCATAAATGAAGTCCCATTCCCCAATTCAACACTAATTAGTTCTCTTTGAGAAGTCATAAGTCATAGTTCATGTTCATGTTAATAACAATAAGCCAATATATTACAATTAATTGGTCCTATCATGGAACCCAAGCTCAAACTCTTAGCCTGCACGAATGTAGCAACCCGATCTCAAGTTATTCCGAAACATCGCAACTAATCCAATGTTATCTTGCTGCAACGTGGAAATTTGATCCTAAGTATAACATCCCAACGTTTCAAAATGTCCAAATTAAGTCATACCTTTGTGGAAACACAAAGAGGGTGAGCAATAAATTAATAATGATGTGTTATATAAAATTTTAAAGTGGTAAAGGGTTGTAACTCAAGGTTTGAAGTAATTTAGGTGGAAAAAATTAAAGTTGGTAAAAGTTATCGTAAGTTCCTTTTTAAACATTCATCTGAAATTCGGGTCAAATATATCAGACATTTTCTCCCAATATATAATAATTTATGGGGACCACAACCCATCATATTTAAAGTCTACGAGTCAATTATTTCAAAGCATTAAATAGTTTGTTCATATGACTTCAGAATAAAGAGATATTTGCATTTTCTTGAGACTTCACAAGCAGGCACATAATGTGGGGCCTATGATGTTTTCTAATAGTACTATGTTATTGCAAATAAGGGCTATGTGTTGCCCAAGGGACTATATTTTTCACAATTGGGAAGCACCCCATAGAAGTAACATGGCGTCTTTGACCTCTTCGAGGTCTTTTACTAGCTCATTGTTATCATTCATCGCATTTTCATAGGTAAATTTAGCGTATAATTTAAAACTGTCATGGCACATCATATGCTAAAACATCATTTCCATTATATATAAAACATCATAATATAGAGTTAAAGACTCTAGTCTCTTTTTGTCATTCTAGACTCAACATCATTAGAGTAATCTTAAGAGTTTATCCTTGTTATTATCTTGTATAATATAGTAAGTTAACTTTGATTAAAACAAGTTATAGGCCATGGTTTCCTCTTATCATGTTGAGGTTTGGTCTCTGCATAAGTCTGAGTATGCCGATTAATCTCCGGCTTTAGGACTTGGATAACCTGAATCTAGATCATTGTAAGTCCAGTAAGACCCAGGGGGCAGGCAACCGATCTTTTGGTGATCCGTCCTACAATAAGACTTGCCAAAGACTTGTAATATCCAATATGTGTGATATTTGTTGAGTAACTTACAGGGCCAATTTAATTGTTTAAGTCATAGTTAACCTTTGTATTATCTAGATAATCACTTCTTAACCTCTATAGATTTTAAGAAGCATATTTAATCTTTCATTAGCTCGATAATATTTGTTAAAATTATTCCTAATGCTTTTCTTATCCTTGACGTTCTTTCATGCCTAAAGACAACTGTTTTGTTCTCACGAATAACAACAATGTTGTTAACTTTGTTAATTATTCTATATCTAAAGAAGATATGCGTCTACAAAATTGGTCTATTCCTAAAGAACCAATTAATAAGATTTACCAAATAGGTAATTTCAGTTTATTTATAAGTTTTAATTTAAAAACTTGTGAATCTACTTCTGCAATTAATAATTCTCTAGAAACTATTAAATTGCTTATTGTTGCTGACATTAACAGGTATAGAATGGAATTTAAATTCCTTCATATTTGTCTTGTACAGGTTGCTGTTAAACCCCTATTCCGTGAAGGTCGAAATATTCCTATTTGTTTAATGCTTAGAGACGCTAGGCTTCTCAATGTTGATGATTCTTTATTAGGAATCCTTGAAAGTAACCTTGCAAAGGGGACAGTTTACTTTAACTGTTATCCCAATTTCTCTATAGAAATAGAAGATCCTAATATTCTTTATACCTTGACACTCAATGTCAAAACCAAGAATATGAACAACAAGCTTGGAACCAGAGACTTAGCTGTAATATATCGGGTATATCACAAGCTGATGAAGACCATTATTGCCCCAAAGGCAATTAACTCTAGTCCCAACGGTGTTACTATGCTAATGGATTCAAACAAAGATCATGGCACTACTTTTCTGCCTAAAATGTTAAAGTGGAATGAGATCCTTTCCGATGAAAGTTTGAAATTTGAATCCATCACATAACCCCTTCCAGTTAAACCTTCCAGGTTTTTAATAGAAAGTATCCTTCAATTTTTAGAAGGATCTGTTAACCTAAAGTTTCTCAAATCAAAGTCTTTCAACCTTGAATCTTCCCGTAAGAGAATGTGTATGGCTAGACCTTCTACTTCAAAAACCCGAGAGGGAGAAGAGGACTTGTATGAAACTACTGAAGTTTCAGAACAAGGTAAGTTCCGTGGGTTAGATTTTACCCAAACCATACCCAAGGTTTTTTATGACTCTTCTTTTGCAGGAAGTCCTACGCCTAGCGAGATGAAAGCTCCTTCTCACAAGAGGAAAGATTCTATTGGAGTGATAAAGTCAATCGAATGATTTACTCTTGAAGAAAAAAGAATTAATAAGTGGTGGGTGAACCCTAAGCATGCTTTAAAAAAAGCTTGGTATGTAGACACATACACAAAAGAGCAGAGAGTCTTGTTCAAAGACAAATGGTTTAAAGATATGAAGATATTCAAAACGGAAATTGAATTCTTCAAATGGTTTGAAGCGACGGGCCAAATCGGTTAAAACAGTTCATAACTTTAAGTCCTAGTTTACAGATGGCACACCAAAGACAAGGTTGTCGAGAGTGTTCCTACGCCTCTTGAAGGAATAATCATCCCTTACAGAAAATACGTCCTGAAGGCTGCACCCTTCCAAAAACCTTCAGTAAACAAAAAAAAGGACTTTGTTACTGTCGAAGAGATAAACAACGTTTTTGAACAAAATAATTATAATAACCAGGTCCTTTCTGTTGTCTCAAAACAAATTAAGGACTAGAAGTATAATTATAGTGGTACCAGCCAGATTGGTAACAAACCCAGTTCTTCAAAATCAGGTTTCAACTTATAAACCAATCCTATCTTCAAAATCCATAAATTTTCCCCAGAGGATTTCCCCAAACCAACCAGTGAATTCAATAACTCTCCCGAAATCCTTGAAAGGATTAGTGATCAGCTTAAGAGAATTAAGATTTCTCAGGGTGATAGGTAGGAGCTATTAAGGATAGACTCCCTCATTCCAAGAACTTTTATCCCAGACCTTCCTTTCCTGACATCCAGTTTGAAGAAAATAATATGCACCCCAGAGTGTTGTAGATGGTACAGGAATAACAAAATGCAATATAGATGGTATGGCTTATCGCCAAATCTATAATAAACTCCAAGAGATGGGCATGAATATCACAGCCTATAAATGGAAAGGTAACTCAAATAAGCAAGCAGCTAACAGGATAGTTGCAGGATTTACGGGTACCTTAAGAAATTGGTGGGACAATTATCTCACAAAACAAAATAAGAATGATATCCTTAATGCTGTTGCAAGCAAAAATGTTGTTAAGACTGAAGGAGGACAAACTACTACGTCTTTGGAGTTAGTGGAAGATGCAACTACAACCCTTCTTTACAGTTTTGCTAATCATTTCGTGGGAGAACCACGACTATTCCAAGACAGAAGTTTGGAAATATTAAATAATCTTTACTGCAAGAAATTAACTGATTTTTGGCGGTATAAAGATATGTTTATAACAAAGGTCATGTTAAGAGATGACTGTAACAACGATTGTTGGAAAGAGAGATTCCTTAGTGGATTACCTCCTAATTTTGCAGAAAAGGTTCGATCCAAGATAAGAGATCGATGTGATGGTAAAATCCCATATTCAGAAATGACCTATGGAGATCTTACCAGTTTGATTCATTTCGTAGCCATGGAACTATGTACAGACTTAAAGCTAAAGGTGCACCTTAAGAAGGATCAAAAATTTTCAAGTAACGAGCTTGGATGTTTTTGCCAAGACTTTGGTTTCCCTAGTCTAAAACCCCCTTCTGCAAAAAGGTCTTCAAAAGAAGAACGATCGGGAAAATCGGCTTCTAAGAAGAAATCCTCTAGAAAGAAAGGATATTCTAAAAATAAGAGAAGTAAGAAAGCTTCTCACAACACATCCAACGAGTGTTGGACTTGTCGAAAGTCAAGACACAAGTTTCCTGATTGTCCTAGAAACAAGAAAAAGGGGAAGAAGATCAATCTTCTTCAAATAGACGAAGAAACTAAAGAAAAGTTTCTGATTATCTTAAACGAAGAAGAAACAGATTCATCTTCAGAAGAAGAAGAAGAACAGAGGACGAAGAGTTCCTCAATGTTGCTCAGGACGATGCTCATGACAGTGGACATGAATGCAATTGCCAAGGAGCATTTTGTCCTTGTGACAGACAATCTATTAGAGTTCTCTCAGAAGACTCTTCTGAAATCCTTTTTGCTACCATCGAGCACATCAAAGATGATGACGCTCAAAGAAGCTATCTTTTAGAACTCCAATAGCTTGTAACCAAGAAAAAGGAGAAAGAGATTACAAGGAATGTAACCCCTTTCAGCATGAAACAAATCATACAAAGATACTCAGATAAGAAGGAAGAACCTTCTATTAATGATCTTCGAGCAAAGGTAAACTTCCTCAAAGAAGAAGTTCGAGAAGTTAAGTCCAGACTTCACAAAATCGAAATTTATGCTTTAGCAAAAACGTTTCTTAAGGATAAAGAAGCCTCTCTTAAAGGAAAAGAGATTGCTACTTCAGATGATGAAGAATCTTCTAATCAATCAGCCCCTTCCTCACCAAAAGGTATGGATGATGCAGGTATTAGTATGATCACTAAAGTGAGACCTCAGAGTCTCACATTATGATCAAACTAGTTGTCAATTCTAATTTTGTACTTAACAAAATTGCTTTATTAGACAGTGGTGCAGACCGTAATTGCATTGTTGAAGGACTTATTCCTACCAAGTACCTCCAAACGGGAACTACAAAGCTATACAGTGCGACTGGTGAGCGTATCTGTATAAATTACAAACTTTCTAATGCTCATATCTGCAATGACAATATCTGCCTGGCTAATGATTTTGTCATAACAAAAATCATTAATGAAGAAATTATTTTGGGTATACCTTTTATCACCCAAATTAAACTTTATATTTCAGATTTTGATTCAATTAAAACAAAAATTTTAGAAAAACAAATTTCCTTTCCTTTTATCAAGACACTTTCTCTCGAAGAAAGTAAAATTTTGCATCAACAAACTGCTTTCAAAATCAACCAGATTTGTTTTTTGAAAGATGATATCAAAATTAAAAAAATTGAGCAAATTTTAAAAACCCCGGAGATGGTTTCTAAAATTACTAATCTTCAAAAGAATCTTGATGAAGAAATTTGCTCAGAATTTCCTAACGCCTTTTGGAATCGAAAATATCATGTTATATATTTACCATATATTGATGAATTTGATGAAAAGGCCATCTCCACAAAAGCTAGGACTATTCACATGAACCATGAATTAATGCAAATCTGTAAAAAAGAGATTCATAGTCTTTTGAATAACAAAATTATTCGTCCCTCTAAATCACCTTGGAGTTGTTCAGCATTTTATGTTAACAATGCAGCTGAACAAGAACGAGGTTCTCCTAGACTGGTTATTAATTATAAACCTTTAAACTCAGTTTTAAAATGGATTCGTTACCCGATTCCTAACAAAAGAGATCTTTTAAATTGAACTTTTAAAGATAATATTTACAGCAAATTTGATTTAAAATCAGGATTTTGGCAAATTCAAATTGCCAAACAAGATAAATATAAAACTGCCTTCAATGTCCCGTTTTGACAATATGAATGGAATGTAATGCCTTTTGGGCTTAACAATGCCCCTTCAGAATTTCAAAACATTAAGAATTCTATTTTCAATCATATTAGTCATATTTCAATTGTTATATTGACGATGTACTAATCTTTTCCGAGGACATTGATTCTCATTTTAAACATTTAAATATTTTCTTTAAAATAATTAAGCACAATGGTTTGGTCATTAGTTCTAAGAAAATAAAATTATTTCAAACAAAAATTAGATTTTAGGGCATGATTTTTATCAAGGCACCTACAAACCCATTTGCAGATCCATTGAGTTTTCTGATAAATTCCCTAATGTCATTTTGGATAAAACTCAGTTGCAGAGATTCCTTGGAAGTCTCAATTACTTAGATGATTTCATTCCAAAAGTTAGGCATATTTGTAAGCCTCTCTTTGACAGGTAAAGAAGAATCCTTCACCATGGAGTGATGAACAAACCAAGGCAGTAATCCTTCTTAAGGATATGGTTAAAAACCTTCCCTGTTTGGGTATTCCTAACCCTGAATTCTTCATGATCGTCAAGAAAGATGCATCTTAAGCAAAAGAAAAGCCCCGGTTCACTTGAACAGCTAGTTCGTTATTCTTCAGGAATCTGGGATTCCGCCCAAATAAATTATAGCACGGTCAAAAAGGAGACCTTGCTATTGTTCTCTGTATAACAAAGTTCCTAGATGGCATAGTTAATAAAGAGTTTTTTCTTAGAGTAGTTTGTAAATCTGCTAAAGATGTCCTCTAGAAAGATGTAAAAAATATTGTTTCTAAACAAATCTTTGCCAGATGGCAAGCCTTGTTAGCCAGTTTCGATTTTCAAATTGAATTTATCAAAGGTGAGAATAATTCTTTGCCATATTTTCTGTCCAGAGAATTCTTGTAGGGAAAATATGAGTAGGCCTCAAATTAGGCCCATAGCGGGCAAACAACCAGCTAGGTCCAGCTCAAACTACCTAACAAGAAGAGGCCCATTTGCAAGGAGGCCTGAATTGAGTCTAACAAGGCCTGATCTAAACAGGTACTCAACCTTGGCACACCTACTGCAAATCAATCCTTCAGAACCTCCTCAGATTAGTTCATCAAATATGTTGGTTTTGAAGAAACCTTTTTCAAAGGATCCAGAACCCAGCTCTTCCTCTTCACCAAGCGGAGAACTTAGATTCTCTCAAAAGCAAACAAGCGACTGTTATACCATGAAGCAGCCTCAATGTTTTGCTGAAGCAGTCTCCTTGAGTAGCACAAAGCGTACTCCTTAGGAGAAAGAAAAATTTTAAATGATTTCTCTACAGGTTTTCCCTATCCTTGCTTTAGACAAGGAATATGAAGGATACGAGATTAAACATCTCCTTAAACCAGTTTATACAAACTGGAATTATGTTGAAACAGATAATTCCTTAAAATCCAGAAGGTATTTCAAGTTCAACCTTGTAGATACCGGATCAGTCGAGATCGAACATGAATTGGCAGACAAATCTGACCCAGACAGTATTGCCAATTCAAAGTTCACTATCAAAAAGATCTTATCTCCTTATGACTTGCCTGTAGACCATCTACAGACTCTTATTAATCTCTCCAAGAGATTCAATCCAAAAATATATAACTTGTATGACTACAAGAATGCCTGGGTAAACTTCTTGTATGTTAGACCAACCACCCATGCTTGGTTTGTGAAGTATTGTCCAGAGGTCGCAGCCTCTACTATCCCAAGGTGGTTCTACGAACGCTGGAGTTGCTTTGGTGGTAATAAACAAGTTATGCCTCGACAATTTGCCAAAAAATATCCTCAATTTCAAATTGACGAAGGCATATCTACACTAACAGAGAACATCAAACTCTGTAAGTTTTTTATTAAAAAAACGTTTTTCTTACATTATTAGTTTGACGTTTGTTATTCTATATTTTGAAGGGATTAAATTTCTTTCTAAAGAAATCCGATTCAAAGGTTGGTCTCTTTCCAAAAAGGAGACACCTACGTCTTCGAAAAAGAAGACGGTTTCAACAATCTCACCCTCAGAGAGTGAGTTAAAAAAGAGACTCGAAAAGGCTCTGTCAGAATTAGATGATAACGCAGAAGAACTTGCCATTAATCAACTTCATGAAGAAGCATCATCTCAAAGTGATGACAACGGTGATATGCTAAATTCAAAGGCTTTAGCAAATTCATATTTAAATTCATTTGATTAATGTTCTAATTGAGGTTTTTAAAAAACCGGAATAATTATTCTTTCTAATAAAGATCCAAAGGATCAGAATTAGTAAGAAAGAAGCAAAGGAGTCTCAAAGAGATGGAATCTTTGTTTACTTAATCAGAATGAAAAAATAAAGTCATCACCGAAAGTAAGAAGAGCCAGGCTAAAATTGCCAATCTTCAAAAGATAAAGTCAAAAGATTCCTTTTAAAAGGAGAAAGCAACTGCCATCTTACTTTTCAAAAGGAATGGAGCAAAATTAAAGATGTAGTTTGCTTTATCAAAAGTAGCTTTATCAAAAGCCAAAGCAATGGAGGAAATCGAAGAGCCAATAGAAGTAAAGCTTTACGGATTTCCTTATCTCTTTATCTTATCTCTTTTGCCTATAAAAGGCGATGTAAATTTTATTAGGACCATCAGAAAATTCACCAACATACAATTTTCTTGAATGCTCTCTCTATGTAAACACTATGAAAATAATGGAATAAAATTCTACTTTTAAGTAAGTAATTCATTTCTCTCTTATTTATTTTACTTCCGCAGGATACTCGAAATGGTATCAGAGCCATGTTAATGGCACAACTTGTTAGCATGAGTAGTTAAAGTCTTTGGTTGTCTTGGCTGTTAGAAATCATGTGATAATTAAGATAATGGAATAATCTTAATTTAGTAATTAAAGTTATCGTAAGTTCCTTTTTAAACATTCATCCGAAATTTGGGTCAAATATCTGAGAAATTTTCTCCCAATATATAATGATTTATGGGGACCACAATCCATCAGCTTTAAAGTCTACGAGTCAATTATTTCAACGCATTAAATAGTTTGTTCATACGACTTCAGAATAAAGAGATATTTGCATTTTCGTGAGACTTCACAAGCAGGCACATAAGGTGGGGCCTATGATGTTTTCTTATAGTACTATGTTATTCCTAATGAGGGCTATGTGTTGCACAAGGGACTATATTTTTCACAACTGGGGAGCACCCCATAGAAGTAACATGGCGTCTTTTACCTCTTCGAGGTCTTTTTCTAGCTCATAGTTATCATTCATCGCATTTTCATAGGTAAATTTAGCGTATAATTTAAAACTGTCATAGCACATCATATGCTAAAACATCACTTGCATTATATATAAAACATCATAATATAGAGTTAAAGACTCTAGTCTCTTTTTGTCATTCTAGACTCAACATCATTAGAGTATAATAGGGACACAACCCTTTCAATATTTATAAAAGATAAACTATTACATGACCTTAAACATAACTTGACATAGGACATCCTTGAATCTTAAGGATTTCTTTCCTTGAGCTTGGGAACCACATATCAAGCTCTTCTCATAAAGACATCCATTTAAGCATCCATAGACTACACTTTCTGTAAAAAGGTAGAGAAGTGGTGTTAGTAAAAGAATGCACTAAGTATGGTAACCATGCAAAAGCATGCATTTAAAAGGGACATATTACTTGAAACCATGTATCATGCCTTTTTGGGAAAACCTCATAAAACTTTGATACAATAGCATTATACAATTCACATATTTTATATAGGCATATTTAATTGTTATACATCATATAAAGTCATACATTGCATTTAAAGCATATTTAGGATCACTTTATAGTAAAAATATTTCATTTACAATAAGCTTAACAGAATTAGAGTAACCACATTCATTTTAAAGTAAGCCCCTTTTTCTTTATTTCCTTGACTTTCCTACTAACCCTCTAGTGATATTTAGTTAAATGCATCACCTTATGGCCATAAATTACTCATAGATTAACCTTACTAATCCAATACATATATTCATAGAAGTGAAACATATCATAAGATACATTTTAGTCAAGACCTTAATGACATTATAGTAAGCCTTAGTCAATATGCACATATACTAAATTCATTTCACATAGAACATTAGAAGAACATACACACAATCCCACTCTAAATCTACTAGTGCAACGTCGTGTGAATCCCCATAACCTTAAACATACATAGTAAACCTATCATGAGACCACAAGCCTTAATACACACTTCATTGATAAACAATTGCAAGTAAAGAATCTTCATACCAACCAAGCAAGACCTTCATCATATAGTCTATAAGACCTACATTACGCACATAAGGAGAGACCTCATCATATAGACCTATTAAAACTCATAGCATTCACATCATTACAACATGTAGACAACATTAAAATGCCATGCATAAGGAATATAAACATAGCTATATACATTATAATACCCTTCAATAGCTTCTTGTACAATGCATGATTGAAGTCTCATACCCCAATCTATACTAACCAACTACCCTTAGGTTATCCTAGTTAGGGTCTTTACTTTACTTCCATTGTCCATATTACTTTAGGGAAACTATAGCCTTAACCGACACTAAGACCATGGGTGCTACATGGAATTTGGTGTTGTAAACCTTACAAAAAAGGAATGTTTTTCTACCTAGCCAAGGTAGAACATTAATACATGCTATTAGGTGATATCAGTTTCTAGATCCTATGTGGCACGCATAGTTTATGGAACGTGGAGGTATATATAGAAACCCTCTTTATGCCAAATGGGGTATTGTAGTTATCTACTTATGGAAACCCTCTTTATACCTATTGAGGCATTGTAGTTATCCTCCTCGTGAGGACTATGGTGAAAAAACCTTCCCACATTGGGAAGGGGCACCCCTCATCTAACTTTACTCGGTGCTAAGCTAAGTTCTCTTTTATTAAAAAGCGTTTAATAAAATTACTTTATAAAACTAGGCTTTACGAGATTGACTCCTGATATGCTTAGGTCATAGGTCATATATGAGAGTTAATCAACCTAAATCATGTGAGAAGTCCTTTCACATGGATATAGTATATGTAAATCACCATCTAGTTTAGGGTACTCTTGGGAACACCTTCCAAGTGCCCCTATATTGATTAGATTATCATACATGTGTGTGTATAAATATACATATATGTGATCAATACTTCCACACAATACATTAAGACCACACATGTTCATACATTAACAGAATCATGCATCCATATTCATGTACATAGAAAACTGAACCTAGGAACTATCCTATCAAGGCACACATGTGCATTGCATAGACAAGGTCCCATACCCTTTCCCATACTAGTACACCTATCAAGTAATTCTATTTAAGGGATACATAATCATATTTCATGGACATATACATTACATGAATAGTACTAGGCACAAGTGCATATAAGGATACCCTTTCATTAGACACCATGGACCTATACTACTTGTAAGCATGCATGAAGTTTGTGTGTGTGTACATTGGTCAACATGATCACCTAATTGGTATCAACAACACATTGAGGCATCCACCCTCTTAGGACCACAATGTACCTTTAAGCATATACCACACAACACATAACATCATAGGAGACAAGATCACTACAATACATACATTCAAGACTCCTAACCAGAGTTGATCACACATTCATATAAGGGTATATAGGTAAGGGTTAATTAACAATTTATAGATCATAAATTGAAGCACCTAAACCAGCCCTAACATAGTCATTCATATGCTTGTAATCTTAGCAACACAACCTAGGTCATAACTAGAGTAGAAACTAGGCATAAACTTCACATAGTGTGATCATCATAACCACACACCCATATAAAATCAAGTTTCCTTTAAGGACACAATCAACACACATATAGATTGAAAAGAAGAAAACACCTCCACCATAAGTGGACCATACCACACAATGTCATACAAGTCCAACTCTATCAACAATACTATAGAAAAGTAGAGGAATAGAGTTATCTTACCAATTCATCAACCTTTTACCATCATTGATAAATACTCACAATCCATCAATATTATAAAATGTAGGGCAGTATCTACATGTATATTATCATAAATGAAATCATACTTCATTTATCCTAGAATTAAGATCACATTATGTACATTGAATTATCAATCTATATAGGATAAGATAACATAGATCAATCTTACCAAAACTCCCTTGCTTTGATAATAAATGATCAATACTCATAATTCATCAATAATATAAATATAAGTCTGTAGCTAAAGATATATAAACCTAACAAAATCCTACTTCAATTAACCATAGAATTGAGATCACATTGAAACTATAATAGCAATTTATTGAAGATAGGATAATTATAGGCTAATCTTATTCAAATATTCAAACCTTGATCCATATTGGATCAACTATACATATTTACATCATTGGATGTAACTAACTCAATTTATCATCATTGAATCTCATAACAATCATTCTGGCATAAAGATCACGAGATACTACAACATAGGCCAAATCGATATTGGGAGGGTGATGTGTCATGGTTTCGCGGTCCTTTCAATGTTTTTTGCTCAAAATTTGTGTGTGTATAGAGGTTTTTTTATTAGTTTTAATATTCTTTTGTATTTGTTTTGCAGTAAAGATGTCCATAATAAAAATGCAGGCAGCTTGAAAATAATGCATAGATGTGAGCTACGAAGGCCATTAATGGCCTGGCGTTCAATCAACTGTCTGTGAAATGGTTACCATCGATTGAATTTAAGACAAATGGAGAAACTCGGGGAAATATAACAAAGTGTGGTACCACATAGAGGATCGACGGTCCATTGATTGATTAACAGACCATTCTGCTAAATCATCGATTTGATCATAGATAATCCCAGTAGCCGATGTTGGAGAGATTCTAATGATGAAGCGACAAAGGGCATCGACGGACCGTCGGTGGATCGACTGACCTTGCTGTTGGTACGTTGATTAATTCAGAAATGATTCACTCTGAAAGAAAAAAAATAAATCTAAGTATGGACTGATGGTAGCAGTCGATGGATCGTTGTTCCATCAATGGTCCGTCTGTGGGGTTCGTCGATTATAGCTGCATATTTGGTCAATGTTTTCTTATTTCAATTCCTTCTAATTTAGGACTATGTTTTTTATAAATAGGGATTAAAACCTCATTTTTGGGGTTAGACACTATTATTATTGTTCTTGTTTTTGTTTGGAGATTAGGGTATTGCAAACTTTGGCAATAATTTAATTTCCAAATTTGGTTTCAAGTAGTATTGTGAAATTACAAGTTGATTTGTTGGGTTTTCTTCACATTGTAAAAGTAAGTTCATGATTTCATTCTTAACAATCATGAATTGTTTTCTTTATTGCATGGGTAACGAAATCCACAACTAGGGTTGTGGGAACCATGGATTATTAACAAAGAAGACCTAGCTAAATAACAATTCTCAAATAGGTTCTTGCTTATATTGATAATTCTTTCGCTTAGAAGTCTTTTTAACGGTAGTCAATGTTAGATTTTGTCTTGTTTCTACTTGTCGGAGCAGGGAGGTAGTAATAAGAAAAAAATTATCAATATAGAGTTAGTGGGGTACTATCTAATAGGATAGTGTCAATTGGTGTGAATTATTAACTAAGTCATAAATCGATTATGATGCTTAATATAAAGTAAGGTTAAGGGTTAGTAGCTTATACACACGTAGCCAAACCAAGGTAGAGGGTGAAATTCTCTAAATGTCGGACCAAGGATCTAGAGATACCTAACTTACCACTTTGCATGCAAAACACTAGGGAAGAATTGTCATTGCTAGAAATACAGAGTTATGAACCTATGGGGAAAACATACACCCTAGTTTATCTCATAACTTGATAAAAACTCAATCTTTACTTTTGCTTACTTGTTTATTTAGAGATATTAAAGAAACTTGTTACACGAACCCCCCCCCCTGTTAAGTTACTTGTTTTCATAAAGAGATTGAATAAATAGATATAACAGTACATTGAAGTTAAGTCTTAACAATTTTTCTCATGGGATCGACCCCAACCTACTCGGGTTTTTTACTTTATACGACTATTTACACTTCTTTGGGGATGTGTAATTTGAGTGTATCAAATTTTTGGTTCCGCAATCGGGGAAGGTGGCTTTTAGATTAACCTTAAATACAATATAGATATTTATTCAAACAATTCCCTAATTTTATTTTATTTTGTTTTTGTTTTTATCTCTTTCAGGTCTAGCTTTAGTGTATGCCAAGTACACGAAGCCAAGGAGAGCCACTTCCTCCATTCGATCCTAAACATGACCGTACACTATGAAGAATGGAAAATCAACAGAACCCCGCCAATCCAGGCAATGGGGCAATTTGTTAACCTTTACTACTGGTTGAAGCACACAATCAAGTTCAAGTTGATTTGGAGAATGATTTGAGGTTGCATGCCCCAACACCAAGACCTCAGGATTGCAATAGGGTCATTGTTAAAATTGTTGAGTCCGATGTACCTCTTGTCCTACACCCTTTGCCACTTGGGCACACATTCTGGTGATGAGTATCCTGACACAGATGCTCCCCGCGAGGGGTTTATTCTCAGGACTTCTATGAGAGGATCCTCATGCTCATATAGCCAAACTGAGGTTTGTGTAAGAGTTGTGTGGGTAGGCCAGACTTAGATATGAATGCCATTGGGTTGCGAGTGTTTCCTCTATCACTGACAGGAGATGCCACCGTATGGTTTACTAAGTTTCCCTACTACTCCATTTTTAATTGGGATCAGTCGAGAGATGGGTTCTTATCAAGGTATTACGCAGTGTCCAAGAAGCTCAACCACAAAGATGAAGTGAACAACTTTGTATCACTACTTGGGGAGTCAGTGAGTAGCTCTTGGAACAGATTTACTGCATTTGTTAGAGGTGTCCCAAACCACCGCATTGATGATGAGTCTTTGAAGGAGTAATTCTATCCGGGTCAAGATGATAACAATAAAGCACTACTCGACACTTTTGTGGGGGTTCCTATGGTGAGTGCACATCTGCAGAGATCGCAGAGAAATTGGAGAAGATATCTCGCAAAAACATGGCTAAGAGCACAAGAAAGTCAGACACTGGAAGAAACACCTTTGCAATACAGGCTACGAACAACCCAACAGTAGATGAGATGCATGAAGAGTTGGCACAGATGAGAATTGAGCTATGGTTAGTTTTGAAACATTTGAGAGGAGGTGCAGAAAAAGTATATGTGGTGAACTACTTGTCTAAACCAGCACCACCGGTAGATGAGTATTATTAAGAAAAAGATTCCTATGCAGTGAATCAGCAGAGGGGGGATTTTCAACCAAAAGCTTAAGGCTCCAATCAGGATAATTGGCGCCAAGGTCAAGGAAATCAAGGTAAGAACTATGGTAACTACAATCAAGAGGGTCAATATGTTCAAGATGGGAACTATAATTGCGACAACAACATCAAATGGAGCAATTATGGTAATAGGAATGATTGGAGTGGGCCCTACATTCCCTCACAAAATCGGAAAATTTCTCCTAGGGATGGTGGAGGTAGTATGGCGCGAGTAGAAGATATTTTACTAAAGATGATGAGGAGATTAGATACTAGTGATGATCATGCCAAGGAGATAAGAGGTGATTTAGCTAATGTTTTGCAAAAGGTGGATGCACATGTGATTTTGATCAAGCATCTTGACCTACAGATGGCTCAGCTGTCTATTACTGTAATCCACGCCAACCTAGCAGTCTTCCTAGCAACACCATTCAAAAGCCTATAAATTATGGTAATTGAATGGTGGTCACTACTCGAGGGGGTAAGCAAAACATTGATCTACCTATGTCGTATGTGGTAGAGGATGATATGAGAAAAGGCAAAGAGGTTGGAGAGACTAGTAGAGAGTTGGTGGACAACACAGCGATTTAAGCAGAGGTGTCTCATAAATTAATACCCATTCCTAGACCTCCACAACCGTTCCCTCAAACATTGGTGAAAAAGATTGAGAATGGCAAATACCTACAATTTATCACTATATTGAAACAACTTTCTATCAATGATCCTTTGATAGAAGCTCTGGAAAAAATGCTCGTTTATGCAAAGTTTACAAAGGATATGGTGAAAAAGAAGAGATCAGTAAGTTTTCAGGATGATGACAAAATACAACATTGTAGGTCAAAATCTCTTTTGCAAAAAAAGGAAGATCCGGGAGCTTTCAGTATTCCATGTACAATCGTGTAACTATATTTTTCTAAGGCATTATGTGATCTTGGTGAAAGCATAAACCTGATGACCGATCAAACACTGAAGAGGCCAGTTGGTATACTCCATGATGTGCTTGTGAAACAAGAGTGATTTACATTTCCAGCCGATTTTGTGATTCTTGACTGTGAGGTTGATTTTGAGGTTCCCATTATTCTAGGGAAGCCAATACTTGCCATACAGGCATGCATTGGTTGATATGGAAAAGGGGCAGATGAAGTTTAGGTTGAAAAATAAAGAAGAAACTTTCAATATCTGTAGGTCCATGAAGCATAGTGGTGACCTCCAAACAGTATCTGGTACATCCTTCAGAGTTGAGAGTATATCCGAGGTATAAATTGAAGAGAGACTAGGTGTCGAGTCACTAGCACCAGTGATCATGACTTTTGCGAGTAATGGTATGGAAGCGTACGGGGTTTTAGTCGCTACACTTCAACAAAATGAATATGGTCCAAAACAAAAGAAATTGAAATTATATATGAAGCATTACGAGTCTCCATCCATGAAACCATCTATTCAAGAGGCTCTAAAATTAGATCTTAAGGCTCTACCACCTCATCTAAGTTATATGTTTATAGAAAGAAATGATACTTTGTCGGTGATAATTGCAGCATATTTGAATGGGCAACAAGTATAATGTTTGGTAGAGGTTTTGAAGAGGTTCAAATGATGCATTGGTTTGAATATTACGAACATAATTGGTATTCCACCGGTACTTATTACCACAAAATCCAAATCATGCCCAATCACAAATCGAGTATTGAGAATCAAGAAAGGTTGAATCCACCCATGCAGGAGTTAGTGAAAAAAGAGATCATCAAGTGGTTGGATGCGGGAGTCATCTATCCCATTGTAGACAGTAGTTGGGTGTGCCCTGTCCAGTGTGTGCCCAAATAGGGTGGGATGACAGTGGTTCCTAATGAGAGGAATAAGCTTGTTCCAATGAGGCAATTGACCGGATAGAGAGTTTGTATGGACTACCGAAAATTGAATGTGTGGACTAAGAAGAACTATTTTCCCATTCCTTTTATGGATCAGATGTTAGATAGACTCACAGGAAAATGGTGGTATTGTTTTCTTGATGGTTATTAGGATTATAATCAGATTACCATTGCCCCTAAAGATCAAGATAAAACAACTTTTACTTGCCCTTATGGGGCATTCACATTCACAAGGATGTCGTTTGGATTATGTAATGCAACAGCCACATTCCAGTGATGTATGATGTTGATATTCTCAGACTTTGTGAAGGACACTATTGAGGTATTCATGGATGATTTTTCAATAGTTGGTGACTCCTTTGATTGATGTTTGATTCATTAAATAGAGGTACTGAAAGATGTGTAGATTGCAATCTTGCTCTTAATTGGGGAAAATGTCACTTTATGTTGAAATAAAGTATAGTATTGGGACATTGCATCTCGTAAAAGGAAATAGAGGTTGATCAAGCTAAATTCAAAGTTATAGAGATGCTTCCCCCTTCCAATCTCTGTAAAAGGTGTGAGAAGTTTTCTTGGTAATGGTGGTTTTTATAGGAGGTTTATCACGGATTTTTTTGAAAATTGCACAATTTTTATGCAAACTACACGTGAAGGAATGTAAGTTCTATTTCGATGAATCATGTCTGAAAGTGTTTGGAGAATTAAATAAGAAGTTGGTGTCTTCATCTATTTTAATTTCCCCATATTAGAGTAAACCATTTGAGGTGATGTGCAATACAAGTTGGGTTTATCTTGGTGTGGTATTGGGACAAAGATGGGATTAAATCCTTCACCCCATTTACTATGCAAGTAAGGCCTTGAATGAAACTCAAAACAACTACACTGTAACCGAACAAGAGCTTCTTACTTAATTAGATGGAGAATAAGGATGTGAATCCAAGGTTAATTAGATGGGTGATATTATAACAAGAGTTTGATTTTGAGGAAAAAGATAGAAAGAAGACTGAGAATCAAGTTTCTGATCACTTGTCTAGATTAGAGGATGAATCTATGTGTGAAGTGTGAGAAAAGGCTGAAATTGATGATGTATTCCCTTATGCACATTTATTAGCCGCATTTCAAGATTTGATACCATGGTTCACAGATTTTGCAAATTATTTGGCAAGTGATATAGTTCCTTCGGACTAGTATTTTCATCAGAGGAAAAAATTTATGAATGATGTGAAAAATTTCTTTTGGTATGAGACTTATTTAGATTGGATTTGTGCCAATGTGATGATTCGTCGTTGCGCACCGGAAGTTGAGATGTTAAGCATTTTGGAGGCATATCATTCCTCGGCTGTGAAAGGACACCATAGTGGTATCTGGGCTGCACATAAGATTTTGCAGTGTGGGTACTATTGGTAAGCCATTCACCAAGATGCTCATGAGTTCGCCAAATCATGTGATCGGTTCCAGTGAGATAGATGAATTGCAAAGAAGTAAGAGCTCTCATTAAACCCTATTCTGGTGATTGAGTTATTTAATGTATGGGGCATTGATTTTATGGGCTAGTTTGTGAGTTCTCATAAGATAAAGTATATATTTGTGGCGGTTGAATACGTGTCTAAATGGGTGTAAGTTATAGATCTTTCTAACAATCGAGGAAAGAGTGTCACCGCATTCTTGAAAAAGAATATTTTCTCCAGATTTGGCACACCTTGGGCCATTATTAGTGATAGTGGCTCTCACTTTTAAAATAAGTTGTTCAAAGGCCTGTTGGAGAAATATGGGTTCTCCATAGTGTGACCACTCCTTATCACCCACTGACTAGAGGGAAAGTTGAGGTGTCCAATCGAGAGATCAAGCGAATTCTGGCAAAAACGGTGAATGCTAATAGAACGGATTGATCAAGGAGGCTTGAGGATGCTCTTTGTTCCTACCCGAGTACGTACAAGACTCCAATTGGTATGTCTCCATAGAAAATTGCATATTGGAAGTCTTGTCACTTGCCGATAGAGTTAGAGCACAAAACAATGTGGGCAATGAAGAAACTAAAGATGGATTGGAATGAAGCATCAGAACAACAACTAAATGGGTTGAATGAGCTCGATGAGTTTCGCCTCAAAGCCTATGAAAGTTAAGCCATCTACAAAGATAAGATGAAGAAGTACCACGACCAAAGGCTTGAAAAGCAAGAATTTGCGGTAGGTTTTGGTGCTTCTATTCAATTCTAGGCTACGCTTGTTTCCTTCCAAACTTAAATCAAAGTGGACAGGGATATTCCTCATCACTAAAGTTTTCTCACACGGAGCAGTTGAGTTGGAAAATAAGGAGGTTAAAAAGTTCACAATCAACGGGCCAAGGATTAAGATCTACCTAGGCATGAAAAGAGTGTCAATGAACTGGTTGAGAGCTATCACCTTAATGAAGCTTGAGTAATCAAGGAGCGCCGTGTAACGATGTTAAATCAAGCACTTCTTGGGAGAAAACCTAAGTTGTATCCTCTACCTAACAATAGGTTTTTATGTTTATTGTATGAATAGTCGTACTCTTTTTGTTTCGTTTTGTTTTAGTTTTATTTCATTCGCACTTATGCACTAGTGTTGGCTAGAGATTAGTGTAGAGTCCATTTCTAAAAAATGTCTATTAACACACAAAAAGAACATCTTAATGGGTTCTACATGTGCACGAATAAAAACTAAAAATATGCAAAAAAATAGTCTGGTGTACAGGTCTACAGACCTCATCGACCGGTCATCGTCCAATCTACGGACCGTCGATGGTGTTCGTAGATCCCAGGTATGTCTCATAATTTTTCTAAGTCTTAATGGAAGGTTATCTACCGGCCAAAGTAAAACCAAACATAAACGTAGCTTTCTAGGTGTATCCACTAGCAAGTCTTCCTATGGGGTCAACATAGTTCAAGAACTAAGAGATAGGTATAATCCCTCTATATACCATTTGGAAATTAGGGCCTCCTATCATGGGTATCCATTGGATGAGTATCCCTTTTTGGGGAGTCAAAATCACGTTTAGAACTATAGGGTTAACCTTCCTCTATGGGAAGTCGTCACCTTCCATTGTCAATTTCACTCGGTTCTAAGCTAAGTCCCTTTATTGAAATGTTTTCAAGCCTTTAATTACCAATCGTAGCTTAGTTTAGGTCATTGGGTATAACCCTCGAATAACATCATCATCATCATGGCTCAATAAGAATTGCATAAGTATAAGTCCTTTCATTACAATTCGTATAAGTGAGGTTAACACATTAGCATTTCATACATAATAAGGCACATTGGTAATCATCACAATCCATATAACACATACACCTCAATCAACCTCACAACATGCTTTACATGAGTCAATTATGTCAAAGTTCAACTTATCAACATGCTACATATCATTTCATAAAGACTCATATACCAAAACGCACAAGATAACTCAAACAAGCCAAAGACTAAAATTTCAAGTTCAAATGCTTAACATTATTGTAATTCAATGTAAGGCTATTCAAAAATGCACATTTGGCAAGACTTCACCAAAAGCCAAAGAAAATTAAATTATTAGTTTTAATTTCTATTATTAGTAAGAACTACTAACCTTTGTTATCAAATAGATGAACGTAACGGGACTTCATGTCGCTCTCGGCCTCCCATGTTGCACCTTCAACTAGGTGATTCTTCCCTGAGACCTTTACGGAAGCCACCTCTTTATTCCTTAACTTCTTGACTTGCCTATCAAGAATTTTAACCGAAACTTCCTCCTATCAGAGGTATATTTCACACCAAGACCATTAATAAGAATAATAGACTCGAGATCACCAATACACTTTATAAGCATGGAAACATGGAAAGCAAGATGAACAGAAGCAAATTCACTAGGAAGTTTAAATTCATAGGAAACCTTACCACCATTTGCATGATTTCATAGGGACCCACATAACAAGGATTGAACTTCTCTTTCTTGCCAAATCTAACCACCCCTTTCATAGGTGAAATTTTCAAATACACCTTATCACTTTCTTCAAACTCCGAATCCCTTATCCTATTATCGGCATAAGACTTTTGCCAACAATATGCCATTTGCAACCGGTTCCTTATGATATGAACTTTCTCCAAAGTCCTATAAATCAAATTGGAACAAGAAGCAAAGGCTCTCCCACTTAAAATCACTCAATAGGAGACCTACAACTACTACCATACAAGGCTTCATAGGGAGGCATAGAAATGGATTAACGAAAACTATTATTATAAGAAAACACAACCAAAAGTAAATTATTATCAAAATTTCCATTGAAATCAATAATGCAATCCCTAAGAATACCCTCAAGAGTTTTAATAGTACGCTCTGCTTGACCATCCATTTGGAGATGAAAATCGGTAATCAACTTCACCTTAGTACCTAACCCTTTTTGGAATGACCTCCAAAACCTCGATGTGAATTGTGCACCCCGATGCGATATGATGAATAACAGAATACTGTGGCGACAACAGTCTCATCTATGAAGATCCTAACATAATCTTCGACTGAATAAGTAGACTTGATAGGAATAAAGTGAGAGGACTTGGATTTATTGTAGTAAGACACCCAACTTTAGATGTTCGGATTTCACTTGTTGGCAATTTAGATACTTAGCAACAAATTTTGCTATGTCCTTTTTGATACCTTTCCACAAATAAACTTCCCTAAGGGCATGGTACAATTTTGTTGAACCCGAATGAATTGAGTAGTGGGACCCATGGTCTTCCTCAAGGATCTGTTTCCTCAATGCATCTACCTTGGGAACACACAATCTCCTTTGGCACCTTAAAATACTTGCCCCAAGTATAATGCCTCGTTAATCTTGCCAAGGACCGATTCTTTGAACTCCATCAATGATTTATCAAGGTGCTGTTTGGATTTGATCTCAACTATCAATGATGACTCAGAGTTATTGTGAACCATGAACCCATAATTCGGAGAGTCTTCAAACCTCACACCCAACCTAGCCAACCTATGAACATCCTTTAATATTTTTTTCTTTGCTTCATCTATGTGAGATACACTACCCATAGTCATACGACTTAGAGCATCCGCACCCACTCGGCCTTGCCGGGGTGATAAAGGACACTTATATCATAATCTTTCAGAAATTCTAACCACTTTCTTTGTTGCAGATTCAACTCCTTTCTGGTAAAAAGATATTGGTGACTCTTATGGTCGGTACAGAAATCAACATGGACATCATACAAGTAATTCCTCCATATTTTCTAAGAGAAAACCACGGCCACTAACTCAAGGTCATGAGTCGGATAGTTTCGCTCATCTACCTTAAGTTTCCTAGAAGAATACGCTATCACCTTCCCATGTTGCATAAGCACACACCCCTAACCCACTCGAGATGCGTCACAATACACAACCAAACCCTTTGTACACTTCGGTAAGGTCAACACTGGAGCGGAAGTAAGCCTATCTTTCAAAATTTGAAAACTACTCTTGCATGCCTCCAACCACTCAAATTTCTTACACTTTTGGGTCAAAGTAGTCAAGGGAGATGAAATGGATGCAAAACCCTCCACAAACCTCCAATAATAACCCGATAAACCCAAGAAACTACTAATATTGGTTTGATTCAATGGTGTAGGCGTATTTTTCACCACCTCTATGTTCCTTAGATCAACCTCAATTCCCTGACTAGAGATGATATGACAATGAAATGTCACCGACCTCAACCGAAAATGACATTTGCCACACTTGGCAAACAATTTATGTTCTTTAACTACTTGAAACACCACCCTCAATTGGTTCATATGATAACCCTCATTTTTCGAATATAGCAAGATGTCATCAATGAAGACAATGACAAATGAATCTAGGTAATTTTGAAACATCCTATTCATCATGTTCACAAACACCCCGGAGCATTAGTGAGACCAAAGGTCATTACTAAAAACTCATAATTACCATATCTATTCCAAAATGTCGTCTTTGGTATATCCTCACCTCTCACCCTTAGTTGGTGATACCCTGACCTCAAGTCAATCTTAGAAAAGTAGCTTGCCCCTTGGAGTTGATCAAATAAGTCATCAATATGAGGAAGAGGATACTTTTTCTTGATTGTTACTTTATTGAGTTTGCGGTAATCAATACACATTCTTAAGGACCCATACTTCTTCTTCTAAAACAAAACAGGGACATCCCAAGGAAAAATTCTAGGTCTTATGAATCCTTTGTCTAGTGAATCTTCGAGTTGTGCCTTCAACTCTTTCGATTCAGAGGATCCATCGGGTAAGGAGCAATTGAAATGAGATTCTTATCCGGTAGAAAATCAATGCAAGAATCAATTTTCCGTTTGGGAGGAATACTGGGAAGGTCTTTAGGAATGACCTCCGGAAATTCACTCACTACAGGAGCCAACTCAATGGAAGGAATTGCGGAGTCTAGATCTTGGAATCTTACAATATGGTATAGACAACCTTTAAAGACCATTTTTCATGATTTTAGACTAGAGATGATACCACCTCTAGGAATAGAGTTCCCTGCCTTTCACTCTACAATGGGTTCATTCAGAAAGTTAAACTTCACCACCCTTCTCGTACAATCAATAGAAGCAAAGCATGCACGCAACCAATCTATACCAAATAAAATATCAAAGTAAAGCATATCGAGTTCTACTAGTTCAACATAATAAACTCTATTGGGAAACATTATAGGGAAACTTTTATGCACCCTTTTTGCAACAAACGACACACCCACCGGAGTAGACACTATAAAAGGTTCATGCAAAATATCGGGCAAAATGTAAAAAATTTTGTCTACTAGAGGGGTAAAAAATTCTAAAGTATCACTGGGATAATGTAAGGCATATACATAAATAGATAAGACTTTTATCATACCGGTCACCACGTCAGGAGAAGTCTCTTGCTCACCCCTAGATCGGAGAACATAGAAGTAGTTCTTCTTTTGAGCCTCATTTTAACCACTTGCTTGAGCTTGAACACCCTTTTCTCGCCCCTTTATATTAAGGAAATACCTAACCTTGTGGACACTCTTGCCACAACCAAAACAATTGCCCGTTCCAACCAAGCATTCATCAAAATGACCCTTACAACACTTAGCACATGTAGGCTTCTCATGTAGTGAGTTTCCACTCTTCCCCTTTTGAGCTCTCAGTTTAGTTACCTTATCATCATGAGTCTTAGGGAAATTTTATGGAATTTGATTAGAAACCCACTTCTGAAATCTAGGATTGTCTTGTATCTCAAGTCTATTTTTTGAAGAACTTCCATCAAAAGATCTTGCCCGCTAAGCTTCTCTACTCTTTCTCTTAGCCCTTGCTTCTTCCATATTTTTGGCATGTACCATAAGGAGAGAAATGTTCATGTTTTCATGTAACATAGCTGAATGACACTCCTCTTTCAAATCATCCGACACCCCCATCACAAAATGACTCATTTCATCTCTAGGATCGGAAACCAAATATGGAGTGTCTTTTGACAATTTGGTGAATTTGAAGGAGTATTCATGAACACTCATACCTTTTTGGCAAAGGTTTATGAATTCCACCACTTTTGCTTCCCTCATTTCCCTAGGAAAGACCGATCAAGAAAGGTCTTCTTGAAGATCTCTCAAGTCACCGTACCACCCCTCCATGTCCTATTATCTCTCCATTAGACATACCATACTTGAGATATGTCCTTGAGTTGCTAGGTGGCCACCATGCCTTCTCACTTGTGGAAAACCCCATATCCAAGAGTATCTTACAGAGTTCATCAATGAACTCTTGGGGGTCTTCTTCATCCTTAGACCCGTAGAACTAGGAGGGTTCATCCGAGTGAAGTCCCTTAGACGGGAAGCCATAGTAGTATCTTATTTATGAGGATGGGGTACAACCTCTCGGTTTGTTTAGGTCGTCATATATTGGGATTGAGCAGTGGCGACTTGTGACAACTGGATAAGGGCAACACTTATGTCACCATCCGTCAAGGGTGGAGGACTGACCGGAGCTTGTTCGGCATTAGCATCTTCTTCAAGATGAGGAACTTTATCACCATGGGGAGGAGCTCCCGAATTAGCAATATCCTATTCAAGTCGTCGTTCCGCATTCCTTCGAGTGTTCATTCTTCCTATAATTATACCAACGGGATTAGATACAAAAGAACATCATAAGTATACTCTAATGGCACAATATTAGATTTCAAAGAAAGTGAGAGTTTCCTAGGCATCATGTAGGTTCCTATCCATATGTGTGGCACGCTTCACAATTATGAATACACAATTCAAACTTACGATCTAATACCAAATTTATCACCTCCGAGTTTACCCCGTACACGTAACTGGTGGCGGTGGACTCTTTGAGGACTAAGACTAGCCTCTTAGCTTACATTATTACATTCATAAATCGAGTTTACCAGAAATTTTTAGCACTTTTCATTACATCTACTTGGAGGTTTACATTGACCTCTACATACACATAATATATGTATCGAGTATACGTAGACCCTTCATATTGGAAGGTTACATAGCCTTCTCCTCTTATTGGACATAAGTATATGTAAGATTGAACATAGTCTTCAAAGATTGTCTCATCTCATAACCATCTAAAATGATTATCAATTTGGGCATACCCCATACATTAATGTAAAGAGAGATACATACTGGCTTATACAATATGCACTCAAATAAAAAGATATAAAATATAGGATTCACAGAATTAAACAACAATATAAGCTCGATATTGGAATCACCCTAGAAAAATGAGGATCTACCCTACTTGGATGATCAAAGGAATCCAAATCTTCTTCAAATCCCCTTCCGAAAAACACTTCAACGACCGGAACCTAAAATGTTGGGAAAAAGGAAGAAAAGGGGTTAGTACGCCACCTGTACTAAGTATGAGATCATATGCGCATATAATATTAAATCATGCTAAAAGAGACATTTTATATTATTCATTTTGATTTGATCCAAGCGGCTGGAGGACCCAAGATCGAGCCCCAACGCCTTCATTTTATTTTTTTCCTTAATTTTTCTCTTTTTTTTTCACTTAATGGGACTGAGAAGATGTTGAATCAAACCACCACAAACTCATTTACTTTTAATTTCCAATTCTTTTAATTTCTATCTTTTGGTTGAGGGGGTGTGAGTTCGAACCCCCATAGCCCCAATTTAATTTCTTCTCCTTTTCCCTTGGTTATGCCTAGAGGTCGTGGGTTCGATTCCCACATGCCTCATTCTTTATTTTTCTTTTAATTTTCTTAAGTTGACTGATAGGTGGTGGGTTCGAATCCCACTCTCTCATTTCTTATTTACATAATTCATTTTCCAGCCAAGGTCATGGATTCGAATCCCACATGTCACCTTCTCTTTTTCTCATCTTATTTTATTGATTTTTAACATGGGGAGCTCATGTGTTCAATCCCCAGTGATATCACATATTTTAGTTCATTTTTTTTATTGCCTGTAAATCCCCTTAGTTTTGCTGAAACTCATTAACAAGATGCTGGAAATTTTTGCAGACTATTTTCTCACTTCTTTAACATTAAATTTTTTGACGTTTTAAGTAGTTTTAGTGAGTTCTTTAGGTGCTATTTCAAGATTACATTTGACAAAGAATTTCACTCAAATCAGTATCTTTACATCACTTATAAAATCAAGATTTACATAAACATGTGGACATGAAATACAAAGAAGTAAAATCACATTTTAGACCCTTAAACCCGAGAACACCTAGTCACGGTCACATTTTTTATCTATAATTCTCCTTAGATTCAATTACATAGCATAAGTTCACAAGAATCTAATCAAAACATTAGATTCAATTACCTAGCATATGTTCACAAGAATCTAATCAAAACATTAGATTCAATTACCTAGCATATGTTCACAAAAATCTAATCAAAACACAACTCTTAAATCAACCTTACACTATATCTAATAGCTCTTCAATCTTATCCCATATTCAAGAACGATAATAAATTCAAGAAGACATGTCAGGAACATTAAAACTTTCAACTTTGGACGAATTCACACTAAATTAAATATGTTTGGCATGTGGGTAAATGAACCCTATGCTTTCTGAACTCACATACCTCGTAGGGATCACCCCTTGATGAAATCTACAATCCTAGCCTAAAGAACATGATGATTCCTTGTTTTTCTCCTCTTCTTTTCTCTTCTCTCAAAATCCTAACTTTTTTCTCAAAAGCGTAAAATGATTAAACAGTGTTTAGACCCCTAAGAAATTACCAAAAATGAATAAATTCAATTTGGTATGTAAAATACCATAATGCCTTTCTATAATCTGGTTTGACTTTCCTTACCTAGACAACCCAGCTTCAAATAGGTATATCTCCCTCGTACAAATTTGAAATCACGCAAACTTTGCGGCATTCAAAATATTATCCCAAGACCTTTCCTTCGGTATCTAGAAACACAAATAACTCATCCTTATCTAGGAGTTATGGTCATTTGAAGTTGACCAAACACTCAACCTAAATAACTTAAATAAATTTCTAGATTTTCATTATTTCCCAAAATGACTATTTCCAATTTTTAACTATTGTCTAGTTATTTCTAGTTACGAGGTGTTACAATATCTCCCCCTTTGGAACATTCATTCTCAAATGATCTTACTTTTTGCATGCTAAGGGAATACTATCAAACATATAGTTTGAAAACTCAACATGCACAATGCAATTACATTACGCAAACTTTTCAATAAAATTCAAGGAAAAAGGATTAGTACTTTAGTTCGGAACATCTTTAGATTCAAAGAGATATGGATATCTCTTCTTTATATCCTCCTCAGCTTCCCAAGTAGCTTCCTCCTAAGAACTTTGACCGATGCTACCTCTTTTGTCCTCAACTTACAAACTTTGCGATCAAAAATCAGAAGCGGAACATGTTTATAAGATAAGTTATCCTTGATCCTAATATCTTTAGTAAGTGGGATTAATGAAGGATATCTCATGCATTTCTTTAACATTGAAATAAAAAATACAAGATGAACCATTGTTAATTATTGTGGTAGCTCGAACTCATAAGCTACATTACCTACATTATGGATATCCTATAATGGCAAATATGCCGGGGACTATGCTTCCCTTCCTACCGAATCTCATAATGTTGCTAATTGGTGAAACATTCAAGTAGACCCAATCATCATCTTAAAATTCTTTCTCCCTTCTCATAACATCATTGTAGGATTCTGACGACTATTTGTCATTTTCAACCCTTTATTTAATCACTTTCACCTTCCCCATAAATTAATGAATGAAATCTTGTCCTATCAATCCCGCTTCAAAAACTTCAACCCATACAATAGGGGACTTGTATATTCTCCCAAAAAGAGGTTCATTAGAAGACATTTAGATGTTCTAGTGGTAATTATTATTGTAAGCAAATTTAATAAAACGTGTGAGGATCATCAAAATTGCATTTGAAATCAATCATAGAAGACCTTACCATATCATCTAAGGACTAAATAGTGCGCTCTGCTTGCCCACCTATATGAGGATTAAAGGTAGAACTAAAGTTCACTTTGAACCCAAGCCTTTATGGAAAGACTTCCAAAACTATGGAGTTAATTATGCACCTCTGTCTGAAAGAATAGAGACCGGAACCTTATGAAGTCTTACCATATCTTGAAGATACAACTTAGAATAATCTTTTGCTGAATGGGTAGTCTTTATCGACAAAAAGTGGACTAATTTTGTGATTCTATTGACAATCACCGAAATAGAATCATGTCGCATGTGATAAATTGGTAAACACGTGATGAACTCCATATCAATCTTCTCCCACTTCAATTTTGGAAGTTTTACATATTGATCCATACCAATAGGCGTATAGTTGTCTACGTTAACATGTTTCAAATTCAGACACTTATCACTAAAAGCTGCAATGCCCTTCATCATACTACTCCAGTAATAAACTTCTCTTAGATCATGATACATCGTTTTGGAACCCAGATGAATGTAACATCTCGATCTATGAGCTTATTCCATGATCCTCTCTCAAAGTTTATTCACCCTTGGTACACACAACCTACCTTAGTACCTCAATACACCATATTCCATTTGTTCAAAAGCCAATATGTTTTGCTTATAAGCATTTGCCGTCAGTTCAAGAAAAATAGGATCTTGGTATTGATTCACTTTTACTTTTGACACAAGTGATGATTCAACCTCATTCATCACCACTACTCCTTCTATGGAATCTAGTAGGCGAACTCTTAGGCGTGCAAGTCTATGTAAATCTCTTTCTCGTTCTTTCTTATCTTCACCAAAATGGGTGGTACTACTCGTAGACAACCTTCTCAAGGCATTAAAAACAAAATTAGCCTTACCTGGGTTGTAAAGAATACTCATGTCATTATCCTTGAGTAATTCTAACCACTACCTTTATCTAAGATTAAACTCTTTCTGGGTGAACATATACTGACGACTCATGTTGTTAGTGAACACGTCCACATGAACACCATAATAATAATAATAACGCCACATTTTTATGGAAAATACTATGCCAAACCAGCTCTAGATCATAGTTTAGGTAATTATTCTCATGTACATTCAACTTTCTGGAGAAATAAGCTATAACCTTTCCAATTTGCATTAACACACAACCCAAAAAAACTCTAGACGCATCAAAATATACAACAAAGCCTTGTGTACCTTCATGTAAGGTCAATACTATGCAGTAGTCAACCTCTTTTTCAATTCCTAAAACCATCTCTCACAAGCTTTAGACCAATGAAATTTCATTGTGTTTTAGGTTAACTTGGTCAAACGATATGAAATAGATGAGAACCCCTCAACAAACCTTCTATAATAGCCATCCAAACACAGCAAACTCCTAATATAAATTCGAGATGTGGGTCTAGGTCAATTCTGCAATGCCTCTAATTTCTCAGTATCAACTTTGATTCCATCACTAGAAACCATGTGGCTCAAAAATGCCAAGTACTCATGCAAAAACTCATAATTTTAAAACTTCGCATATAACTCCTTATCTTTTAAATTATTGTGAACTATTATGAGATGGCTAGCATAATCATACTAATACCTCGAATAGATTTGTATGTCATCAAAGAAGATGATAGTAAATATACGTATGTAAGTCTTGAATACTATATTCATAAGATGTAGGGGCATTGGTCAAACCAAAGAACATGACCAGAAACTCATAACGGCCATAACGGGTTATGAAAGTTGTATTTGGCATATCACATTCCCTTATCCTTAACCTATAATAGCAAGATCTAAGGTATATTTTTAAATGTAGATGACACCCTGAAGCTGATCGAAAAGATCATAAATTCGCAAAAGTGAATACTTATCCTTTGTGGTAACTAAGGGCCATAGCGGGTTTTGAATGTTTTCTTTGGAATATGACATTCCCTTACCCTTAACTTATGGTAGCCTGATTAAAAGTCCATTTATTAAAATAAGATGTCACCCTCAAGCTGTTTGAAAGGATCATAAATTCTCGAAAGTGAATACTTATCCCTGATGGTCACATTTTTCAACTAACGACAATCCATACATATCCTAAGAGAACCATGTTTCTTTCTCATGAGTAAGACTAGAACGCCCCATGATGAGACACTTTTTAGAATAAAGCCCTTATCAAGGAGATCTTTAAACTTTTCTTTAAGCTCTTTCAATTATGTTGGTTCTATTTTATATGGTTGAATAGATATAGGACGAATATTTGGAAGAATATATAAGTCGAAGCCTATTTCACTCTCAATAGGGACTCTGGGTAGATCATCTGGAAAGAAATCTAGAAACTCTATTACTAGTGAAACTCATTGAATAATAGGTATCTCAACACTATATTCATTAACTCGGACTAAGTAATATGCACACCTCTTGGAAACAAATTTTCATGCCTTAAGGTATGATATGAAACGACCCTTATGCTCTATTGAACTACTTTTCCACTCTCATTGGCTCATTTGGAAACTTAAACTAGACAACTCGAGTTCTTCAATCAAATGAGGCATAATAGGAACCAAGCAAGTAAATAACAAAAATGACATCAAAATCTACCATGTCTTGAATGTATCATTTATGCTACTTTGTGATTCATGAAAACAGGACAATCACAGTACACTATCAATTCTATAATAGACTCATCGTCAAGTGTAGAAAAATTAAAGGGTTCACTAAGTTGCTCAGGAATAAAATAAAAATAAGTTGCTCAGGAATAAAATCAAAATTCATCGCAATAGTGGAACGACCCAAGCAATTATTATTTAGGAGAAACAAATATTTGAGAAATTCTGGGAAACTATCCCATTAAGGCTGGCCAGATGCCGTAATGGCGGGAAAGTTGGCGCTAGGGTGGTATAGGCGAGGCTGAACGTCAATAATGTGAAATCTTATTTTTATGTTTCTTCCTAAAATACCTAAGTAAGTAATTAAACACCACAGAACCCCCTTAGAAGCTAGAGCAAGCTTTTAAAAAGGGGAGAAAGAGCTTTCTAGCATGAAGACGTTGATGGGTTGCGAATTTCCAATCAACATCACCATCACGAACTCTACAAATAATAATCAAACATAAAAATTGAATGCATCCGCTTGGCGCTCATGTATCTAGGTTTTTATGAACTTAGTAGTTATAGTTCTGTGTTCATCATGTAATGTATGAAAATCAATGGTAGAATTATGAGTAAGTTTCGTGCACCAAATAATTATGGTTAAACCCTAGGAAGAGGCCTTATATGATGAATTAGGGCTACCTATGGTCGAAATAATGGTTACATGATTAGTTGATGATTAGTTCTTTAGAATGGTTGGTATTCTATGTATTACAAGGTATTGTAGTCATTGTTTCGTTATTATACATGTACGTAAGCCAGTGTCGCATTGCTGATCATAATTGCTATAATAAATTGATGGATAGATAATGAATGCCATGAATCTTCAATTGTTTATGTGAATATGAGAATTTACTTGCGATTGTGGTTGTAATTTGTTGAATTGATATGTTTCCATGTTCCATTATAAATAAATTGGATCGCTTGCCACATTTTTGCAAACTTAAACTTTAATCAGTTACAACGTTCTAGCATATCTATGGGATTGGTTGCCCTGTTTCGACATAATTATTAGATCCAGTACCATGTTCTGTTATGCTAAATATTTAGGTGTGGTTCCATGAAAGGACGAATGATTTGATATAAATTGTATGTCTTGATAATTGAATAGTGGTACCTTATTTGTAAATGATAATTGACATTTTATTTTCCTGGAGTGCTATACGGTGATGACATTATTAAGTGAAAATGTTTATAGTATGATATATGTTTGGTATATGCACTTAATTATATTGTTGCAATGGCATGAAGTGGGGGTAGTGTTAATAAATTAGATTGTTAGGAAAAATTAACCTTGACAATTAGATGTGTTTTTAGTGTTTCATAAACTTTATATAATATACCATGCGATAAAGCTATTTAATAATAATAAATAGGAGGTGGGGGATGACGTGGGCGAGTAGTGGGCATTTTTGTATTTGACTTTAGGGACTTTTCCATGTGTTAGAATTTTTAGGCTATGATCACGTACCAGGTAAGTTTGGGATTGAGAAGAGGGTTAGTAATCAGAGTACTAGTGTACATTGGAGGGGGGGTATTTCTAGTAAGAGTGTAAAGGTGGAGAAGTGAGTGGCCTATTACATGATCATACTAGTTGGTTTCTTATGTTAAGTGGTTGGAGTTGGGCTGGCCAATGATGCTTACCAGTATGTGTGTTTTATACTGATACTACTCTTTCAATATCTTTTGACATAGTCTAGATGCAGGATTGGTGAGGTTTCATTAGGTGAAGACGAAGAAAACTCTCCAACAACTTCTTCATTTCCTTTCCGCATTGTAGGAGTTGTGTCCTTGTTAATTTGTCCAATTTGTACTCTAAGAAGATCTTGTACCTATTTAAACTAAATCCATGAGAATTCTTAACTCCAAATTGTTTTAAAGGTCTTCCTTTGATTAGAACATTTTTAATTTATTTATTAGATTTAATCAAATTTTTGCAAGTTTTAAATTGTTGGGATATGAGGGTTCTCCTACCCACTCGGCGACATAAGTCATGTTGCTCGACCTAATCAATTATACATCGAGAGGGAACTAACCATGCTTAGTTTTAATGGAATAATGTAGGAGTCCAAATGTCGGATTATATAAAGATCGCCCACTTGGGTTAATATTCGCATAGTTGATTCTAGGCTTGCCGAGTTTGATAAAGTCCAATTTAAAAATATCTTGAGTCCAACATCAGTCTAAGTCGAGCTCGCCGACCTTTTTGGTGAGCCGCCTACAGAATCTTTATCTCGCCAACTTGCAATTTTCAAACATATTCCACATGTTGACCTACACAATCAACACACCATTATTTCTAAGACTAAATTAAAGTGATAAAACTTGGGTTGCCCCCAAAGAAGCGCCTTATTTAACGTCATGGCGTGACTTAACTCCACACTAAAACCTCATTCTTGCAGTTGGTCATATTGCCACTAGGCAAACCCCTTGTTGTGTCAGGTTTAAATGGGATTAGATATGACCTATTTGAGTATAGAACTACTTGATAGAGACGGAATGGGAGGTAACTATCTGTCTAATGGTCTACACATATTCCTTCATTTCTTTCAAGATCTTGTCTCACACTTCAACCTTGTCGAGGATAGGAGAAAGCATTCTCCCCATTCTTCAAATTGGAATTTCCCTCCCTCCAATCTCTATCAAAATCCTTCCATCCTTTATCTCTATTCCCAATTACAACCTTGCCTTGGGTAATTTGATAGATAATCACCTCCTTGGTTGGCTAGTAGATCCACCTCTTCATTTAACAACGCTTGGTACATGATTTCTTCAGGATTCACACACCATATACCCACGACTTTAACACTTCAAGCACCGACTCACATGATATTTTTAAGCCAAAATGTCAAGTTGTGTCATGATCTTTGTCATGTTTTTGTCCCTCTAATGGTCATTTTCCATCTTCTCATTGGTCAATTAAAAGTGAGTGGGGTAACTTGATCTACATGGTTGTAACAATCCCTATTGATTGTTGTCATGCCATCCAAGAGTTGAGCTGCTATAACATAAGGTTGCTGGATAAAGCCTCCAGGTTAAACTTTGTCAGCACCACCTTTATTTGTCCAATAAAGGATTCAATGAAAATATTACAACAATACATTATCAGAAAACCATGAGTTGGGTATTGTAGCACCAATTTCTTGAATCAAAGTCAAGTTTCAGAATTGGCTCATTGATAAGTCCATGATTTGGAATCATTTAGAGATTTTATTTTTATACATATAGTGTCCTCAAATGCATATTTTATGCCAATAGCTGATGTAAATCCCTGAATTTCATTTATTTAGATTAAGGAAAAAAGCATGGACACTACTAAGCCAAACAGAACAAGGTATCTAGAAGAACGAAAACAAAGGCTTAAGGATAGACTAAACCATTGGGTGAGTCGCAAAATGGCCGACGTCTTTCCTAATGTTCTAGTGTATCCATCCATGAAGGAGAAAATAAAGTTGGTGATGAAAAAGAGAAGTCGGTGAGTCATCTAATGGTTCTGCAATGCAGTGCTATATCTCGCGAAGTTATAGAACTTGAAGATGTTGAAGGCCAAAGAATAAAGGAGATGGAATGGAACAAAGTGAGGATCACAGAGTTGATCGGAAATTCTGAATAACTACGATGAATAGTCGTTCACGGTACAAGTTTTGGTGACTACAAATAGTTGTTTAAATTTTTATTTTAACGGGAAACTTATATTATGTTGATTCATATTATTATTTAGTTTTTGATGTTTAGAACTTAGAACTGAGTATAAGACAACTGTTCCTTACCTGTAAAGATTTGATGATTTTCATTTCTAAGTAATTTTGATTGGATGTTTTGTCCAAATCCCATATTGATACATAAGTCATACGTTAATTAATTATTTAAGAATAATGCTACCTACTTTGATCGAAATCAATATCTTGGCATACATACAAGATGCATAATTCTTGTACCACATAATCTTAGCAACATATGAATCACTTAAACGAACTATGAATGAAGCCTCATTGCTTATAGAATAGACCCATAATTCTAGCATACGTTAAAAAATTAAGTGAACCTAAGATGTATATAATTAAATGATGAAATTAACAATGAAATGATGAAATGAACGATGAAATGATGAAATGAACAACGAAATGATGAAATGTTGAAACCCTAGAAGGGTTAAGTAAGAGTGTAAAACACACTAAATGGCCAAGTGCATTAGCATATGACAAAATGAACATTCACGTATGACTGGTCCTTAGCCGAATTTTCGGTTGATACCTTCCCAAGCTATGTACAAATCGACAAGAACTCACCAACGGTCTGTTTGTTGACCAACTAACCATCGTTTGGTCCGTCGATTTTGTCACGACCCAAATCCGGCCGCGACTTGCACCCACACTTACCCTCCGATGTGAGCGAACCAACCAATCTAAACTCTAACATTTCAATATAATATCAACAGTAAATAATGCGAAAGACTTAAACTCATAAATAAAATCAGTAACTATTATTATCCCCAAAATCTGGAAGTCACCATCACAAGAACATCTCTGATCAAATTTCTAGACTAAGAGTATTCTAAAAGCTAAAACAAATAAAAGCTAGTCCATGCCAGAACTTCAAGGCATCAAGACATGAGGAAGAAGATCCAGTCCAAGCTAGAAGCATTAGCTCACCCTGAAGATCCGATGTGACGAAGGCTGGCTACAGTTGCGGTTGAGTTGAAGACGATGGCACGTTTGCTGCACTCCCCAAATAAAAAAGAAGAAAACATAAAAGTAGGGGTCAGTACAAAACACGGGTACTGAGTAGATATCATCGGCCAACTCAAAATAGAAAACAGTATATATCAAATAATATCATAAAATCAACTAATATCCTTAGCATGCAGCATTTACAATTACCATAACCCTTGGTTACAACACCAAGCTCATCAATGAGGACTCACGCCTCCTCATCATACTCATTTGGAATTAGGTTCATTACATTGAATATATTAACATCTTTCAAGATTCATTATCTTTATTCCTCTCGTGTCGGTACGTGACACTCCGCTCCTCATTCTATCCTGGTGTCGAAACGTGACACCCGATCCATATTCTATCCTGGTAGCGGAACGTGGCACCCGATCCATATACTATCCTGGTGTCGGAACGTGACACTCCGATCCTTATTCTATCCTGGTGTCGGAACGTGACACCCGATCCATATTCTATCCTGGTACCGCAATGTGGCACCCGATCCATATACTATCCTGGTGTCGGAATGTGACACTCGGATCCTCATTCTATCCTGGTACCGGAACGTGGCACCCGATCCCCTAATCTCAGTACTTTCATTCATCAAGCCATCTTTTATACCAAGGCATCATCATTAACAAAGTAGATTAGGGTTTTGCAAGATTTGGGATTCAATAACTTCATCATGCTTATATAATCACAATTATATAATTACGTTAATGCAAGCATACAATTAAGCACATAGCAGGGTTTACAATATTATCAATACATATCATTCGCTATTAAGAGTTTACTACGAATATCGTAAGAGAAACCATAACCTACCTCCGAAGACTAGTGATCAAGCAAGAATTTCCCAAAGCCTTGTGTTTTTCCTCTTCGTTCATCTCTCTCTATCGATTCTCCTTCTCTCTCTTTCTGTTCTTTTCTTTTTCTTATTCAAACCCTCTTTCTTTTACCCCTAATTAGCATACAATTAAGAATAAAAGATGGCAATAATAACCCACTAATTAACTTAAGGTTACCTCTTTTAACCCCCAAGTAATTAGACTTATTAACATTAACCCACTAACTTTATAATTAAAGCAGGAATAGTCAAAAACGTTCCTTAAAACATATCAAGAAATCCGACCCACACTGGGATTACGTAGTCTGTGACGGCCCGTCGCGCCTGCGACGGTCCGTCCTGCTGCCCATCAGAGAGTTCAGAGACTCAATTTCTCTGAAGAGTCTGTGATGGTCCGTCCTGCCATTCCGTCACGAAGTTCAGAGAGTCGATTTTCAGTACCCAATTTAAGATTTTGTAAGTGTTTTGAAACGAGACCCTGCGACGGTCCGTCGTGGGGTCCGTCGCCTCAGCCTATTTTTCCAGAAATAAAATCTGCTGCTCAAAACGACTAAACAGGTCGTTACAATATATACCAATTTACCCATCGTTCGTCCCCGAACGATCACAAGAAGGAAAACAAGGGCGAAAAGGAGTACATGAATCTGTAAGCAGGTGTGGGTATCTTTCTCGCATATCGACCTCCTTCTCCCAAGTTGCTTCTTCAACCGGCTGATTCTTCCATTGCACCTTGATGGATGCAATCTCCCTTGATCTCAACTTGCGAATTTCTCTATCTAGAATGGCAACAGGTTCCTCCTCATAAGACAAATTCTCATCAAGCAAAACTGAATCCCAATGGATAATGTAGTTTCCATCCCCATGGTATCTTTTCAACATCGACACATGGAATACCGGATGTACTCCGGACAGCCCTGGAGGCAAGGCTAATTCATAAGCCACCTCCCCTACTCGCTTAAGTACTTCAAAGGTACCAATGTACCTTGGAATTAGCTTACCCCTTTTACCAAACCGCATCACCCCTTTCATGGGCGAAACCTTCAGCAAGACTTTTTCTCCCTCCATGAACTCTAAGTCTCTAACCTTTCGATCTGCATATTCTTTTTGTCTACTTTGCGCCGCTAGAAGCTTTTCTTGAATAGATTTCACCTTCTCCATCGAATCCCTCAAGAGATCAGTACCCCAAGGTCTAACTTTGAACGCATCAAACCAACCAATGGGGGACCTACATCTCCTACCATACAATGCTTCAAATGGAGCCATATCAATGCTTGAGTGATAGCTATTATTGTATGAAAATTCCGCTAAGGGTAAGAAGCTATCCCAATGGCCTCCAAACTCTATCACACATGCGCGAAGCATATCCTCCAACACTTGAATCGTTCGCTCAGACTGACCATCGGTCTGAGGATGGAACGCAGTACTAAGGTCCAACCTAGTACCCAATTCAGCATGCAATGTTCTCCAAAACTTGGAAGTAAACTGTGTACCTCTATCTGATATGATGGATAGTGGAACCCCATGCAACCGAACAATTTCTGAGATATAGATTTTGGCTAACTTCTCTGCATTGTAAGTCACCTTAACCGGAATAAAATGAGCAGACTTAGTTAACCTATCAACAATCACCCAAATAGAGTCGTACTTACCCATCATCTTTGGAAGACCAACCACAAAATCCATTGAAATCCTTTCCCACTTCCATTCAGGAATGGGCATCCTCTGAAGTGTTCCTCCGGGCCTCTGGTGTTCATACTTTACTTGTTGACAGTTTGGACATTTAGCAATAAAATCCACAATATCACGCTTCATTCTACTCCACCAAAAGTGTTTCTTTAGGTCACGGTACATCTTGGTTGCACCCGGATGTATCGAATACCTTGAACTATGAGCCTCTATCAGAATAGTATTGATTAAATCATCGACGCGGGGTATACATACCCTTCCCTTGATTCTCAAAACACCTTCCTCATCGATTTGTGCTTCCTTAGCCTCTCCTCGCAATACCTTATCTTGGATTCTACTTAGTTTCTCATCATCAAACTGTTTTCCCTTAATCTTGTCAAGGAAGGAAGATCTTGCCTCCACACAAGCTAAAAATCCTCCCTTCTCATTTACATCTAACCTCATAATGTTGTTAGCTAGAATCTAAACTTGTCTAGCCAATGGGCGTCTAGAAGCTTGCAAGTGAGCTAGACTTCCCATGCTTCCCGCCTTTCTACTTAAAGCATTCGCTACAACATTCGCCTTTCCCGGATGATACAAAATAGTGATGTCGTAGTCCTTCAGTAGTTCCATCCATCTCCTCTGTCTCAAGTTCAAATCTTTCTGAGTAAAGACATACTGAAGGCTACGATGTGACGAAGGCTTGCTAGAGTTGCGGTTGAGTTGAAGACGATGGCACGTTTGCTGCACTCCCCAAATAAAAAAGAAGAAAACATAAAAGTAGGGGTCAGTACAAAACACGGGTACTGAGTAGATATCATCGGCCAACTCAAAATAGAAAACAGTATATATCAGATAATATCATAAAATCAACTAATATCCTTAGCATGCAGCATTTACAATTACCATAACCCTTGGTTACAACACCAATCTCATCAATGAGGACTCACGCCTTTTCATCATACTCATTTGGGAATTAGGTTCATTAGATTGAATATATTAACATCTTTCAAGATTCATTATCCTTATTCCTCTCGTGTTGGTACGTGACACTCCGCTCCTCATTCTATCCTGGTGTCGGAATGTGACACCCGATCCATATTCTATCCTGGTACCGGAACGTGGCACCCGATCCATATACTATCCTGGTGTCGGAACGTGACACTCCGATCCTCATTCTATCCTTGTGTCGAAACGTGACACCTGATCCATATTCTATCCTGGTACCGCAACGTGGCACCCGATCCATATACTATCCTGGTGTCGGAACGTGAAACTCCGATCCTCATTCTATCCTAGTACCGGAACGTGGCACTCGATCCCCTAATCTCATTACTTTCGTTCATCAAGCCTTCTTTTATACCAAGGCATCATCATTAACAAAGTAGATTAGGGTTTTGCAAGATTTGGGATTCAATAACTTCATCATGCTTATATAATCACAATTATATAATTACGTTAATGCAAGCATACAATTAAGCACATAGCAGGGTTTACAATATTATCAATACATATCATTCGCTATTAAGAGTTTACTATGAATATCGTAAGAGAAACCATAACCTACCTCCACCGAAGACTAGTGATCAAGCAAGAATTTACCAAAGCCTTGTGTTTTTCCTCTTCGTTCGTCTCTCTCTATCGATTCTCCTTCTCTCTCTTCCTGTTCTTTTCTTTTTCTTGTTCAAACCCTCTTTCTTTTACCCTAATTAGCATATAATTAAGAATAAAAGATGGCAATAATAATCCACTAATTCACTTAAGGTTACCTCTTTTAACCGCCAAGTAATTAGACTTATTAACATTAACCCACTAACTTTATAATTAAAGCAGGAATAGTCAAAAACGTTCCTTAAAACGTATCAAGAAATCCGACCCAGACTGGGATTACGCAGTCTGTGACGGCCCGTCGCGCCTGCGATGGTCCATCCTGCTGCCCGTCACAGAGTTCAGAGACTCAATTTCTCTGAAGAGTCTGTGACGGTCCGTCACACCTGTGACGGTCCGTCCTGCCATTCCGTCACGAAGTTCAGAGAGTCAATTTTCAGTACCCAATTTCAGATTTTCTAAGTGTTTTGAAATGAGACCCTGCGACGGTCCGTCCTGCCCGTGAAGATTTGTCGTGGGGTCCGTCGCCTCAGCATGTTTTTCCAGAAATAAAATCTGCTGCTCAAAACGACTAAACAGGTCGTTACAGATTTACACTACCAAGGCAGTGTCTCTACCAGCCATGGGTCCTTTTTGTGGGGCCTTTTGCGGAGCCCTTTAGAAGTCGTACCCAGACATTTCCAACGTAAATACAAACCTTAACAAGTTGTAGACCTTACACTTAATTTTCACCCAAATAAAACACATGAAAGTCGTCCAAACATGCTAGGCCCCATCAAGACACACGTTGAGTGTCTTAAGGGCTATCTTTCGAACGCCTTGGACGTTCTTGGTCGTTTGACCTCCAAACTTATCAAAAATCCATATATCATATTTAAAAATCATTATAAATCATTTTAATACTTATAATCTCATGACATACAGTCTGTAAACATGCATGGACACCTGAGGCACATAGGCGATTAGTCGTAGAATCTTTTTGTCATCCCATGACGTTCAACTTCCAAATCACTTCAAACTTTATACACTGTGTCTAAACAACATTATAAGTAATTTTAGGACCTTATAACCTTAAGATTAACATGTTAGTATCTAGAAACCCTAACTCATTTTGGGGTCTTACAAGGTAGATTTAAGCTTTTCTATTACCTGTACTTTGGCCTTATCCACCTCAATACCTTTCTTATAAATCCAATGCCGCAACACTATTATGCATTTTACCATAAAGTGACACTTTTTCCAATTTAGCACTAAATTACAATCTTCACATATTTTTAGTACCTCGGTTATATTGTCAAATCATACAACAAAAGAGTCCCCAACCACAAAAAAATCATTGATGAATACCTCAACAATGTCCTTAACAGTGTGGGAGAAATCTACATCATGCATCACTGGAAGGTTTATAGAGCATTGCACGACCTGAATTGGATGTGTTTGAATGTGAAGGTTCCATACGGGCAAGTGAAGGTGGTTTAATCTTTGTCTTCTGGGGTTATAAAGATTTTATCGTAGCCTGAATACTCATCAAGGAAGCAATACCATCCCTTTTGATGCAAGTCTATCCATCATCTAATATATGAAGGTCATAGGGTAAAGATTCTTCTCTATCATAGTATTCAACTTCCAATAATCCATGCAAACACTCCATCCGGTCACCGGTCGCATTGACACAATCTCGTTTCTTTCATTTTGGACAACATTAATACCACCCTTATTAGGCACACACTAAACATGAATACGCAACTACTATCTGCAATGGAGTAGATTCCTTCAACATCCAACTATTTAATAATCTTCTTCACTACCTCTTACGAAGGTTGATTTAATCTTCTACGATGATCGATGCTAAGCTTATCATCCACTATATGTTGAATTTTGTAAGAAGAAATATTGGGGGTAATTTCGATAATATATGCAATAGTATACCAAATAGGTCTCTTGAACCTCTTTAGTACGCTACCAAACACTCGACTTGTCGCCCATTAAGATCTACCACAATAATGATTGGAGTGTCTCATCCATACCCAATAATTCATACCTCAAATGTGGAGGTAGAGCCTTGGGTTCCACTTTAGGTTTCCCTTCCTCATATGGTCTTGTTGGTGGAGTCTCATGATTTTTCATGTAAAACTCCAACTTCTTAGGCTTTGGCCAATATTTTCACCTATCAGGTGCAGCCACCAACTCATCATAATCATTTATGAAATCACTCTCAAAGTTCATATCATTTTTGCTAACGCGTCAAGGCCTAGTGTCTCCTCAATTTGCACCCTCCAATTACTTTCACTTCTAAAAGTTGAAGTAGATACTAATTGGAGTTCACTTCTCTGCTTTATGGACCTAGAAATATCTAAACTCTCTTATTTAATGTTAAGTTTGAACTTCATCTACACTTCTCCATGTCAACCAAAGCACTCCATGTGGTAAGAAATTTTCTCCCCAAGGATAATGGGAACCTCAAAGTCAACCTCACAATGAAGAATAAAAAATCATGCAGAAAATGAATGACTCCACTTTCACTAGCATGGCATGGAGCACTTCAATACGCCTCTACACACTTCTATTTGCCATGACCAACCGCATTGTAGTTGGTCTAAGATCACTCAATACCAACTTTTTATAAATGGATGGTGGCACAAGATTAATGCTAGCACCAAGATCTCACTGTGCCTTGGCAAAGTGCATCAACCCAATCGTACAAGAGATAGTGAAACCACTAGGATCATACTTTTTCCGCATAAGGGATCTTGTAGCTATAACACTACAATGTTGCAACTTATCTCCATCCTCAAAATTTACGGATCTCTTTTTGTAACATATTCTTCATAAAATTTGCATAACCAAGCAGTTAATCTAGAGCTTCTATCAATGGAACATTTACGAAAAAAAATTTTAGCATAGTGATGAACCTACAATATTTTCTTTCTTTGGTCTTCTTTGCTAATCTTTGAGGAAAGGTAGGTGGAGGCCTGGGTGAGGGAACCACTTTGTATGACCACATCCTCTTTCTTAGTCGTATTCTTGTGCTCTCTACTAACCTCTGTCACCTCATCATCTTTTATAGTATCAATCTCCACCCCAGACGACATAGGTGGATCAATGGTTTTCTTACCTTGTCGAGCAGTGACGACCATACAATAACGATCATTCTTTTGATTTTGGAAAATTTTTATTGGAAGAGTTCTTGGTTGCCTTGGGTTAAGTAGGGTAGACAACTGATTCATCTGTAGATCAAGATGATTGAGTTACACTACGTGGGCATAAACCTTTTGACCAATACCGGATAAGTCGTTCCTCATATCTTTCATATTTTGATCAATTGCGTTGAATCTTCTCATCATCTTCTGCATCATATCCTTATTTCACGTCAGGTTACCTCCAACATCCCTAGGGGAAGATTCCCTGTTTTGAGGTGGAACATAAAATCCAAAGCGATTGTTCCTATTTCAATAGTTGTTCCATTTGTAATTGTTATCGCGGTTATAGTTCCCATGCCAGACATATTGTCCCTATAGTTTATAACTGCCATAATTGTTAATTTTGTTTCCTTTACCGGATCCTTGGGAGTTTGGTCGGAAACCCCCCGTTTAATCATTTATAGCATATGAAACCTCTTTATAATATTGCTCCTCCACCGGTGGTGGAGGTCTAGTCAAATAGTTCTCTGCATTCCCCTTCTCGGCCCCTCTACTCACATGTTTTAGCTCCAACCCAAGCTCAGTTCTCATTTGTGCCACATCCTCGCAAATCTCATTTGCATCCTGATCGTTTGTAGCTTCACCGGCGAAGGTGTTTCTTCAAGTGTCTGACTTTCTAGTTCTCCAAGATTTGTTGTTTCTAGATATATTATCCATTTTCTCGATGATTTGTGTCCACGAGCATCCTCCATAAGAACCTCCTGCAATAGTATTAAGCACTACCTTCCTATTGTCATCCTACTCCCGATAGAAGTACTGGTTCAACGACTCATCATCAATACGATGATATGGGACATCTCTCATGAAGGAACTGAATCTATCCGAAGAACTACTCCAAGAATCTCCCAGTAGAGCTACAATGTTGTTGAGCAAGTAATTCTTATTCAACTTCTTGGACACTAAAAAGAGTCTTTCTAGGAAAGTGTCTGTCATCTGATCCCATGTATAGATAGAGTTGTTGTGGAGCTCATTGAACCTTATGTAAGTCTCTCCTATTAATGATAGAGGGAACAACCTCAACCCAGTAACATGTATATCACATTCTGGTTGACACATGTAACTTTTGCAAACATATTTTAGCTTAGTTTAGTCATCATGTGGATCATTGATGGAAAACCCACAATAAACTTCTTTTGTTAGCATTTGTACTAAGCTACTGGTCACCACAAATGTATTCCTTGGAGGTAGAGGTTGGAGGACAAGAAGTCCATCAGACTCCATGATATTTATGTTAAACCTTCAATTATCATTCTGACGTTCTCCTTGAGGCCTTAGTGCTTCTCCCAATCTGTTATCAGGTGAAATCATATTGTTCACATTGACTTCCCAGAGAGGTTGCAGCGCTACTGCATCATCTAATCTTTCTTCAATAGGAACAATCATGAGTCCTTTATTCTTCATTCGATGAAAAGTTCTATCCAATTTTGGATTGTTACAAGTGAGTGCTTCACCTCTGCTACATTTATTTAGTATACACTAGAGTAAGAAGCTGAGATAGATCAAAACAAAATAAAAAGTAAAATTAGGAAATATTTGACTATAAGTTCAATAATGTAGTGAAACTTAATCTTAATGCCTTATTCCTCGACAACAACACCAAAATTTGATACACTCAATTTACACCTCCCTAAAAAAACAAAAGCGATTGTTATCAAGTAAAAAGCCTAACTAATAGGTTGAGGTCGATCCCACAAGGAATATCGTTTACACATAACTTTAATCCACAACTATACTTGTTTAGTTAAGGTATTTCTGAAAGAAGTAAGTTAAAATAAGGGGGGTTATGAAACAACTTCCTAAGATTATGTAATTATAAAGTAAGCAAGAATTAACTTAGGTTGTTATCAGGATGAGAAAGTAAATAGGGTGTATGTGTTCCCCACAAGCTTGAAATGCGGTAATCATAATAATAACAATCCCTTCCTAGTTTATTACATGCAAACTGATAATTTATGCATCTTTAAATCCTTGGTCCACCATATAAAGAATTTCACCCGGCACCAATATATTTTATTCTTACCTTTAACTCATATTAGATATTCCATCGATGTGTGACTTAGTTTTAACCCTTTTACCAATAGGCACTAGACTATTGGATAATATCACACTAAATCTATGTTGATAATTTTTTTCTTATTAACAATCTCCTTGGTCAAGCATGTAGAAACAAGACAAATTTTAATGTTTGCAACTGCTAAAAAGACTTCTAAATGGAAGAATTATCAATGTATTCAAAACACTATTCAAAGATTGCTTAGTTATTATTCATATGTTGTTAATCACTCATGGCTACCGCAACCCTAGTTGTGCAGTTTAGTTACCCTTAATTGCAAGAACTCAATTATATATTTTAGATGAGAGATTTATAAACTTACATAATGAGAATAATAAATCCAAAATTTCAACTTGAATATCCACACAAGTATTTTCGAAATCAACTTAACAAATCAATAGTTTCTTAGGTTTTCAAAATCTAATCTCCAAAGTCTCAAACTAAAACAATAACAATAGAATCCATCCCCTAAAAGGAGGTTCACAGACACTGTTTATAGAAAACAAATTCCTAATTTAAGAGGAAACAAAATAATGAAATTTTCTTGTTGGAAAACATTTTTAATATACGAGACTAACTTATGGACCATGAATGGATCTACGGTCAGTAATTCCCTTACGTCAACTAGGACTTCTAAAATATTTCAGCATTCAAAATATATCTCTCTGAATTAAAAGATGGACCACCAGTATGGTACGTCGATCAATAAACGGTCCGTCAATTCCCCTCCGTGACTCCAATTTAAAATCTTCAAAAACCAGGTACAGGAACACTCGCATTATCATTCTACAATTTACCAATCGGTATGTGAATTGATCGACGAACAGTTAACGCTAGATACACTTTGTAAGATTTCCATATTTTCATCCAATACCTGGGCTGCCCATCTATGATACCCGTCTTCGGGGCATCAATGGATCTAAAATCCGTCGATTGCCTCCATGGACGCCTTTTTTTTTTACATTTTTTTAAGTTGTCTCTTTAATTTCGCGCCTAAATACCTGTCCTACAAAATATGATATAAAACTATCAAATTCAATAAAAAAAAAAAGGCTCTGCACACACAGAACTCTTAATTTAAATTCCTTAGTGATATCGTAAACTCATGGTATATAAGGTACTAAGTGTTATTTCCTAAATTATATATAATTAGTCGTGAATTGTATTAACATGTTAGATAGAATGCTCTACCCTTTATTCAAAACAACTCATAAGATAGCTCGTAAATTCAATAAAGTTAGAATGTCCTTTCAACGTTAGATTCATCATTAACATGTGAGTAAGCCCTTAACATTATGTTTATTGTGTTTTCATTAAATACAACCTTTTAATAAACACAACAACAACATCATCCTAGAGAAGTCATACATAGTCAAGTTTAAGGGTAAGGGAAGAATATCCTTTCAAAAGTACCTCAATTTACACATTAGTCATAGGATCGTTACCTTTCAAGTGAACCATAAGTTCATACACAACTTCCGTCAACACTTACAAACCCTAGAAATATATTCCTTGAAGGGTCATGAAACATGTATCACAATCACACTTAGAAATACTACTTTATGCATGAATAAAACAATATCCAATAACTTAATTAACATATATACAATTTATAGTACTCATCTTGCATCTAGACACCCATCACGATTCTTAAATTAGGATCATGGGGGAGTTCATGGGTTCATGCAAAAAATTTAGTAAAGTCACCATTGAACATCAAATCATCCATAATAACATGCAATTAACATAGTAAAATAATTTTTAGGAATAACCCAAGCTAGAATGAAAACAATATTTCTTGAACAATCTACCGAATTCAAAATTAAGAGTTTGACGGATTTATGGAAGTGAACTTTCCATGAATCAAGACTCATGATGAGTATACAAATTGGACTCATTTAGGGGTTTATTTTGATACAAATTGTTTGTAAAAAGCTTATTTAATCACATTATCTGACAAAACTCTCAAATTTCAGGTATTTGAAGTTTTAGTGCAACCATAGATATTTACGCGCAAAAAGGAATAAAAAGGTTGAAAAGAACACAAAAATTTAAGCCTTAGCACTGACAAATGCATTTGGTGATTTGGCGAAGGGATGTACTCCATGAAAGTCTATGAAAGGAGTAGTCGGTGAATAGTTTTGTGAAGAAATGCCATACAGCTCAATGGTGTAGAATATGAAGATGCTAAAGTCAAACACGAAACGGTGATGAGATAAAAGAAGGGCAATTCACCGAGTCATACAGTGATTGATACTAACTCCGTGAATGGTCTACCACAACACTTAATCTGAATGTTATTTATACTGGTTGTAGGTGTTAATTTTTTTATGCGAACATTTCCTTAGTTTTTACCATAGAATAATATTTTATTTGTATTTTCTCACAAATTTGGAAAGGGTTTTGTGAGACTTTACGTTTTTCATTTTCCCCAAGTTTAAAGTGGGTCTTCTCCATTCTTTTTCCTTTGCCTAAATCAATGTTTAATTTCTTATACCCATTTGATTTCATTATCATTTTAGGTGTATTTTGTTATTTCTTGATGTGTGGCTGAAAACCCCAATCTTGGAGTGTGATTTAGCGAATATGAGTTAATATTCTTGTTAGGTCTAGCTTGTTAATAGGTTAGATGTATTTCAATAGTGATTTCACCTAGTGGTTGTGGTTTAACTTTAAAGTGTTTGCAGTTGCAAATACATACTCATCCATGTATTTTTGGCTTTCTCGATAGGGAGGTCGCGAAATCAAGACTATGACACTGATGGCCTAAGGAGTGGGTGGACATGAGGTTTAGAACGAGAGGGTGAGCCTTAGTCCCATATGCTAACAATCACCTAAAGTGAGTGTGTGAGTTAAGGCGTAGAGCTAGCCTTCATGCAGCAAATAGGTGTCCAGGAGGGACAAATTCGGTACGGGATAAGTTGCATGAAAGGGAACTTATTTCCATCTAAAGCTTATCCTAGTCACTATTTACTTGAAAACATCCTATCAAAAGCATGAACCCAACTATTTATCTCCAATTGTACTGCGGTCACACCCCAAGAACTTCTCTTCATATTTGTTTTCTCCCTAATTTTACGGTTTTTACTTTACTTGTGACAAACACCCAATATATATTTGACACTTTTTTGTCATCCACCTGACTTAATGTGTCACGCCCCGAGCTACCCCCGAGACGCGGATACGGAACCTAGGACCACAAGTGATCCCAAGCTAACCATGTTGGAATGATCGTGAGCATAATAAAGATAATTAACTATTGCGGAAGCTAAATCATACTGAAAATGAAAAGATGGGGAATACCCATATTCTATAACTGAGTTATTTGGAAACAATGAGTTTAATACAAAAGAAATATTAACTCAACATTAAGATGAATCTAACTATGTCTGAAAAATAGCCTCTAAACTAGACTAGAAATACTGGGACAAGCCCCAACTATTATATCTTGCAAAAATTGAAACTAAATGACTAAGGACTAAAATGAAACTCATGACTGTTGTCCTCGGAGAATGAGGACTCACCACAGAATTTGTTGAAATAGAGATCGGAAAATCAATCTATGCGTGATCTGGATGCTGAGAACCTTAACCTACATCACGAGAAGATGTAGCATATGTATACATCAGTACTTGAAAGGTACTGAGCATGTAGGATAGAATAAAGCTGAAATAAAACATAACTGAACAAGCACAAAAACAAATATAATAATTTGAACTTGATGTGCTGATTTTTGAGCTAACTGGATGCAATGACAAATTGATAACATGCTTAAACTTAATATTGAATATACTGATAAATGTTCAATGTAGAGAGTCTGACAGAACATTGAGAGCTACTAGTAACCGATAATGAAACCGCATGAGCTAAATGTGGAGTCCGATGTATATGCCCCATCAAGAGGACCCACTATACCCGGCCAAAGGTATAAAGGCATGCTGGCGTGATCACTAAACTGATTGCCCACAGAGGGGACTTACAACCTACTTGGCTAGTTGTTTTGGGACTATTGGGTACGCTAAACCCTACTCCAACTTGGTATTATGCTACTCCCAAAGAATTTTGTAAATTAACTGATTATATCTGAATTTTTGTAAATATTGGATAGCTCAAAAATGAACATGAAAACTGAGAATGCAACAATTAATCGGGTATTCATGCATTTATAGCTCAAAAATGAACATGAAAACTGAGAATGCAACAATTAATCTGGTATTCATGCATTTATAACTAAGGCATGTATATATGAAGTGTCTGAAATATATGACCTAGCATGTGTAATTCAAGAACTAAAGATATACAAAGCTAGGGTTCTGAAATTCATGCGATAATATGAGTAATAACATGATAATCTTATTTGGAACATATATTTAATAAATTCATGAAGTTATATCAAGGTTCTAGAAACCATAGGTTTAATCATGATAAGAGAATCAAGAACTGACTGAAACTAAGGACCCAATGGGTGAAAGGAACCCACTAATGAAATCTCACATACCTGGTGATGAAATCCACAAAAAAATACTTAAGTTTTGGGGCTGGAACTGCAGGAGCTTGTGGCGTTCTTGAACTAGGTTTCTTGAGCTTTTTTCTCCTCTTTTGCTTCTAATTTTCTATCATTTGATTTAATGATTTGACTTAGATATGTTTTAATTATGTTTCTAGGCTTAAACTACTTAAATTTGATGATTTATGGCCAAAACAACGTAACTTCGGGTTTAAACGGAGTGGTAAAGGTCAACAAGACCCCTGGAGAGGCTGCTATCGAGCCTCACGACGTCCAAGACTAACAGTCCGTCATGCGCCCGACGCCCCGTCGTTGGGTCCGTCGTGAGGGCCTGTTCGATAGGTGTTTAGTAAAATGGGCTTAACTTTTTACTCAGAGGTTTAATTTTAGCAAGATTGGTGGATATTGAAAGATAATTCAATTATGTATCTGTGGGTAGGTTATGGGAGACCTAATTCTCATTGTTCTAAGAGTTATGATCATTTTAAGTTGACCCAACTGCATTTCCCTTTAACTGGCTGCAAATTTTCCACCTACGGACCATAGTTCCACCTACGAACCATGCTGGTCATCCATAGCTCTTGTAAGAGAGTGGTTGAAGAGAGTCTTGATCGACGGTCACGGACAAGACCGTAAGTCCATCCGTCGTCCAAGACTTAACAAATTTTTCTAGGCTGAAATTTTTGGGAGTTTCTCATCCTGTCGACGGTTTTGCAGCACGGACCGTGGTTCAGGCTACGGTCCATCGATGCCACCGTTGGTAGCACCTGTAGATATTTCTGAAAAAACTAATTTTTGGTCTATTTTGGCTACGGGGTGTTACATAATGTTTTTATTCGAAAATATTTTTTAGCTACGACAGATTAGAAAAAAACTCTAATTAACTATCTCTTCTCAAAACTACTCCATTGGGACACGACCCCGACCCTTGGTTGGATTATTAAATTATCAACGATCATAGACACTTATACAGTAGGTTAGGTGTCATTGGTCATGATAATCATTAACTCCCATATCTTTATTGATATTTTTCATGATAAAATTGGAGTGAAAAGGTTGGAATTTGAATACTAATCTCGACCTTCTTCATTATTCTTCAATGGAGTCTAGAGAGAGAGTATTTTAAGACAGAAAAGATAGTTGAGTTTTGACTTTCTCAGTTATGAGGGGTTACTGAGTTCGTTTATACTTAATACTACTTGTTTAAGTCCTAAATACCTAATTAGAATTGTCCCTATCCTTAATTAATTTAATGAGTAATATACCAAAACACTCCACTAAGGTCGAATTAATACATCACCTATAGGTGCTATCCACGGACAGTGGATGGTTCCATAGACCATTCTTATAGGGTATCATGTGGCGGAAATTGGAGGATTCATTCGGTAGACCAAGTCTCAAACCAGGACTCCAAAACCACATGGTTTTGATCCACCCACGTGACGTGGGTGCGCATCTCGTGGTTTGAGCTATTTTAGACAACTCTTTGAGACGCCATTTGGACTTCCTCAAGGGCCTTTCGGGGTGTCCTAGGGGTCATGACTTGATGTTTAGGCACTAGAACCCTATTACTATGTTATGAATGTTTTTTATCATTTCAACTTTACATTTTAACTCTATTAGGCTTCTAGAGTATATGATAGGCTCTAGCTCACGTCATTAGATTTCGGGGGTATTACATTATCTCCCACTTGGGAACATTCATTCCTGAATAATGATGTAAATAAAAAACTAATTTAGAAATTTTAGACTACATACCATCATACATGAATCAACGAAAATGTACAACAAAAAAAAACTGCACTAATCACATTATGTACAATTTCAGGCGGAGGAAACTTCAACTCCATCTCAAGACATAGTTAATGCAACACATGGAGGTAGGAACCATATCCACCAACCCAATTTGCATGAAAACTCATCAATTCATATAATAATGGGAGGATTTATCTTCTCCAACATCAAATAAGAACAAAACAAGAATATAGAGAACAAATGTCATTTCATCAAAAAATAACTAAGCATGTTCATTATTTTACCTCATGAAGTCAAAAGTGTAATCATCATTATAGAATGCAATTCAACATGAGGAATGTACAAACCATGGAAATTCAATATATACTAAGCATGAATTCTCATAATAATATGCACAACATAAAGAAGTTATGAAAAGCTATGGCTCCCAACACACTAAAAACTCAAGAGAAACTGCTTAACTTATGTTTTAATAGGATTTGAAGGAAAAACATGAGAATAATGGGACATCAAGGCGGCCTCGGACACCCACGTAGCACCCTCAACTAAGTGATTCCTCCATAGAACCTTGCCAGTCAAAAAACTCAATTGGGACCTCCTCATAATAAAATTTATCATAAACTTCTTCACCTTTTAAATGAAGGATGGACGCCGGGTCACCAATGAATTTCTTGAGCATCGACACATGAAAAAACAAATGAACTGAAGACAATTCTTTAGCCAATTCTAACCCATATACAACCTGTCTAACATCTAGATTTGGTATGGGCCCACATACCGGGGGCTAAGCTTCTCCTTTTATCGAATCTTATCACGCTCTTCATAGGTGAGAGTTTCAAGTATACCTTATCAACTACCTTAAATTGAAAATTCCTTTTTCTAAAATCGTTGTAGGACCTTTTCTGACTTTTGGACATTTTCAACCATTATCTAATAAGTCGGGCCTTTTCAAAAGAATCATAAACTATCTAGAGACCCATTAGAGCAATTTCACCTTCTATAAACCATACAATCAGAGACCTAAACCTTCTAGTATATATTCCTTTAAAAGGATCCACTGCGATGCTAGAATGGTAGCTATTGTTGTAGGCAAATTAAATTAATGAAAGATGATCATCCCAATTTCCCATGAAGTCAATTACACATGCTCTCAACATATCCTCTAAGGTTTGAATGGTGTGCCTTGCTTGACCATCCGTTTGAAAATGAAAAGCAGTATTAAGTTTGATAGTTTTACCTAACCCTTTTTGGATTGGTTTCCAAAAATAAGATGTGGATGTGGTACCTCGGTCCTTGATGATAGATGATGAAACCCCATGTTACTCCACCACTCCCTTGATGTATAGCATGGCCTCATCCTCCACCCAAAAGGAGGTCTTAACAGGAATAAAGTGGGCTGATTTGGTCATCCTATCCACAATGATCCAAATAGTCATTTTGCTTCCAAATATGAGGCAAACCCACCACAAAGTTCATATTAACATCCTCCCATTTCCAAGTAGGAGTATCTATATTTTGGGATAGACCTCCCATTTTTAGATGTTCGGCCTTTATTTGTTTACAATTCGGACATTTGCGCCCGAAACCTGCTAGATCATTTTTCATGTTATTCCATCAATAGACTTCCCAAATATCATGATACATATTTGTAGCTCCCAAATGAATAGAATATTGTGAACCATGAGACTCTGAAAGAATTTTCTCTCTTAGGCCATCCACATTCGGAACACCAAATCTACCTTGGTACCTAAGCACCTCATCTCCCCCTTGGGAGTAAACCTCAATGGACATGTTGAGAATCTATTCTTTCAATTACATTAAAATAAGATCAAGGTGTTCTTTAGACTTCACATCTACAACAAAGGACGATTAGAAATTATGGTTGACCATAAATCAACCTTTAGTGGGACACTTAAAGGGGAAAACCTATGCACATAATGAAAAAGTTCCTTCTTCTCATTCTCTACATGATCTACTCCCTATGGACAATCTACTTAGGTAATTAGTAACCACATTAGCTTTTTGGGGGTGGTATAGGATACTCATGTCATAATCATTCAAAAGTTCTAACAATACTCTTTGTCAGAGTTTCAAATTCTTTAATATAAATACATATTAAAGACTTTTGTCGTCAGTAAACACATCTACAGCACCCCATAGAGATAATGTCTTCATATTTTCAAGGTAAGAATCACCGCTGCTAGTTTGTAATAGTGAGTCAGATAATTCTTTTCATGAATCTTAAGTTGTGTTGAAGTACTACCTTACAATGTTGAATGAGAACAAAATCTAACCCTACTCTCAAAGTATCACAATGTATTACGAATGTGTCATTACATCTAGCAAGGTCAACACTGGAGTAGAGGTGAGTTTATCCTTTAACTTTGGGAAACTCTTCTCATAAGTTTGTCACCGCTCAAATTTGATTTTCTTTTTGGTCAAGGTCGTCAATAGAGAAGCGATAGATGAGAAGCCCTCAACAAATCTCCAATAATACCTTGCCAAACAAAAAAAGATTCAAATATTGGTGGAACTTAGGGGTCTATGCCAACTCTTAACCGCCTTTGTTTTCGTAGGATCAACCTATATAACCATGCTTGATACAATATGACCGAGGAAAGAAATCGACCTTAACTAAAACTCAAACTTTCTAAGCTTAGCATAAAATTAATAGTCTTTGAATACTTGCAATACTTTGCTTAAATTATTCATATTTTCACCCATAACTGTTTGATAACATCAAAATATCATCAATTAGAATTATCACAGACAAATCAAGATATTTACTAAACACATTATTTATAAGGTCTATAAAAGTTGAAGGGGCATTTTTCAAAGCAAAAGACATTAGAAGGAATTCATAGTGACCATATCTTATTCAGAAGGTTGTTTTAGGAATGTTAATCACTCTTACCTTAGTTGATGGTAGCCTGATCGTAGGTCAATCTTTGAAAAGTAACTCGTCCATTGGAGTTGGTCAAACAAATAATAAATTCTAGGGAATGTTAATCCCTCTTACCGTTAGTTGATGGAAGCCATGCACAAAACAATTGAAAACATGCTTAAAAAGGGACATCTTATTTGAAATCATGCTATATGTAATTGTTGAACATAACCTTTGAAATAATTGGAGAATACAACCAATAAGGTAACTCACATATATTTCATCATAACATGAGAGATATCATTACCATAAAATACATAGTCTCCGATCATAAAGTAATACAAGACAAATACCAAGATTATTTAATCATTAAGTAGTAACCACTTACATAACCCCAAAGAAACACTTGTTTAATATATGGTAACAATCATGCATTTACAATGTACAACACAAGTTGATATTGCATTCATACTCATTAAATAGTAAATTCATTACCTTAGTAACCCCTAAGAAACACTTGTGCAATATGTGGTTGGCTTCCCATAACACTAACACTACTAAGCACTCCATTGAGGCTACCTTAGTCATGCACATCATAATTTGACCTCATTATAACCAATATTCACAATTAAGGAAGTATTCATGTACATTACTTGAATTATAACGAAATTTATTCATACTAGTAACTCAAATGGAACATGCAACAATTCATAAATCATCATTATTGAAAGGAACCATACCATGGATACTTTCAAAGTCTGCTTCTGCCATGTATGAGACGCACCCCATAATACCTCTTTATACTAAGTAGATCTCCTAGAGAATTCATTAGTCATAGTTCATACAACACATTAATATCATACATCCACGGATTCCCACATCTTCATATCACAAGGACCACATCATTATCCCTTTGCAAGTCTTCTTGTGTAATGATTAAGTGAAGTCTCATGCCCCCACTCACACTGAGTAAAGCTCATCTAAAAATCATAATTATAGTCCATGTTCATATATTTTCATTCATATTCATATTATAGTTTACATTCTTTATTAATTAGGGATATTCACGATAACTGACATAGACTATTTGATCTACATGGAATCTAGTGTTCTACCCCCACACCGAAAAGAATTATTTCACTTGCCTAGGACGAAACTATCCATATTAGCGTCAAGGTCGATCCACAAGCGATCTATGTGGGAACATATATACGCAACAAGGATATCGTTACTAGAAACTCGGACTTGCTAAACGTAGAAGGTTTTCATCTCATTAGACAACATATATATGTTGAGAACTCGAACTTGCTTAATGAAGAAAGAACCCATATGGGAAGCCAGACTTGCTAAATGTAAAAGTCTCAATCTCATATTCATGTTCACTCGGTGCTCAGAACAATTCCGTTTAAAGTAAATTTAAGTGACTACTTTAGTTTATTGTTTACATGAGGATGCACTTAGGTGTTCATCCCAAACTATATTATATTAGCTCAAGGATTCATTAGATGAGAAGTGTTGTTCAACCTTAGAATCATTAATATGTGAGAAAGCCTTTTACATTATAGTCATATAGTTTTTATGATAATCACCTTTCATAAACATGCCAACACCTCAATATTCATAACATAATACTCATGTTCATATCATAGCCTAAAATACATGTTCATATCATATTACTGCGTACATATTCATATTATTACATAACATACATGTTCATATCATGGAATGACATTCATATGCATATAAAAACATACTTGATCATGATTAGGGTTGTATGGGAGAGGTATCATAACACAACACAAAATTTATAGATCACGTAAGCACCTCCACCATAAGTGGATCAACAATTTAATGGAAGGATATTCATCAAATTGAAATCATTCATTCATAGCCTTCATTGTTTTCTTAAAGATTCAACCCTTTTTTCATAATATTCATACCTCATGAAGGATAACATCATAACATAATAATGAATTACATCAAAACATACTAGGTTCTTATCCTTTATTTATCATTCAAGGTATACTATGGTTTATATTTTTAAATAAAGGAAATCATGCTCTTGTGGGGAATTGTTCTCAATTCATAGACATTATATGAAATTCATCAACAAACCTTCATATATAATTAGAAACAATTAAATTCATGTCATTAAGATATACTTAGGATCAACACAAGACTAGGTGATCTAGTCTAAAGCCATCTATTAAGATCTAACCCCAAATTATGAGAATTACCATGTTAGATAGAGAGACATCCTGATGCAATAAAATAATAAACCTAAATACAATATATCATTAAGATTTCATTACCAATCAAGTAATCTCTTAGTTCTTAATTTGGAAGAAGGGGAATTTATAGGTTCAAGGAAGTTTTGACTCAAAATCCATTAATACACTAGTAATTGAATCATAGATCATCCAAATTAATCATATTACACCTAAATTAAACTTTTGATTTCAATTGGAAGAAGTCGCACGACTATGTTAAAACCCTAGATTTGGGTAATTTAAAAACTACTTGAAAGGGCTTATTTGGTGAAAGATAACAATGAAGAAAGAAATCCAATACCTTAATTGATGTTTTCTTAAAAAATTGGAGTGAAGCCTTGTATATTGAACCCTAATCTTCAAGTTATTTTTGTTCTTCAATGTACGAACTCTAGTGATAGAAATATTGGATGATAGTAAGGTTTTTCTTTTTATGAATTGGGAGTAATTAAAATTGGAGGAATTTGAATTTAAAAAGTATATATATTTGTTAGGAAAATAGTGGGAAAGTCATGGTTCATATTTTTAAAAGACTACTTAAAGACCCCAACTTAATATATAAAAACATACCTTCCTCACGCTGTAGCACACCCTTTGGAACTGCTTGTCTCACCAAGGTCACTAGGAGACTCACTTAATTGCCTTGGCTCGACAATTTTTCTGGTGAGGTCCAGAAATGACAGGGCTTCACTATTTGGGACATAACTTTTTACCTAGAGATAAGAATTGGGTAAACTCAGAGCATCTGATAAGGAATATGAGAGAGACCTTATAGATCTAAACTCTATTGCTCGAAAGAATTTGAGTTTCCAAAAAAACATGTAGCCTCTCATTGATAAATGTAGTGTGGTTCACACCCATGAGGAACACTCTACTCAACGTGAATTATTAGACATTCTAAGAACATTCTAAATCTTGTGATGTGTTTACCATGTTTGTCACGACCTAGGGGTTGACCCCTGATGTAACATGGAGTATAGGACCCCGAGAGACCTTATACAAGTAACTTAGAATTTATAACTTACCAAATACTAAACATAATAGGTAAAAACAACCTTTCAAGTCCAAAACTTTTATAAAATCAATAAAGAAGTTTGAAACACTTGTCTCTTAGCCATCTAGTAAAATCGAATGAAATTGCGCCTAGTCGATACATCATGTCCAAATCTGAATATAGGAAAGAAACTAAAGCAATGAAAATCCATCCTCAAAGGATGACCACTTAACAAGCTCAGGAAATTCACAATCAACATCTAGCCACGAAACAGAGGACCCAGATTGTCGGACCGTATATTTGGGGAAATATAGGCAATAGTACGCGTTATTACAAAAAAATTACAATGTATTATATCCATGGATAAAACATTTAAATCATGATAAAATGGGACATTTCATGACATAAAATAGACAAAGCTAAAACATGAAATAAGAAGGTTAGAAAACACGGGTCATAAAACATGGTCAATCCAAGATAACATCTTAAAAACCTTTGAAAGCATATGAGATACTTCTTCAAGTAAAATTAGACCATTGTTATTGTGGGAAGTAGATTTATCTGACAGAGAGACCATGCCAGCTATAACATGATCGCTAGTGTCTCCCACACCAAAAAGGGTTAACCTACTTGCCAAGGTAAGCCCATAAACTTCTATCTTATGTGCATCAACTAGCTAAAGTATATCTAGAAAATCATCCTATGGGGGCGGATAGGTAAGGCACAAGGCAATTGATATTACAAACTCGACCTCTACTAATGAGTATGCTTCCATCTCAATATCTTCTCAGTGAGCATAAATCCGATGAAATAATTATTCCTTGCTTATTTAATTTTCCATGGAAGGACACATCATCTTGCCAATCCAAGCTCAGTCATAAGTCAACTTATGGAAAGGTATCATTATATATCCAATCAAAGTTAGTTTTATTATGATAGGTCTTTATCTTTGATTCAATTAGGTGAGTACACTTTTCAATCTTTGAATTCTCACTGTGTGAGAAAACCTTTTTAATCATGCTTAAATGTGTTTGTGAAAAAAAATCCTTTCAATAACACAACACCAAAATCATCATTGATACTTCACTCTCAAACCACCCTTAAAACATTCATAAAGTTTTCATTAAAAAAACCATAATTCTATAATTTACCTTTCAAGAATCAAAATGCACTTTCAAACAATCAACATCAGAAAACATGGGTTAGATATGGATTTCATCATATATTTATGTAATTCTACCAATACGTTCTTGATTTCATAATACTCTTGTTTCATAATCTAAATCCCACATCTTATGATCATAACTTGAAAAAATGAAGATTACATATGTTCATAGGGGAATCATTGTAAATCATAGTATTTCATCAATTCATGTATAAGAGATCCTAATTCAATAATTTAAATCAATAATCAAGAGAACCTATGGAAATTGAAGAAATTCCCAACTGAATTGGGGATTTCTAACTTTGAGAATAGGAGAATTTGGGAATTACATGAATGGAAGGAATCCATAGATGAAAACTATCAGACATCAAAAATAATTTATTAACTTCAATGGAGGATTATTAGACTTGACTTGCAAACCCTACCATGGACCCTTCTTCTTCAAGCTTTCTGGAGAGAGAAACATTTTGGGAGAAAGACTTCTTCTATTTTTAAAAATTTGAGAGAATGGTATTATACGGGGAAACTTTAGGTTTAAAACGTTTATATATGGGCCTTAGTAAAAGGAAAATTGACGTCGTATAGGGATACAATAAGAACGAAATGAACCAATTACCTTTGAACTAACTACTAACCTACCGACCAAAACCCTCAATCGATAGACCGTGGAATGACCTATGATTTGTCCTTTACGACCGTTCATTGTGGTTAGAAACTTGAACTAGGGGGTCCTGACCGGGGATTGTGATCCCACCAATAATTTGTTAGTCTGGCCATGGTTCTTGTGCTTTGGTTCGAAGTTGGAGGTGACCAACCACGGAACACACCAATAGTCCTTGGTGTAATCCATGCACTGTCGATGGACCTCATGGATTGTCACCTACAACTTTTGAAAATAGTTATCTTGCCCCTTCTAGAATATAGAGTTTTACACAATTGAAGCCATAAAAATGCTTGAAAGATATTTATTATTATAGGAAAAAACTTAATCAAAGGCAAATGAACATCCCAGATACCCTTGATGTTAATGTCACATGCCCTAAACTTATCTTTCTAAGTCTAAATTATACACTCCGCTTGGCCACTGGTTTGTGGATGAACGACCATACTAAGATTAACACAAGTACCAAACCTTTTTGGAAAGATTTCAAAAACTAAGAAGTACATTATGTACCATGATCACAGATAATGGATAAAGGAACCCCATGCAACCTCATTATTTCTCTCATATACAACTTAGTATAGTTCTCTGCTAAATTAAGAACTTCGACGGTGATTAAATGGGCCGATTTCATCATTAAATATAAGATAATTCAAACAAGTGATGTTGTCGCCTTGTGAAACCAACAATGAAGTCCACATTCATGCTTTCCACATCCAAGAAGGAATTTTAATATCTTGAGATAAAGCTCTCAAATTTTAGTATTCAACTTTCACATTTTGGAAATAAGGACTCGTAGCCACAAATATTGCAATTTCCTTCTTAATGTCTTTCCACCAATAGACCTCCTACAATTCAGAGTACATCTTGGTGGCTCCAAGATGAATAAATATAGAGACTTATGGTCTTTTAATAATAATATGTTCTCTTAATTCATCGACATTAGTTACACATACATGACCTTGATATCGAAGCACACCATTTCCCCCTTGAGAGAAAGACATTGCGGACTTCTTAAGCACCGCTTTATTCAATTAAACTAAATTCGGATCAAGACCTTGCTTGACTTTAATATCCACTACAATGGAAGATTTTGAACCATTTTTTAATCATATTACTACCCTTGATATAGCTAACTAGTCGAACACCCATTTGGTCCTTTCTGTGAACATATCTAAAAAACTCCTTATTATCCTCTACATGAGCCACAATTCTCATTAATAATCAACTAAGAGCATTTGCCGCCACATTAGTCTTACTGGGTGATAGAAAACACTCATATCATAATCTTTGAATAAGTCAAGCCACCTCCTTTGGTGAAATTTAAAATCTTTCTGATTAAATACATATTGAAAACTCTTATAGTTGGTAAAAATATTTTCATGAAAATCATATAAATAATGTCTCCAAATCTTTAAGACAAAAAAACACTCCGCTAATTAAAGATCGTGGGTAGGATAATTCTTCCCATGACTTTTAAGTTGCCTTGAGGCATAGGCGATGACTTTCCATTTTGCATGAGGACACATTCTAATCAGACCATCGAGGCATCACACTAGTAACAAATCAATTAGCTCTTTTAGGTAAAGTCATCACCATAGCGGAATTAAATCTATCCTTCATTTCTTTTATATTCTTTTCATATGCTTCGGACCCTATAGACTAACATTTTTTGTTCAATGTCGTTAATGGAGAGAAATTCAGAGAATACCCTTCAAAAGAACCTTCTGTAGTAACCGGCTAAACATAAGAAAGTTATAATATTCAAATAGAATAACATCTAAGAAAACTCTTAACCGTATTCGTATTTTTACAATCTAACCCAATACCCTTACAAGATACAATGTGACCAAGAAAAGCCACAGATCTTAGCTCGAACTCACATCATACAAATGATCGATACATTATATTATCAATGAACATAATCACAACCATGTCAAGGTGTTGTCTAAACACCCTACTAATCAAAATCCATAAATATGGAAAAAGTGTTAGTCTATCTAAACGACATTACAAAAAACTCATAATGATCGTACCAAGTTCAAAAGTCCATTTTTGGAATGTCGTCTTCCATCAAACTCAATTGGTGCTAAATCTATCGGAGGTGAGTATTAGAAAAGTATCTTGCCCCTTATGGTTAGTTAAACAAGTGATCTATACTTGAGAGAGGATATCTTTTCTTAAGGTAACCTAGTTGAATTGACGATAGTCAATATACATACATAGTGAACTATCTTTCTTTTTTACAAACAAAATTGGAGCACCCTATGTGGAGATATTCGGTCGAATCAAGAACTTATCCAAAATATATTTCACTTAATACTTTAGTGACTTATGTTCTGCCGAAGACATTTTGTATTGAGGAATAAGGATAGGTTGCATATCAGGGAGAAGGTCAATACAAAATTCTATTTCCCTTATGGAGGAACACTAAGAAGATCATCTGGAAACACTTCAGAATACTCATTTACAATAAGGACCAACTCAAGAGTAGGTGTCTCGGGATGTACGTCCCTTACCTTAATCGAATTGTAGATGCAACCATTAGATATAAGCTTTCTAGTTTTTGTACTAGAGACAACCTAACTCTTAGGCGTAGAACTCTCCCCTTTTCCCTGTAGGATGAGTTCATTTGGAAACTAAAACATTACTACACAACATGAATGTAGTCAATCGATATTAGGGATAATCTCAAATTCTAGCATACAAAGCTCTACATGATTTAACATGAGTGACTCTATGAGACAAGGAGACAACACATTTTCTATAGACTCTCTTTGAAATAATGAATCACCAACTGGAGTAGAGAAATAAAAGGATATCACAACACATATGAAAGAATGCAAAACGTCATAGCCACATAAATATTTATGAAAGACAAGGTAGCAAGTAAAGCATAAACATCAAGCATGAAGACTATCAACATACCAGGTAACCAAATCGGTAAAAACATATTATCCACCATGAGTCTAAAGTGCATAAAATTTGTTTTGCTTTGGAGCACTTGAACCTAAAACGCTAGTTCTACCTTGTTTACCTTCATTCCATTTATTCGTAAGTAATGAGATATCCCTCATTTTCTGACCACATTTTCAAGAACTGGAAGAACCATATGTGCCAGCTAAGTACTTTCCTTCATGTTTTCTTCCACAACTAGCATAAGCAGACAACGAAAATCCACAATCATCTCCTCCTTGAGGTGTATTGTTAGAGACCCTATCTTTGTTGAAATTATGTGGAGTGTTTGAGGATACTTGACTGGAAAACCTTTGTTAAAATTAGAACGACCATCAGACCTCGGGTGTGAGAAGTTATCGGACCTTGGGTGTGAGAAGTTACCATCACCCATTTCTTGCCTTCTTTTCTCCCTAGACATTTTCTTTAGTTTCTCCTCTTCAATTTTTTCAGCATGAACCATGAGACAAGAAATTTCCATGTTATAAGTGATCATGGAACTACATCATTCCTTAACAACCTTTTTAGATACATGCAAAATGAATTTTCTCGTCCTTACCCTGGGATCGGCAAACATGATGGGAGCATATAAAAAAAGTTGTGTGAACTTTAAAGCATATTTCTCACATTCATATTTCCTTGTATAAGACTAATAAATACAAGTACCTTTGCCTCACTAATTTCAAGGGAAAAATAATTTATCAAAGAAACCAACTTCGAACAATTCCTAGTCAAGAAGACCCGCATCTTTTGCCCTTCCTTCATTCCATTGATTGAATAATATTTGAGAAACACCCTTAAGTTGATAAGAAACCAACTCTTCCTTTCCAATGGTGTCTCTCCCATTATCATCAACACCTTATAAACCTTATCAATGAACTCTTGATGATCTTCCTTAACCTTGAAATCATGAAACTCTAGAGGATTCATCCTAGTGAAATATCTCGATCTAGATGTCGTCGTACCTACATTATGGTTCACGGGGACCACAACCTCAATATTTTCTTGATCAATCATGGATTAAGTCGATGCTTGAAAATAAACCCTAAACTTTATCAGTCACTTGCTCAACCAAAAGGCCGATTGAAAATTTAGGAGCTTGAGGAGGATATTCTCGTTCCACATTGTTTCCCACATTTCTATCATATTCTATTTGAGTATAAACATGCATAGAGAATCGGATAACGATTAGGAGAGGGACATTATAAGTTGAACTCTATCGCATGACGTTAGCGTAATTAAAGAAGTGAAGTTCCATGAATATCATATATTCTCTCATCCATTAGTGTGGCACTCTTCACACCAATGAAAAAGAATATATTCTACGTGGCTTATGAGACTTCCTAGAACCTTTCTAAACAGTGTGCTCTAATTACGAAATTTTTCACGACCCCAGGTGAACCATATGCATAAAATGGTGCATAAGACCTCGAGGGGCCCTATACCATGCACTTTGCGTACCTTATATAAGATTAATATAAATCAAAAAATTTGGAAGAAAATTTCAAAAATTGAGTGTATAAAGCAAAGTACAAATATAACAATGTCACAAACCATATAGTACATGAGAATTAATTGGTATGTAAGCCCATACATTGAGTTCAAAACTAAAATGAAAAGATATGATGAAGTACGGGCTTGGTCCTCTGAACATGAGGATTCACCAATCTTCAAGCTCACCAATCTTCAAGCTTCTACTTGTAGATCCATAGCCACATAAGTGTTAATATCGAGAATTAGACCCTACATTTTTATAAGAAATGAAGAATAAAGTATGTCTTAGTACAAAAATGCACTAATTTTTATAGCCAAGCATAAAACTTAATAAAACATGCTTAGAAGAGTTTTTTGTGACATGCAACGACCAACTAAAACATAAGTACAATATTTAGAATTCATAAGTCATATAACATGGTCAATGCAAGTTGATATCCTTCAAACCTTTGTTAGACACTTCTAAAGTAACCATAGTTCATTATTGTGGGAGATTTATCTTCAACCGACATATAACACCATGTGAGCTATCAATATGACATTTGGCGTATACCCCATATTAAAAAGGGGTGACCTACTTACCAAGGTAAGACCATGAACTTCTAGTTACTGTGAATCCACTAGATAATTTCTATCTAATACAATCATCCTATGGAGGCACATTGGTAAGGGATAAGAATATTTCGACTAGAAACTCGACCTAAGCTACGGAAAAGCTTCCACCTCAATATCCTCTCAATGCAAAGTCTAAATCCTACAAAATAGTCATTTTCTTGACACGAATTTATCATCCATTGAAGGGAACATCATATCTCTGGTCCAAGCAAAGTCATATGTCATCCATGAAAAGGTACAATTAAGACTAGACTACCAATCCAAGCTAGGTTTCAGTAGAATAGCTTTTTAACTTTGATTGATATTAGGTGAGAAGGCTTTTTAACCGTAGAATCCTTTATGTGAAAAACCATTCACAATCATGGTTTTATGTGTATATGAGAAATTCTTTCACAATTCAACAAAAAACATCATATATGCTTCATTTTTGAAACCCTCACTATATAACCATTACTTTAAAACATGGAGAATCATCGTTTAATGGGTACCCATCATTAAAATATGCAAGTATATCAATTTGTGAAGAATAGATAATAAAACAATCGAACAATTCAACATTGAATGAAACCCTTGGCATGGAAGAAGACGTTAACTCAATTGGGGATTTCTAACTTTATTAATTTAAAGTCATAGGAACTCTATGGAGTAAAACTCTCCATATATGAAAATTATCATACCTCAATGGAAAAATATTGCCTTAAATGGAGGATTAGGATACTTGACTTGAAACCCTAGGTTGACACGTTTTTCTTCAAGCTTTCTAGAGAGAGAGATATTTTGGAGAGGAAAACTTGTTCTTTTAGGAATTTGACAGATTGATTTTTATCAGGGAAATTGGGGGTAAAAAATACGTATAAAGGGCTTTACATGGAGGTTGAAATTACTTAGTATTAGTATACATTAAATAGGTAAAAACCCAAAAGCCCCTGAGAAAAAATTGATGACCTTCATTGACGGCACGACCTACACTCCATTAGGGGAACCACGAACCATGTTGGTTGAACATTGTTTTAGGTCAAACATCATGATCCCTGTACATTGACTTAGGAGACACCTATGGATAGTGTTTCCCTTGACGAGCCATGAATCTTGACTGTAGGTCTCGACTTTTGATCTAAAAATCCCTCCAAGTATAGGACTTACCTACTAAACCTACCCACAACTCATACACTAAGCTATGCACCGTCCTGGTGAACCATAGAAAAAAGTGGAACTTAACATTTTGGGATATTAGGTTGGTCAATCATGGTGTTGAACGACAGTCCTTGTGTCAGTCCATGGGTCGTAGGTGCTCCGTGGGAACTCGCACCAAGTCCTAGAGAATGTTGATATTCTACCCTTTTTGAATCCAAGGTGTTACATGACTTCTTTAAAAACCCATCCATTATTCCCTTTCACACTAATTTCTTCCACTTTGACTTTTTTGTTCTTTTATTTTTTTTCTTTTTTCAATAATACCCACCCAATTTGAACCCCCTAGTCAGCTCAAATCAAGTTTCTTCTCGTTTGAATAGAACAATTATTAACCCTCACATGTTTATTAATTATTGTGGAGATCCTAAATAATTAAATTTAGATGAAAGGAAAAACATTCGAAGCAGATGAATAGGTTTTGGAAATAAGTTATCTTGGGTCATTTATTTGTAATCTTGCCACATGCTTCTTCATCAAAATTAAGGGAAAATTTTTACCAAATTATAGTTGATATATAGTATATTTTGATCAAAAGCATAAAAAAGATATATTCGATTTAAGTATAAAAAGCACTATACATAAATGTTTTTTGATAGTACAGGGATATACATGAGTATTTTCCATTTATCTAATCATATAGAAAAATCGACAAGATAATGCACAAGTAGCCCCCAAGCTATGATCAAAATTACATCAACACACCTAAACTTAACTAGGATCCAATTAGCCCACTAACTTACATTAAAATTGAATAAACACAACTCCAAAGTGACATGGCAATGATTGGGCACTCCTTTGAAGGCAAGTGAAGAGCTATAACATTTGACACATGTCTCTCTTTAATTTCTCTATTTACAATTAGTTAGTACACATAATTATTAACATTAAAAATTATATATAATTATTTTTTCCATTTCTTTCTTCGTAAAATATTAGTTTAAATTTCTTCCCCACTTTAAACTTTTTACTTTTTCCGGTTTCATTAATTTCTTATATTTCACTTTAAATTATTTTCAATATTATGTGAATATTCTTAAAAATGATTAATTAAAAGTTTTCTTGAAATTTTGAGATTTTAGTTTTTCTTATGTTTTATTTTATTTATTCAATTCTTTTGATATTCGTTCGAAATTAGTTTATTTTAAACACAATTTTCAAATTAATTTTGAAATTAAATCAAAAAGAAAGACATAGAAAAACACTTATAAATAAAAACAATTGAAAAAATAAATAATAATAAATAATGGGAAAAAATGAGCAAAAAAATTTAAGCAGAAGTAAAAATAGTTAAAACAAATTATGTGTTTTAACTTAATTAGAATACAAGATAAAGAAAATAAGAAGATTGAAAAAAAACAATTAAAACTAAAAAAATTAATTGAACTTATTACATATGCAGTCATGTGATGTTCAAATGAAGTCACTTACCGTGTTGAGGTGTCATGTAAGCACTAAAGGTGCATAAAAAATAAAAGATAAAATGAGTTCAAGGATAATAGGATAAAAGATAAGTTGAGATGTATCAGTGGAATTTCATTTATAGTGGTGGGTGGGTAGTTATGCATTTCCCCAATAATCTATATATTGAAATATTTAATTTGCAGGATTAAAAATTTATTATTTATTATAGAAAAACATACATAAATATCACTATTTTAAGATCTAAGTACTTAGACACATTTAAGTTTGCAATAATATGAATTGGCTAGAATTTAGTGCACCTCAATACGCCTTGATAAGTCTATATACATTTATCTCAGGATACGTGAGGTCAAAATTAGGTTTAATTCTTTCTATATATGCTATATGTCGTAGATTCACATGCATTTGGAATACATAACAAATATCACTCCCCTCCCTTCCATCAGGCTTGCGACTCTTCTACGTATCTGGGATACTAAATACATGTGAATCACACTATATACATACATGTAAATGTATCTAGTGTGATTCATATGTGTATGTGATACATGACTAGCTCGATTGTCTCCCTCCCCATCTCGCTTGCCACTCTCCCTATTTACTATATTTGACAGCAAAATATGTGTATCTTTCTTAATATACGGTAGGAAGGTCTTAAATATATATTAGATACATAATTATTTAAAAATATAAATAGAACTAGTAGATATTTTATGATTATATGTCTAATAAAATAGTTTTCCCTTTATACTGCTGCTTTAGTGGATAAATCGAATAAAACTATTTAATTCAAATGAACAGCTAAATTAAACTTGAATCAATTAACTATAATTTTAGTAATATGTATACAAAATTATAATAGTTAACTAGAATGAATTTATAAAATTTATGTGGTAATGTGGAATAGTGTAATGACCCTCCACGTCATTCCTTCTTTTCTCTATCTATTTAGCATTTAGAAATTTCTTGTAGCGACCCCTAAATCACTTATTACTTTTTGTGACTGACGGTTCATTCGCCACATAATTCATTTGAGTTTTGTCTGAATTTGTGTATTTTGGAAATTTAAAACCTTGAAGGAAGATTTTTTCATCCAAAAATGATGACCTCAGAATCTAATTACGAACATTTTGTCAACTCCTAAAAGGTTATTCAAGGATACTATTATGTTGACATGGTTTCTAAGGTTTAAGATATGAGTCTGTGCGATTGGGCATTTTAACTTTCAACTTAAGTTACCTTGGTCAACATTGATGGTAAATATGTTCGGATATGAATTCTGTTAATGCAGTAAGCTCTTGAATGTCCAGTTTGGTCTAGAATACATATTCATGTTGTTTCTGATGCTTTTGGTCTCAATTTAAGCTCTTTTTTTATGGAATTTGACTAAAAATGGAACATGGGGTGGGACATACTTTTTATCGAGATTACCTCAGATGGAAGTTTTGACAGTTTTGTGGAGCCTGGAATTTGATGGGGTCTCATATTTTGTAAGAACATAAGGGGTTCCAAGCAAAACAAAATTTAATGTCTAATTACCTCGCATGAACTCCGGTTATTGGTGCATCCATGTGAGGTCTTAAAATTTGTGCACCTAAAGTCGTGTTTATGGAGGTTTTTGTCCATACTTCCACGTTCATGGAGACCAGGCTTTGTTCGTGATGCCTTGGAAGCTAGCCCTATTCTTTCATAGGATGCCAGTGGCGTTCACAGAGCCTTAAAGATTTCTAATCACCATTCACGTGAGGAATTCAATATTTATGGAGCCTTAGAGCTCAGTTGGATGTGTTCGCGATGCTCCTCCCTGTTCCCGATGGCCAAATTACTACTCTTTTAATTAAGACCGATGATGCAATAAACACTATTCTCAAATCTGCTAAAGGTTATTTCTCCCTTAATTAGCATCAATAAAGGTTTGTGGCACTGTCAGGTTTGTGGCGGCATAGAGGACTTCTCAATAGTGATTCGTAAGACTCCAATTGAGCTAAAATCCATGTTTAGCTAGATACCTTGTCCTCTTATTTGAGCTTATATGTCTAGTTATTGCATGTGTTGATTTCTATCTATTCTAAACCCAAATTATGTATTTTGAAAAAAAGCTTAGCCTACAACTTTCGACCTTTTAATGAAGCCAATTTTTTATCTCGAGCATGGGTTTCTCATTTCCTTTTTGACTCAATTTTGGATCTATTTTTTATTATTGTAATTTTAATGTCAAAACATTCCTTATTATAAAGTGAACGATACTTAGATATTGTGGTGGTGTTTAATGGATTTTGTGAGTAGATAGCCCTTTTGTTGTGTATTTGCAACGTTCAAAATTTTCTTTGAGGTTTGCATTAGTCTGTTGTCTTAGTTGAGCTTCTTCGGTGATGCTTAATATAAATTCCATGTAATTTCAATTTTTTTGCTGGGTACTTAGCTTTCCCCGTTTTCATTCCATTTTTATTATGGGGTTTGTGATCCTTCATTTAGGCATTTAGATTTTATCCTTATGTAGATAATATTTCTTATCCTCGGTAGTTTTGGTAATTTATAGCTTTAGACTATGTTGGACCTTAGATCCTTTATGTTGTGTTTATTCTCCCTCATAGTTTTGATTTGCTCCCAGTAGGATTGTATTGGGTTATTCTTCTTGTATGGGTTTTTGTGACCTTGGAGACTTATCATAGTTGTGAGTTGATCCTAGCTATGCTTGATCATTGATTGGGAGTATGTTTGGGATATCATACTCCCATGTTTTTGCTAACTAGTTTTGTGGGTTATTCCTTTGGGAGTTTGCTATCTAGATGGAGGACTTGATTTATTATAATTAAGCCCCTAGGTTTACTCTTGTTAGATAGGGTGATCTATGTTATTGGAAGTTAAATGTCTTGCAAAGCGGACCCATTATAGGACTGCTTGTCGTTAAAGGTTTCAAAATAATTGATGGTTCTTCTATTCATCATACATTTATATGCATCACTTTTCATTATTATACTAATTTATTGGTTGCATCCTTTAGTTTATAGGGGGCGATTGGTTTCAATTTGTTGTGCTACCTTCTAGGTACGGTTAAGTCACTTTTGACTATATTTGTTGTTCTCTATTACCATTATCTTGTTAGCTAATAGCCTTTTCCATGAGAATTGTAATTGTGGGACCTCCTCAACATGGGTAGTTTACTTGATATCTTAGTTCCTTATAAATTAGTTGTTGGATTGATTGCCATGTAAATTGTTGACTCGACTTCTTATCTCTTTATCTGATTTTTGTTCTTTATTGCCTTACTACTTTGGATTCTCATGTCTAGTTACTTGTGCTTTAATATCTTTATTACTTGTTTATGTTTATGTTATCTTTTGAGCTCAGTCAGCTGATGCCTACAAATTCCCTTTTTGGCTCTCAAACAACACCTTTTCCCCCTGTAAATCACAGTTTAAGTTAACATCATTGATTTTTATTTTTCTGGAGCATCTTGGATTTTGGAGACTAAGGGGAGCTCTTTGCATTCGGAGCTACTAGTTTCAATGTTTTTTTGGCTAGTCTAAGTCATTATATTATATTCAGGGACAACCATGTTTTTTTGCTAGTCTATGTCTTTATATTGTATTCAGGGAAAACCTATACTTACCTTGATCTTGTAAAACTCTTGTAGAGTTATTTTGGATCAGCTGCTCAACTAAAGGTTGATGCAAGGTCTTAGGATGGTTTCTGTATTGTTTTTTGTTGACTATCTTCTCGTCACTATGTTTTAAAATGTACTACTTTTTTGTGAAGTTCTGCTTGGTAATTTATCGGTTATGGCTCTGGGAAGATTTATGCTTACCTTCTGGTGGGACATAGTAGGTTCCAGTATGACCTGAGAAATCAGGTTGTGACACTTTGTTATAAGAGATTTAGGTTTACCGACATCATTGTTGTGAGGGAAAATGTCTAGATGAGTCTTGCGGATTGATGTACACACGTAAGCATCCTATCTTTGGAAGCTATATGGCATTTATATGGATTCCTGTTTTTTAACTCGTTATCATGTGCTTTCGCTTTTGAAAACCCCTAAAATTACTTTTTAGAATTTACTCTCTCCTATATAGCACATACCTTGAGGTTTGAGGCACTCTTCCACATTAAGAGAGTTTGGGGGCAGCCTAGGCTTTGACAGGGTCTTTAGCTACCAATTTCTTGAGATCCAGTGTTATGAGGTTCAAGCTCCTCTATGAGCACACCTCAGGTAGGTGCATTTACTGGTGTAGTAGTTTCTCCTTAGAGCAATGTTGGGTTGACTATTTCTTGTACAGTTCGTCATCCATTTCTAACTATGTGTTGGGATTTCCAAAGTGGGTTGGGCATAAACTTACATTGTTCCATTTAGATTAGGAGTTGAGTTAGCAAATCATTAGAGGGTTGACCTTGCCACTTTAGTTAGCGTTAGAGCATGTGATATCGGTAGGTTTTACGTTTCCCATATTGTGAGTGATGTGAGTATTGTGGATAATGTGTACCTTGAGACGTGCAAAGATAGAAATAAAAGTCCTTGCAATCAGTCATCTTTATTCTCATCCTATCAGGCCTATGAAGGTAGAATCTTTGGTCCCGAGGGGTTCTAAGGTAGGTCGTGGCACCTACAGATGGAACATTTCAAGAAAAACTTCTCACGGTGATCATTCTAGACCATGAGGTGTTAGGCATCACATTACTCTTGTTGGGTCTCAATAGTTAGTTGTTCTAGGTGATGGTTGGTATTCGTGTTAAGATATAAGCCAATACGATAAAGATTTTCACAAGGCCTTAATTTTGTTTTCTAGGGATAGTCCTGAGTTTGACGAAGGTAGACAGGGCATAGAAATGCATTCTTCATGTCGATCTTCACGCTATAGAGGTTGAATATATTGGAGAAGGATTGACCATTGCTCTAGAGAGTTCTCTAGGCGGTGGTCATTTTTCTTAGCATGAAAGACATCTAGTAGTCTTCACGATAAGATGGTTGGACTTGGATATACCTATAGAGAGATTGGTCATTAGTCCAAATCTTGTCCCCAGCTTGGGACTATGACCAGAGGTACTCAGTTATATCATCCTTATGGGTTGTCGGTACCCTTATTCAGATGTGGGGGATTTAGTTTTGTAAGTGCTACATCTGGTGTTCTGGTTGAGGTTGGACATGATCTGTTTTATGTTTTTGCAAGCTGCCTTGAGGTTGATGCTCCAACTATTCATTTTTTGGATGCAATTTGTAGCTCTATCCTCATAGTTTTTGAGGTTTGTGTATGTGTTTTGCATATTGTAATTTATATCTTTAAGTAGTGAATCAATTAGGATATGTTGCTTCCATTGGGAGTACTAGTTGAGTAACTTCTAGTTTCTTTGCCTTGATAATCTATTTGTGGTTGTACCATTGTGATTCTTGGTTTCCGTTTTTGCCACCCTGTTGTGTTTTTTCATGGTGATGCCCATTAATGTTTTGTTGGTGGCTAGATCCACTTTTCCCTGTGTGAGTTTTTTGCATTGTACGCCCAAGTTTTCTTAGGAGGTTAACTTAGTTATCTAGTCATCTTTTTTGGTAGTAGATGGGAGATTGCTAGAGATTAGACTTGGGTGTTGGGTAGTTGCACTTCTTTAGAGGTAGTAGAATTTTTTTCCTCATTTTTCCTTAGTTTCTTCCTAATTTCAGAGTTGTTATTTTTCTTGTTCAACTCTTTTTGGATTCGTCCTCTTTTTGTGGCCTCGGAGTTTTTTATGGCTAGCTAAAATTTGGAGGTGTGACTCTTTGAGATTCTTTGTTGTGTCTTTTATTGTTGTTGTTGGTTTTTTTCTTGTATGTTGACAAATCTCGAGGTTGGTGTCTGATTTCGAATCAAAAGTGTGGTGTTCATCAATAGTGTAAGACTTTAGCTTCTGCTTGAAAATGGGAATTTTTTAAGAAGGTTCACCTTAAGGAAAGGGAAAAAGTAACTCGTGGGATCCATGTTTTGGTTTTTTTTATGATGAAAACTTTTATTTTATCATGATTGGTATCTTAGATATTTCATTTATGGGAGATTGTGCCCTGCAATTTTGCTATGTTTATACTCTACGCCACTTACCGACTTGGTTTTCCTTAGGATAAGTTGTTTGGATTAAATTGATGGTGGCAGAGTAATGTGTGGGCTTGTGGTGTAAGTGTTTCACAAGTTCGTTGCTTTGAGTAGGTCCTTGGATCAAGGCCTAATGTAGATTTATCATTCACAATATGGTCTATCTTTGGAGCATCATGGTTGGATTTAGAATGTTGTATTTCAGTTTAATTCGTTGGGTTTTAAGAGTTAGGACTAGATTTTTGGCAATACAATAAGGAATAGACAAAAATAAACTACAAAACATGAATGATATACCTTAAATAGAGAAGATTACTCAAATAGGCATAACCTTTTACTTAGAGCTGAAAATTAGGGAAACTTGGTGGCATTATAAACAAAACTCAAAGACCTTCAATTTGGTAGGTCATAGGCCACCTAACTGTTTATGTTCTTAAGGATATGGTTGCTTCATGTTGATCCAAAACTGAAAAATCATGGGTGACTTTTACTAATATATCTTTAGTTCTTTTCAACACCTGAGTTGTTACAATATCTCTCACTTGTAAGCATTATTCCTCAAATGACATAAAACTAAGCACAAAAATGGTGTGAAGTGTCTAGCAACCCAATTCAAGAACATAAAATGCAATTAATACAAACTCAACATCTAAACTTAAAGAGTACTTTACAAAGAGTTAGTACCTTGTTCTGGATTTTATTTTGAAGAAAGACGATGAGGGTATCTCTTTTTCGTGTCCTGCTCATCCTCCAAATTATCTTCCTCAACAAATTGATAGCTCCATAAGACATTGACTAATGCAACTTCTTTGAATCTCAACTTACAAACCGAACGATGAAGAATCTGAATGGGCATCTCTTCATAAGATAGGTTGTCCTTGATACAAATATTTTTGATAGGTAAAATAAGTGAATGATCGATGAAACACTTCATTAGCATAAATATGTAGAGTAGTGTATGGTCTACTACTAAGTATGCTGGTAACTCCAACTTATAAATACGTTGCAAACTTTTCTGAATATCATGTGAGGACCAATGTATCGAGGATTGAGTTTGCCTTTCCTCAAAAATCTCATTACACCCTTCATAGGTCAAATGTTCAAACATACCCAATAATTAACACTCAAATTCTAAGTCTCTTCTTCTAAAATCTATATAAGGTTTCTGATGACTTTGTGTTGTTTAAACCTTTCGTGAATAATCTTCACTTTCTCCACAACTTGACAAACAAAGTTTTGCCCTATAAACTCAGTTTCACGAACCTCAAATCAACCAATAACAGATATAAATCTTCACCCATATGTACCCCCATAAGGATCCCTATGGATACTGGATTGTTAACTATTATTTTATAAATGCTCTATGATAGCAAGTGGTAATCCCAATTGCCTATGAAATCCATGACACGTGCCCTCAACATACCCTCTGAAGTCTGAATTTTGCGCTCTACTTAGCTATCCATTTGAGGATGAAAAATCATATTAAGGTCCACCTTCTAACCCAAACCTTTCGAAAACGACATTAAAAACATAGAATTGATTTTTGTACCTATATATGAAATGATAGACATGTAAACTCCATGAAGTCGGACTATACTTTGGATGTACAATCTAGAAAATCTTCAACTGAATTTGAATCAAGCAATGGGTTAATTTAGTAATCCAATCTACAGTCACCCAAATCAAATAATGTTGCTTGTGAGACCGCGGCAAGAAATTAAGTCGAATAATGTTGCCTGTGAGACCGCGGCAAGAAATTAAGTCCAAATTAATAATTTCCCACTTCCATTCCAGAAGGTATATGTTCTAAGACACACTATTTGGTCATAGGTGTTTTACCTTGACTTGTTGGCAATTTGGGTACTTAGCAACAAAATCTGCAATAGTACACTTCTTCATGCTATTCCACCAATAAAATTCTTTCAAGTCATGTTACATTTTTGTGGAACCAGGATAAATCGAATACCTAGAACTGTGGTCTTCTTCCATGATCCTTTCTTCGATATCTTATACTTTTGGTACACACAATCTATCTTGATAACTCAACACACCATCTATCTTGATATGTCAATACACCATCTACTTCTTGTTAAATAGCCATTACCTTTTGCTTATGAACTTTTGTCTTTAGTTCAATAAAGAGATGGTCTTTATCTTGTTTCTCCTTTATTTCAGACACTTATGATGATTCAACTTTTTATTTATCACCATAACCCATTCTTCAGTAGAATCTAACAAATACACTATCATACATGAAAGTTTGTAACCTTCTTTATCAAATTCTTTCTTGCCTTCCTCAACATGACAAGTACTTCCTACAGACAACATTCTCAAAGCATCAGCAACAACAGTAGCCTTACTTGGGTGATATAGGATACTCATGTCGTAATTCTTAAGAAACTCTAATGATCTCCTTTGTCTGAGATTAAGCTTATTATTATTGGAAACATACTAAAGACTCTTGTTGTCGGTGAACACATTCCCATAAACACCATAGACATAGTGAGGCCATATTTTGAGAGCAAAAACTAATGATTCTAACCCGCGATCATGAGTTTGGTAGTTCCTCTCGTGAATATTAAATTGTCCGGAGGCTTAGCCCATAACCTTACAATGCTTCATCAACAAACAACCAAGTTGAACCCTTGATGCATAGCAATAGACAATAAAACCCTTGGTACCCTCTAGTAGAGTCAATATCTGAGTAATATTTAATCGAGTTTTCAATTCGTGAATGATTTTCTCACAAGCTTCAGACCATTGAAACTTGGTTGTTTTCTGAGTAAACTTAGTCAATGGATATGAACTAAAATGAAAATTCCTCGACGAACCTTCTATAGTAACAATCCAACCCTAAGAAACTCCTTATATTTGTTGAAGATGAGGGACTGAGATAGTTATGCACTGCTTCAATATTTTGAGTGTCAACTCGAATCAATTCACCTGATATAATATGGCTTAAGAAAGCCACGAACTAAAGCTAGAACTCACAGTTTGAAAATTTAGCATAGAACTCTTGATCTTTCAGAGTATTGAGGAGTGTTCTTAAATGATTAGAATTATTTCCCTCATTCCTTGAATAAGTTAGTATGTAATCAATAAATACAATAAAACTATATACAGATGAAGCTTAAATACTATATTTGTAAGATTAATGAACATGAACTTTGTTCAAGACAAAGAACAACACAAGGAACTCATAGAGACCATAACAAGTATTGGATACTATCTTCGGAATGTCACTTTAACTTACATTCAACTAATGATAGCCAGATCTAAAGTCTATCATAGAAAATCAAGTGTCACCTTAAAGTTGGTTCAAAATTTTGTCAATTCTCGTAAGGAGATACTTATTCTTTATGGTGACATTGTTTAATTGGCGGTAATCGACACACATCCTAAGGGAACTATATTTCTTCCTCACAAATTAAGACTAGAGCTCCCCAAGGTGAGATACTTGGTTAGATGAAACCCTTATGGAAAAAATCTCTTAACTTCTCATTTAACCTTTTTAACTCAATTTTATCCATTGTATATGGCGGAATAGAGATAGTTTGAGTATCAGGAACAATATCTACACTGAAGTCTATTTAAGTCGTAGGAGAGACTCCAAAAAGATCATGTGGAAAAGTCTAAGGAAACTTCCTCACGATTTGAACTAACAACATAGATGGTGTCTCAACACTATATCCATTTACTCGAACAAAGTTGTAATATCTCGTAACCCGAATTGTCTAGGATTAAAATAAAAGAAACTAAGAATAGTTATTTTGGAAAGAATATGCGAAATCTGGAAAACTTTGTAAGGGTGAAAGTAAGTTTTTGGACATTTTCAAATGGTCATAACTTCTAGATCACGATAATTTAGGTCAAGTTATCTAAATTAGAAATCCCTTGAATATATCTTTCCAACGCCTTCGAGTTTGCGCATTTTCGATATCGTATGAGGGAGATATGCCTATCAAAAGTTGGCCTATTGTATTAAGGAAAAATCCAATATGGATTTTAGTACGGGTAAAGTGGTCTTTTCACCCTACTCTTTCCTTATTTGTTTCAAGGGTTTATTAGTGGTAAAACTAAGCCAAAAGTCAGTTTTAGAAAATTGAAATACGCTTAGGGCTTGGGACAAAAGACGAGAGAAGAAGGAGAAAATAAACAAGGCCAAAAAACCACAAAGAATGCAAAGATTTTTTAGTAGAATTCGTCGAGGTTGATCCCTGTCGAGGCATGTAGGATCTTTCGTGTTGGGTTAATTCACCCATACAACAATTTGTTTAAGTTTATTAACTCATGAGTTAATTTCACACTAAAAGTTAAGTTCTTGAAGAAAAGTCTTGATTTCTTGTTGACTGAATTGTTGGCTGTCATTGTTGTTTTAATTATTGTTTCTCTAGGTTATTTTATGTTGAATTCAATGGTTATTGAGAGTAACAATAATATCATATGTTAAATGACGGAACTAGGAAGGTTTGGAGGGTTTGGAGATTAAAAATGAATTGAAAAAAAATGTCAGACGTACCTGGGTAAGGGCGGGCAGTGCCAAAATTTTGCCACAATGAACTGAGACCTGGCGCGGCACTCCACCAGTGCCCCAGAACCAGGCCTCAGTCAACAGAGGCTGGCGCGGCGCGCCACCAGTATGTGCAACCCGGCGTTTTTCGTTCAGTTTTCTTAGTTTAGTCCTCTTATGTCCTTACAAGGTACATTAACACCTTCTAGTGATTTGAATCACTTCGAATGATTTTTAAACACCTAGAAATCAATAAAGAACTCAAGTTACAACCTTGAATCCGTAGTCCATGCAATAAAAGTCAAGATCAAAGTCAAGGAAGTTAACAAGTCAACTCTAAATCTATGAAGAAAGTTAAAGTATAGTTTCTCAAAGTTTCCAAAAGTCTTATTTAAATATTTAATTTCATTTTAAGGCTCTAATTTACAGTTAAAGAAATAGTAAAGGTTGAAGTATTTCCTTCAAAAGATTTAAGGTGACTATGTATTCCCTAAGGAGTTGAGTAAGATTAAGAGTTTCAGGTCTACTAAAGAGAAAAGAGTTGAGTTCATTTATCAAAAGAGATAAGGGAACTAAGTATTCCTTAGAAAGTTTATAAATTTTTTTTACATCTAAGTTAAGAGAAAACTAAGATTTCCCAACAGAGTTTTGAACAGGAAAAATGAACATAGATTCCAAAGGGAATTTTTAAAGCTAAAAAGGGATGAGCAAATTATCTCAACCCATACGATGGGGGTTAAATTAAAAGCATAAGCTAAAGTATATTTTGGGAGCAATATTGAGCATTGATATGGGGATGAGAGTTCATATTAACTCAAGTCTCAATGTAACCCATGTAGTCGTCATGGATATTAACGGGTGATACTTTTTTGATGATCACGTAAGTTTAGCGAGTGCATCCAATAAGTTGAGGATGTTCTATGTGATAGCAAAGTATAAGGAAATTCTGGTAACGTGGGAGAGACGTTGTATCACCACTTAGGCTAATTGTGGTGGTTATCGGTTAGAGGAACTCCCACATAACCATATAGCTTTCATATATAAGTAAAGTTGAATTTTATAATGCATTCTCTTTGATGAACTAAGTTGTTTTACTAATTTATGTGCTTTAAATTTCTTTTTATGCATATGTTGAATTGAGTACTTCTTTAGTTAAACTGAGACAAGGTAAGATCTTCTTATACTCATCAAGCCTAAGTTGTTGTTTAGCATTCCAACTCGCATACTCGTACATTCAATGTATGATGCAAGTTGGTATGCATCATTTTATGATGCAGTCATAGGTAACCAGGATCAACATCGAACACCTCATTGATCCAGTTTGAGCACTCAGAGTCATTGGTGAGCCTCGCTGCATTTCGGAGGATTCTTTTTATGCTTTTAAGTATTGTTTTTCTTATTTAGAATGTTGTGGGCTCTGACCCAACATTCTTCCTAGTGACTATAGAGGCTTTATAGGTAGATAGTTAGTTAGTTCAACTGAGTGTCTTTTATTTCAGATATTTCGTTTTGAGACTAAAGTGTTATTTTTGTCCAAGACATTAATTTAAATTATTTATGAGATTGTTCTTATTTTATTATTGTGTATTCCTCTAAGTTACGTAAACCAGGGTAAGGGTTCCTCAAGACCTGAAATGGTCATTGGGTGCCAGCCATATCCAAGGTGTAGGCTTGGGGCCTGACATAAGTGATAGATTCACCCCATAAACACTAATTTTGTATGCTTAAGAATATCAAATCAAACAACCCTTAGGCACTTCTGAGCTACTCCTCCATTATAAAAGTGGTTTATTAGGAAATTAAAACTTTACTACTCAAGTTCTACAATGAATTGAGACATAACAATCATAAAGTTATACCATACCTAGAGTATTATCAAACCACCATATCTAGCTCAACTAAATCAGCCATGATTTCCTTATAATTGACAAAGATGGTACAATACAATAGGCTTTTTCTGCTAGAATTGAATCACTAATAGGGGTGGAAACACAAAGGCTTAAGAAGTTGTTCAGGGTACTTGTGAACTTCATGGATACATAGGGAGTCACAAACAACAAACTCGCAATAGGATCAACAAGGCATAAACGTCAAAAATAAAAACTTGAAGTATACCCATGACAACATCTGTTGAGTTCTCCTTATCATAGTAACTAGATATAGCATACATATGGTTCATACACACGCCTACTCCTAAGGTAGATCCTCCTGAAGAAGACTGGGATTTATTGTCCCACTACCACGTCTATTCTTAAGGAATCCCCTAGAAAAATGATCCATTTTTAGCACATGTAGAAACCATCAATAACAGCAAAACATTATCTAGGATGAATCTTACCATATACATACCAAAGAGTGGATTGTAGGTGAACCCTTGGTGCTACACATACCTACGACTAAGAACTTTGAGCTTTGAAATTCTAGGAGTTTAAGTTTCTGTAATCATTTTTTCTCCTTGATGACGGTGCACTAGCTGACGATGGAGCGACTGCAGATGACCTTTATTGAAGGATGATCGATATACATTCCTGATATTTTAAGCGTCAGACTTATGACTTGTTGTCTTATCCCTTTTACTACAAAACTTTTCCATATCCTTCAACTTCCCTTTCTCAACCTGTTTCATATGAAGATAAACCTAGTAATATCCATTTCTCTTATCAACGTATAAGAGAGACTATCCATACATAAACAAAATCACCATACTCCTCATATTAGCCACCATCTCTTGAGTATAGTGGGATTGTTGAGTGAACATAAGGTTGTACTCCTGTACACCTATAGACTCCTGCTTTAAATTAAGGAACATTCTTACTTTTGCTTCCCTTAGCTTTTGGGGGAAAGAAGTTCCCCAAGAAAGAATCTTCAAACACAACCCAAATCAAAAGTGTGGCCCCTCTACCTTATATTCTTCCACTAATCATACAATATACTTGCAATACCCTTGAGTTGGTTTTGCAGTAAACTCTAAACGCTCAACATCAGCATTATACATGACCTCAAACACCTTCTAATGTTCATCCACAAAGTTTTCTAGATTCTCATTGAGCTTCAACCCATTGAACTTGGGGGGACTCATTCATAGAAATTCTTTAAGTCTAGATGCATCATTCCAATTTTGATGGCCATCCCCTTCGATATCAACAAATGTTTTCACAACTTGAGTACACATCTGAATTACATTGTTGAATTTAGCATTGGTGACTTCTCCCTGGGAGTATCACTTATGGTGCATTGGGAGCTTCTTCACCTTGAGGATTCACAATCCTTCAAGAAGGAAATCCTCGAACAGCTCTTCATGGAGGAATGATGTGAAAAGATACTCATAAGCACGACTTAGAATGAACTTTCATAGGGTTGAACTCTATCGCATAAAAAAAGTAAAAAGAAAGTGAAATATTTCGTGAAAATCATAGCCTCATAATTATAAATATAGCACCCTACACTCTGATAAGAAGGGCTGTAAATATAGAGTTTCATAAAAACCCTTCAACTCTTGAATATTGTGCTCTGATACCAAGTTTATCACCACCCAAATCTACACCCTTAACGTGACTAGCACTCAAGAATCTTTGTGATCCCTAAGAAAACCCTTGTCCTGACTTACTATGACTCACATGGCTCCACATAATATGCAGAAGCTTAAATTGATGAGCATATAGAAAAGTTTGAAATCACTATCTTGAAATAATTAACACAAGTTATAAGTTAAACAAACATCCTGAGAACCATGATACCTCAAATATTACTAAACTTAATTTAGAATGGAGTTTCTTGAGGCTTTACCAAATATTTTTTACGAGGGTAAGGTGATTTCAACAAAATGTGTGTTGATGATCCTCAACACATGTATCTACATCATAAAAGATGTTGGTCGAATAATGTCATTACATTAAATATATGAGTATATAATATGAGTGAGTAAAATATAAAGTAAACTAAATGACTTGAATCAACTCAACTGAATCAATACATTAATAAGAAGTGTAAACTATTTGGACCTTACATTAAGATATGCAATGAAAGAAATATGAAAATAATATACTTTCCTCAAAGGCACTAAGGAGTTGCATAAAGAATCAATTCTATCCTATCCTGCGTATGCTATGTAGTTTTATGGGAATTTTGATTTATAAAAGACTCTAAACCAATTCAGTGTTCGATACAACTTCTAAAATAATAAAAATATATCAAAAATGTTAAATTACCTCTTGTAAATAAAAGGACTATTACTTTACTGAAATACTTTTCAAAAACATAACTCAGCGTTAAATTTAAACATATTGGTATGGACTTATATTTTAAGTCCAAGCTCCATATGCATTGAAAATAAAGATTCTTATATTTTTCTTAAAATAGATCCCTTAAGTTTTTCAAGTAAACTCACTTTAGTTTAGAATGCAAACTTAGACACATGATTAGGATATGTAGGGACTTTAAAAGGTGGATAGACCATATAGGATCTAGTAAAGAAGAGAAAACATTAGCACAACTTATAGGAATATGTTCAAGATTAAACAAAGAAATGAATCAGCCCAGCAAACGTTGATGTACTGTTGGCACAAGGTGCCAGGCCCTGAACTACTAGATTTAGGCCTTTGCATACTACTAGCCCATTGGATCATGGCCTAAACTTCATAAGTCAGGCCTTGACGTACTTCAGGCGCATCACACCAAGGCCTAAACATTAGAAGTCAGGCCTTAGCATATTATTGGGGCATTGCGCTAGAGCCTAAACTAGTGAAGTTAGGCCTTGGGCCTATACTAGCGCGCAACCCCATGCCCCTCCCCAGCAACCCAATTAAATTTAGGGTAAAATTCAAACTTCAAACTAGTTTAGAATTGAGAAACTTCCCCCCAAGTATTTTTTATTCTCAAACAAATACGATTACCATTAAAGCTTCCATTGTTAAAGATTTAAACAAAAAATAAGAACTACGATAGAATACTTTAGATATAAAGATTTCTTAACAAAACTGAGAAGTGGTGTGTGTGAAAATACAAGTCCAACCATGTGAGAGACCTTACATACCTAGAAAGAACAATGTTCTTGGCGAAAATAACAAAAATTTTGAACAACACTTGAAAACTAGTTTTTCTCTTCTAGAATATCACACTCTAATTTCTCTAATCCCTTGGGAACATGAAAACTGATTAGACCCTTATTCAAATGAAGAAAAACGTTATAGGCCTAGTAGGAAAAGAAATACACAAAAATATTCTTCTAAATCGTATGAGATACCTAAAATAGAGAAGCTTCACTCGAACGAGTATAACTTCTTACTTCGATCTCAAAATTATGCAAGCTTCGTGGCGTTCGAATGAGGACTCAAAGACCTTCAATTTTGTAAATCATGTGTGACCTAGCATATTATGTGCAAAAAGATATGTTTGCTTGAAGTTGACCATAAACTAAACTAATGAATGACTTGTACGAATTTCTCTTTAGTTCTTTTCAAAACCTGAGGTGTTACATTATGCTTCATAAAAAACGATAAGAGTACAATTACACAAAAATAAGGTAGAAACATAAAGAAATAAAATAGTTTTCACCGCAAGTGATGTTGTTCATATATATATATATATATATATATATATATATATATACACACACACACACACACGTGTGTTGCACAAGAGTACCAACTCATAAAATATATGTTATACTAACTAATATTTCTTATTTAAGGAAAGATTTAATAATAAACTTTGCACAAATTAATATTGCAAATTCTTTGGTGAATGTTCAATATGAATCGTTATATATATCTCTTATTCACGCAAATCTATGAAGATGGTCAATCAAAAAAATTATTTGTTAAATGTAATAATTTGTATATTTATTTCAATTTGATTACCTTCAATCATATAATTATTCGTATCTCAATAATCTTACCTTATTGATAATATTTGTTGTATATTTTTCTTGTCATCTTATGAGATGTGTTTTGCACGTGTATTCCATGTTAACTTGTTTAGATGTCATATGAACATGTGAAGAGAATGAAAATGTTTATTCCATATTACCGAATACATAATTTATTTTATAATTGAAAAAAAAAATTATTCATATATGTTCACATATTTTCACTCTTGTAAAGTTTAATGATTTTGGAAAAAGATGTTTGAGAGCTTATTTTTACATCACAAAAGAAATAGTTAACAAAAACAAATGAGTTTTTTTCACCACCTCTTCCTCCTCCATTATTGCTTCCTCCACCATATCCACGATTACCTCCATTGAATCCACCTGTTGTACATAGAGATGACTCCATAAGTGAAAAAAAAAAAAAGAGGAAGAGTGATTGATATAATCATTTCTATGAGGATACATTTAATTTGGCACGCTAATTATTAATTACATTGGAATAAAATTATTATTGAATTATTTGACTAATAATATATATAGTCAATGCTCTAACTAGTTAGCTAAAACTAAGATTCCATGAATTTTTACTAGGAAAATTTTCTTATGGTCCACTAAGTATATTTATCAAAAAGAATATTTGCATCAATCATAAGTTCATAACCAATAAAAAATACTCAACAATAAGTGAATCACTAAAAGGAAAATCTATTAGTTTAGTGACAACATATATAATCTTAAGTAGCAATGATTTTTTAAAAATATAAGCAACGTGACATACGTTGTAATTTCTTTCTACCTTTGAGTTCTCTTTTGGACCATAGTTCCATTTTCTATGTTTTTCCAATTTCTTGCTTTGATTATTGATATATGATATAAATTCAAATTTAATGACTAAGATTTAATTTATGAAGGTAAATTCTTAATCAAAATTTATATAATAAATACATTATGTGTTAGGAAAAATAATTAACCTTCCCTCTTTTTTAACTCTCGGGCAAAATATTTATCTTTCATTATCTAAGTTTAATTATATTACATTTTATTTGTAACTTTCGCTTTAACATTTATTGTATTTTAACAATGCAAGAACAAGGTCCCCTTTTAAGAAAATAAATAAAATATATTTATATAAAATGAGAAAAGTGTTGGACTTATTTTAATTTGATATAGAGTAGTAAGTCACTCTAATTTAGTCACTCTTATTTTAAGAAAAGAGCTGGATTAGTTTAGAACCCAAAACAGATGTGAAAGAATATTGTAAAAATGAAAGGTATCAATAAATTGAATACCTTGCTAGAAACAACATTTGATTTAAATTGCTTGTACTAGTGCTAGTTGGGCTCAATTTAATGGTAGATATCTCCTAAAAGGACAAAATAGTTAGCATCTGATGTATGGTTTATTTAAATGAATTGACAAAGACCAGAAATCAAAAAATAAAAAAACAAAGATAGAATACCTTGCGATATTCTCAAAAAATATGTAAGCAAAACATCCTATTTCATGCTCCATATATGCACATAAACAATAAATTATTGTCCAATTATCCTAGTGATATTCTTTGAAATCATGCGACCAGACCTTATTTTAAACAACACAAGAAATAAAATTATCCTTAAAAAGATATAAGGAAAAAGTAAAGAAAAATTAAGTGAGAACAAGTAAACCAAACACTTGAATGAAATTTAGATTGCTGCATGCATTAGCCAGATTTCACATTCCATTCAATGCAAGTTCCATCAGCATTACCACTAATAAGATAGTTAATGTTCTTGTTCCTCTTCAACAATAAGATTTTCCCTTCATGCTTGTTAGGAGTACTAACAAATTTCCCTTGATGAAAGGTCAGTTGTAGGATTGGTCATTCCTATCAGTAAGATAAAACCATACATGACATTATAAAATGATAAAGGTACCGTGAGCAGTAAACCTCAAGAAACTTGAATAGAAATTAAATGAAATAATCCAGTTTGATTACATGAGGGCAACACAAATGTTGTGTAGGTATGAGTCCTCATGTTTGTTCTTGATATTATTGACTAATAACATACTTGCTTCAGTGTTGTTGTCACTTTTTCATGTTGTTTGTTGCTTGTCACCAACTAAGTGATATAGTTTATTTTATACTATAACGTATTACACATTAGTTTCTATTTTGAGTATATCAATGATACATAATTCGTATATGTTTCCCTGTATGAACCTTACTTGTGTTTTCTATTCGCTTTCCTTTTGTGGGGTATAACAAGTATACTAGTGATTTCAACTCTCCCTCAGCTCTATCTAGTCACCAGTACATCAAGTTTCAGGGTAGCCTTTTCCTTTTAGCTCGTGTTTGATTCTCTCGGTCATGACATAATGTCCTTAGTATTAAGACACAAACTATTGTTTATTTATTTTGGTGTCTTGGGTACTCTTAGACTTGGTATTTATGGATTATATGCCCTTGTTTTGATGACCTTTAGATTTTCGAAATAATATGTGATAGGCTAGTGGATTTCTGTTCCTTACATTAATATGTTTTGAGTTCCCACATTATGGTTGTATATTGTAAGAAATAAAATTAATATAAGTTGGGATTTTAATAAGCTAGTTCTCTAACCTAGGAGGTTAAGTGTGGTGTCATTTATGACTCATTTTAGATTGTGAAAACTTAGTATTAGAGTGAGAGTTTGGTGATCTCATCACACAAGGACATATCTAGTAGAGTCTTGGGAAATGGGTACAGAACATCTTTACTTTTCTTCGAGAGACTATAGGACTTTAGTGAGACTTATTTCACTACAAGAAACTTATCGTTAGCGACTACGTCTTAATGAAGGGATCTAAATTGCATTTTTATAAGTGTATTTGTAGCGACAAATTTTATTTTTGGACGTTAAAGTTAATTTGAAACTAACGTCAATGAGGGGATAATATTTTGTTGCTAAAAGTACAATAACAGGTAGCTAAGACAAATATATTCATTGAAAATTTTAAAGTTTTTTCCTTAAATCATCTCTTATGTATGAGTTAAACCTAAAGGGGAGTGATAAGTTTGTTTATGATGGAATAGGCACATATTAATGATATTCTCTAGGCATAAAGGTTTCATAAATATGATGTCTAAACCTAATTACTATATATTATGAAGGTATGGTTATTCGTATATGATGCAACCTTTGATTTATGATATTGTGTTTAAGATTGAGGATGAAACAACTCATGCAATAACATGGATGTCCTTTCTAGACTTAAAGTAACTTTCTTTGTTAATGAATCAATATATTCATTAGCATTTGCCGTCGGAAAACCTTTACATTAGACATGGTGAATATCAATAAGACTTGACCTAATTGTGATAGGATCAAGATGCAAGTGGATCTACTAGTTGATTTTCCCCCAAGTTGTAGAGTTAGAAGCAGTGAATGATGAGACTAAGACTTATGGTGGAGAGAATTCAGATTCAATATGACATGGTTTCGAAATACTGTAAGTGGTGTAAACTATAAAGGCATGAAGAAAAGAATGTAGAATTCTCTATCAAGAACTAAAGGCTCACAAGCAAGAAGAAGGGCATGAATATAATGGAAGGATTGTTGACAATGTATAACAAGAGGTAGCCCTAATAAGAGTGGGCATATAGTTTAAGAATTGGCATCCTACGTATAAAATAATCCTAGGCATGAGGAGAATAATTGAAAGGTAGAAGTTGATGATGTTTGCACATGCAATCCATTTCCAGTGCAAAATAATAAAATTCATGAAGAACAGAGTAGTACACATAATGCAATCATGGAGGATCAAATAAATTAAGATAATTAACACATAACTTCTATAAATTTTATATAGGGAGCGCAAGGAAATAAAAATACCAAACAAATAGACAAGGAGAATATTGATGATGAGAAAGAAAATGTCCCTGCAAAATCAAAGTAAACTCAATCAAAAAAAATTGTAGGCACAAGAAAACACAGGACTCAAGGGCAGAGTAATAGTGAGAAAGAGTATATACCTAAATAGCAAAAGATGACAGATACTTTAGGGGGCATAGGAAAATACAAGATCCAGATATATATGAGCTACAACATACTCAATTGGGCAGGACTGCATGAAAAAATCAACAAGATAAAGAAGAGGAAGCAGAAAAACCAAATAGCATAGATGATAAATCATAGGGAAGTATGATTCGTGAAACTAGTCAAAATAAGAATGTATTAATTGTAGTTATGCAATAAAGTGTAAAGGATATGATCGTGCTCAAGGATTTGGTAAATGATGAATATCATGTACCTCTACAGACGTCAAGTGAACTAGATGGGCTCAACATCACCTAGAGTTGTTGGATTTAGGTCACTTAGCTGGTTAGTTCTTGTCATCACTGAAAAGTCAGCTTCCATAGACATGATCTAGTCAAACACAATAAGTTGATGAAGTAACTTGTAAATAAAAAAAAGTTTCAGAAAAGAGTAAAGAAGTGGAAGATTAAAAAGAAGAAAATGTCTCCAATATACAAAACATCAGTAAAGAGGCTGAGTTGTAACCACAGATGTCCTAAAGAATAAGGAAAGGCAAGGATAAAAGCGATAGTAATAGCTTAGTGCCTACAAGAATTCAAACTTAGAGGGGGGGGGGGGTTATATAATGTCTTATTCTAGAATATTAGGACTATTAGAACACAACATGTCTTTCATAGGTTACAAACACTACGTAAACATCACAAATTTGTATGATTGCTTTTATGGAACCATTTTGATGTATAACATAGATTCGAAGACATGAAAGAAGATTTGGGATGCAATAAAATTGATTGTCTAAAGGCTGTGATAATATTTTAATTTAGCTGAAGCAGAAACAGAAAAGGACCAAGAAGAACTTGGCATTAGACTAGTGATAATTTTGGAGATATTTTTAAGCACCTAACCATTAGAAGTGATTGTTAAGATTAAAAAGAGCTTATTTCAAGAAGATCCTTCACAATTTAATGAAACAATATTGAAAAGAGCACAGCAGAGTTAAAGCTCTATCTTTATTACAAAGAAGAGCTTTGGATACAAAAGGCTAGTGTACAGTGGTTTGAGGAAGGGGAGAAGGAAAAGTCTTACATTGAAAATATATCTCAAGGAAGATGAAACATGGAAAGAATTTTATGGTGAAATCATAGGGGAAGGGGTCTACTTTTTTGAAAAGAAATTCACTAGTGCAAATATAGGTAAGGAAATGTCTTTGTTATACGGTATCCAACCACCAATTTTTAGAAATATAATGAGTTTCTTAAAAATCTACTTAAGGTTGAAGAAATTGAAAAAGTGGCTTTCGATTTATATACTTATAGTGCTAGTGGTCTTGATGATTTTACGGGATATTCTGACAAGAGATATTATGACATTGTACGTTCTGATAGGATTGAAGCTTATATACCTAACCTGATATCACAAATTAGTATGAGTAATTTCTTAAACAAGATCATATCCAAACTCGTTCACGATAGAATTGAAGCTTATTTATCTACCTAATCTGATATCACAAAGTGTTGGAGCTTATATTTGATATATGGCTAAAGGATAAGTATGATAATGTGGAGATAGGCATGGAAAAATCATATGACAGGGTAAGTTGGAGTTTTTTAATCAGAATCTTGGAGAGATAGGTTCTGATTCTAAGAATCTAGACATGATTTGGAGACCCATTTCTAATAATTGGTATTATGTTCTTATTAGTGGAAAAAATTTTCCTCTGTACAAGAAAGGTTAAGCAAGGAGATTCATTATCACCGGATCTTTTTATATTAATAGCAAAGGTGTTATTTAGAGTTATGAATCAATTATTTGAGAGATATGATTATAGAGTATTATATTGTCTAAATGGAGTAATAAATTGAATCTATTTCCTATGCAAATAATAAAATAAGTTTTGAAATTGCAGACAAAAATCTTTGTAGCTTATAATGGGAGTTTTGAAAAATGTATGACGAGTAATAAGAACAATTGATTAATAAAAATAACAACTCATATGATGTACATTATAAGGAAGCACATGTTTCTCGATAGTTGTTAGAGATGATCAATGATTTTTGAAGAGCTTTATTTCCATTGACATACTTGGGATTCCCTATTGGTCATGCTACGAAAAAGAAGGTATACATGTTTGTATTAATAAAGAAGATCCAAGACAAGCTAAAATGTGGAAGTGAAAGATTTTGACTTTAGGGGGTAAACAGTGTTAATCAAAAGTTTGTTTCATAGCATCTTTGTTTATCTTTGATATGTTATTAACATTCCTAATGTGTAATACATGTCATTCATAGAATGTTTCTAAATTTATATGGAAATTCAAAAAGGTGGATGATCTACACATTGGTTAGCTTAGAAGGATGTCTATGTTCCAAAAGAATGAGGATTGGGTTATTTGACCTCAATAAGGTTTTATTTGCTAAGTTATTATGGAAATTTTGGACAACTTACACAATGTTATCTAACTGAATATGGAAGAAGCAGTATAAGAGGCAAAGACCATAGAAAGTAGAATGGGATAGGACTCTCAAGTATGGAAAAATAGGTTAATATCAAGAGATTTCCTTTATTATGAAATATGGTGGGAACCAAAGAAAGGACATGATGGTTTATGGTTTGATAATTGGACTCAACTCATAACCTGCACTACCATATGAACAGTACTACAAGATAATCTTGATGAGGATACTTGTAATCATATTACCAGAACCGTGGGAAGCCTAACACATTCATAAGAAAGCGACAAACCTTGATGGATGTCTAGTGGATCTGGAAAAAGTTTAAGGTTAAATCAGCTTGGGAGTTGTGTATAAATATAAAGGAGCCTATTAAGAATATATTGAACATATAGGTGAAAGGATTACCTTTTAAAGTATTATTCATTTTATGGATTTTGTGGTTTAGAAGAATCCTATAAGGGAGGTTCTTATTGGAAAAGGCAATTTCTGCTTCTGGGATATGTTGTTTTTGTAAGAACAATATTTAAGAGACCATTGTACATTTGTTCATTGAATATCCTGACTCATATCATACTTTGAGGTTATTTACTGAGGCAGCATGTCTTTACTTTTTGGTGGTATGGATCAAATGAATATTGGAGAAATGTCGGAAGATGGATTTTGCTAATAAATTAAACTAAATATTCAAAGAAGTTCCTGCTATTATAATATGAAAATTTTGGAAGTGAAGGAATGTCATCACGCATAAGAGTAGCATGAATAGACAAAACATGATACTGGAGATTCACAAAAATGTTTACATGTTTTATATGTATAGATACCCATGGTTAAAAGGCATTCCGAAGAATTGGGAACTCATTGTGAAGTTCCTGGAAGATTTTACTCCTCTGATCAAAACTAAGATTGTTATATTGTCACAGTCCCTGGGTGTAAATTCAAGTGAAATATTGATGGTGCTGTAAAGGATGAAAAATGATCAATTGTTTTTGTATAAGAGATGAACAAAGGGAAAATGATAGATGTTGACTCAAGGGTATAGAGAATGTGTATATTATGATGTAGATATAAAGGCCATTAGAATGGCTATAGCATATTGTATTGAACACAACCTAATACCCCTGATCATTGAAATATATTTCTTAATGGCTCATAAAATCCTATGTCTAAACTAGGAGGTCCCTTGGTTAATGTCTCATAAAATCCTATGAGGGATAACAATGTTGAAGTGATGCATACATATCAAGAGGAAAATTGAGTAGCAGATTTGTTTGCTAACAGTGCTTTTAATTTTTAAGGTTAACACATGAAAAAATATTTTAACATAAATGAAACACCTCAACAAGTACAAATGACTATTCAACTGGAAATGAACTACATACCAAATTTGAGAATAAGGAAAATATTGAATACATGTTTCAGGATGCAAAGTTAATATTGAGTGAACAACAATTGAAACTACAATTTTTTTGCTTCATTCATTAAGCTACTTTGTTTTCCAAGTTGGTAATTGATCTTCTTAAATAGTGTATTGACCATTTTGGAGTTCAATCTGTTGAAAAGATTAAATAAAAGTTGGAAAGTAAGGTAGAAGGCATAGTATATCATAATATTATATCGATTGATTGGTTATCTTATTTTATTCCTATTGGGGGGAATTTCACAATCACATACCTTCAAATCTACCTTAGATCTACCACATTCATGTTGAAGAAGTCTTCATTGGTAATGAATCATAACACAAGTGAGATTTTCTGACGTTCAAGAAGTGATTACAAGATGTACAAGATATTGTTTGTAATAGAAGATGTTTGTATGGATGAGATAGTGTTAAGAAAATCATAGATGCAAAGCTTTGGTTAGGTAGATTGAAGAGGCCGCTTGAATTAGGATTTGGAAACTATTAGAATCTCTTGCCTTTTTGGTTTAGCTTGTTTCCTTTTTGTTATAGTTAGATATTTAATTTGATCCGAGCCATTTTGGGTTTTGTATTTGTATTATTCTTTTTTATTTAATTAAAAAACTTCAAAAATTTCAAATAACATAATTATGTTTTTATTTTTCTAAAGAAACACCCACGTTATTTCCCTATATTTCAAGAATTTTTGTACATTGTATAAAATCTGAATTGCATTTTCTATAACGTACATACATAATAAATATTTTATTTCGGTTATGCTTTCTCTTAGCATAACATGTGTCCACCATCGGTAAGCAAGTTTGTATACCCACTCAAAAGTCAATAATGGCTTAGGAAGATTTATATTGAAAGGTAAACTCTCGACAAGGACAAAAACCAACTATAGGTTAAGGGAAATCAAATGATTCGAGTTATAGAGTACCTGAATTGCGTGCAAAATTGAGTTAATCTAGAGAAATGGAGATAGCAAATAAGAAGTGTAAATCTCGCTTCAAATCAACTGAAAGTAAAGATTATTGTGCGAAAGAGATATCGAGTGAGAAAGTTCAATCCAAATTTTGATGGAACAATGTCTTCCAACAAAGAAGCAATACAAAACAACGAGAACAATTAGTAGCCTTCTGGGATGGGGTTATTCAGACCACTGGATATGAAAGCCTTGTGGAATAAAGTAAAAATAAGCATTCATGGGAGGATGAAGTGGAAGTTGAGGCTAAAGCACTGGGTAAGAAAAAATTAGTATGGGATAACATTGATATAGTGATATTGGAAAATGTGGGATACAAATTGGAGTATATATCTCAAACAAATAAGGGGAGATAGTAGAAATCAATATGGAGTATATAAGGTCTAAAATTACTTAATAGCAAACGTTGTTGTCTGTTATGAGTTGGGTGCACTCCCTCCTTAAACAGTGATACAATGACACATACACAGGTTATGGTGGATGTCACACCCCGAGCTACCCCTAAGACGCGGACACGAGATCTAGAATCACAAGTGATCCCAAGCAAATCCTACTGGCATGATCATGAGCATACTAAAAATAATAAACTGATGCGGAAGCTAATCATAATTTAAAATGAAAATATGCGGAATGCCTATATGCTAAAAATGAGATATATGAAAATTGATGAGTTTAATACAAAGAAGTTATTAACTCAATAATAAGTTGAAACTATGTCTGAAATAAGCCTCTAACTTACTAAAAATGTTTGGACAAGACCCAACTAAGTCTAGCAAAAAATGAAACTAAAAGACCCAAATACTAAAAGAAACGCATGACTATTGTCCTTGGAGAATGAGGACTCACCACTAATTCTGCTTAACTGGAGATTGGAAATCGATCTAAGCATAATCTGGATGTTGAAAACCTGAACCTACATCACGAGAAGATGTAATGCATGTAAACGTCTGCATTTCAAAGATAGTGAGCATGTAGGATAGAGTAAAGTTGAAATAAAACATAACTGAACAAGCACAAAAGCAAGTATAGTAATCTTAACATGATATACTGAATTCTGAGCTAACGGGATGCAATGACCAATTTTATAACATCCTGAGACTGAATACTAATTGAGCTATAAATATGATCAATGCAATAGATTCTGACTGATCTGTTGAAGCTACTAATAACCGATAATAAAACCACAGGAGCTAAATGTGGAGTCCGGTGTATACGCCTCATCGAGAGTACCCAATATACCCCGCCAGAGGTATAGAGGCATGTTGATGTAATCCCAAAACTAATGCCCATAGAGGGGACTTACAACCTACTTAGCTAGTAGTTCTGGGATTATTTGGGTACGCTGAACCCTAGTCAAACTCGGTATTATGCTACTCCCAATTAATTAAGTGATTAAGACATTATAACTGAATTTACGTAAATACTGGATAGCTCAAAACTGAACATGCAAACAGAGAATGCAAGAACTAATATGAAATTATGCATTAATAACTGAAGCATGTATATATGAAGTAACTGAAATATCTCACCTAGCATGTGTAATTCAATAACTAAAGAAATACATAGCTAGGGTTTTAAAATTCATGCGATAAATTGAATAATAACATTATAATCTGATTTGGAACATATATCTAACTAATTCATGATGATCTGGTGTAATTCTAGAAACCCTAGGTCTATTCATGATAAGAGAATCAAGAACTAACTTAATATTAGGGACCTTATGGGTCAAAAGAACCCACAAGTACAATCCCACAGACCTGATGATGAAATCCACGAATAAATATTTAGATTTGGATGATGGAACCGATGGAACCTTGTTGCGTTCTTGAACTAAAGTTCTTGACCTTTTTCTCCTTTCTTTCTTCTAATTTTCTATGTTTTGATTTATGATTTTTACTTAGGTAAGTTCTTGTTATGTTTCTAGGCTTAAATTGACTGAAATATGATAATTTAGGGCTTAAATGATATATCTTAGAGGTTAAACAAACTAGGGAAAGACCAAAATACCCCTAGACATTTTGCGGTTGGACCAAATGACGACCTAGACTGACGGTCCATCGTTCAATCGATGGTTCATCGTTTGGGTCCGTAGTTTGGGTCTACTAAACAGACCTTTACTAAAATATAGATAGATCTTTACACGTAGGTTGGATTTTAGGAAACTTGGTGTCTATGGAAAGATAATTCAGTTATCTATCATTTGTTAGGTCATGGGATACCTAATTCATTTTGTGCTAAGAGTTACGACCATATGAAGTTAACACCATAACATTTTCCCCCTAATTGGTTGGTATCCTTCACCTACGGTCTGTAGGTCCATTTACGGATCGTACTAGTCAATCGTGGTTCATGTAAGAGGTTGGGTCAATGGGCTATTGATCCACGGGCACGAACTACGGATCATAGTCTGACTTACGGACATTAGGTCACTCTGTGGGTCGAGACTTAGCAAATTTTTCTGAACTGAGTTTGGGATGGGCTGCAGTGGCTATCTACGGACCTGCAGTATGGGTCGTAGATCGGAATACGGTCCATCGATGGTGACCATCGATTGCACCTACAATCTTTGAAAAAACTGATTTTTGGTCTGTTTTGGATACGGGGTGTTACAGGATATTGATAAGTCTTAACGCTCTCAGATGTTTTGACGATCTCCTCAAAAGTGCACGGATCCAGTCCTTTTCAGAGTATGCTTGTCCAGGATCATATGTTGTACAACTGGTAAGTTGTCCATGTCAAAAGTTGGTGGATTTCCAGAGTACTATACCAATAAAAAGGGATGAGATTCTTTTTCCATCGTGTATTAAATCTTGATGCTTGATATATTCTAGATGACAAACAAGAAATCAAGTCATTCATTCAAAGAGAGATATTTTAGCTTCAACATAGCAAGGTACCTAATAGATTGTATTAATGTTTTCTAAATCTATTGTAACTTTTATTGTTTGTATTTGTGTGTATATTGTAGGAATCTTTTTTGCGTATGAACTAAGTTGTGAGTTACTTAGTGTCTTACGTCAAAGTCTATATTAATCTATTGGGTTGGTATAGTGGGAAATGTAGGCATTTATTTGGTTCATTGAGTGATAGTGTATTACTCACGATGAAGATTAGTAGGATATCTCCTGTGTGTTGTAAATTGGGTTTTACTTTTGCCTATGAATTTTTACGAAAAGCAATTTGAAAATCCTATGAGAAACGTTGTGGTTTTACTCCCTTTGTTAAGGAGGTATACATGTAAACTTTTGTGTACAATTTTTAATTTCAGCATTTATTTACTTGTTGTTGTTGCAATTGTGTTAAGGATATGGTCCTATCATAACTAGTTGAATCATACATTTCAGTAAGTGGTATTAGATCTTAACTTTTCAATTTGGATAAAGTTGGGAAAAGGAACGATCTTGAAGGCCAGTCATCTACTTGACAACCTCACTTCAACGGATAGAACTGTGTGTGGTTGAAGAATAGTATGCAGGATTACATCAATGTTAAAGACATTGAGCTTTAGGATGTGATTCTTGATGGACCGTACAAATGAAGTAAAAGAGGGAGATCTCCCCACAATGGTCTTCAAAAACAAAAAGGAGTACAAAGAAATGTACCAAAAGAAGATAGAGAAAAACTAAGGCAAAGAAGATTCTGGTATGTTGAATCGTCTTAGTCAAATACAACTAAATATTTGCGTGTGAGACAGCCAAGGACATATGGACTTGTCACCAAACAGACCATGAAGGAACACAAGTGAAGGAGTCTAAGGTCAATATTCTTACGACTCAATATGAATTTTTTTGTGTGAAGGATGCATGAAGGAAGATGTAACCATTCATGAGATGACTTCAAGATTCACCTAAATAAAAAATGAACTAAGATGTATTGGTGAGCCTATTCCCCAAAGCAAAAAAGTTTGAAATATTCTCAAGGTGCTTCCCAAGTCATGGGAAAGCAGAGTGAATGTTGTAACTAAACCAAAAGATCTAAAGGGGCTTGCGATGGATGAACTGATTGGAAACCTCTATGAGTTGAACAAGCAACAAGGTTCAATCATGAAAGATAAAATAAATGAGAACTCAGTGGCATTGAAAATTTCTCAAAATGATGTGATTAAAGAGGAGGATGAAATGGCATATGTCACTAGAAGGTTTCAGAAGATTATCAATAACCATGGAGGTTTTCAAAAGAAAACTTCGACTAGCAGAACAACCAATTCAAATGATATTTTTCACAAATGTGGAAAGTCTGGTAATTTTATGAGGGATTACCCCAGTCAGCGGGTCGAAACTAAGGTCCCAGGTCCTAAACCATGCCAAGATAAAGGCTCATGTTGATCACCTAATGAAGAAAGCTTTGGTTGTATGGGGAATACATCCAGGGAATCTGATGAAGTGGCAGACTACCAGAAACATGTATGGATGATGGTTGTCAAGATGATGAAACTGTGTTCAATTCAATTTTCTCACTAATGGAAAAATCTGAAGATGAAGAGGATCTAGATGAGGTAAGATTTTTTTATCTCAAAATGACCTAGATACTCTTTTCGTTGAAAGATTGAGAAAACTTGCTTCTATATTAATTGACTAAATAATGAATTAACTTTTGATAATTTTATGATGAATGAAAAACTGAGTCTGGGTAAGGATAAGAACTCAGCTCTTAACTCCCAAATATCTTAAATGAGTAATAGGATAGGAATCCTAGAGACTGGGAGTTTGCAACCCAATGAGGAACCTGGTACCTTCGAGGGTGAGAGGAAAACTTAGCATCTTTAAGGTTGAGTTAGAAGAGAAGCTTAATACATATCAGTCTAATCTAGTGCCCTACCTAGAAGAAAACTCTCAACTGGTAATGGATCTATGTAAGATCATAAGAGTTAAACCAATCCCTCAAATTGACAGACTCATCCAAGATACTCTCCAACTTAGAAAATAGAAGTTTAACAGCAGAAAAGGGTCAGGATGTAGACAAATAAAACCACCCAACAATCCTCACACTAAATCTATGTCTATTTATGACAATCTTGTGTACATACTGTGGAAAAAACTGTTACCAGAAAGTAAAATGTGAGGTCTATGAGTAAAAAAAAGGCATGAGAAATTTTCTAAATCAAGAAAAAATGTTGAATAAAGGAAGAAGGTACTTTGTTCCAACAACCATTTCATCAAGAACACTTTGCCCCCATGGACAAGAAGGTTTCTCATTAAGACTTTTGATAGTTTTTGGTAACCTCGTCTAAAGTGGGTTTCTAAGACTAATAAATGTTTCTTAAGCAGAAGAGAGGAAGAAGTCAGTGATCATACATGGAAATTGGTTTCTGAAGGCACATGATTGGAGATATTCCTCTCTTTGACACACCAGGTCGGAGGTGTGTCATTCTATGATGGGGAGAAAGGTTTCATCCTAAAAATTGGAAAGATAGGACGAATAGTTTATCATTCCATAGACAATGTACATTACGGAAATTGTTTGAAATACAATCTCCTGAATATATCTCAATTTTTTGACAATAAAAATAAAGTTAAGTTGTGTTTGATAAATGTTTGGTAACTACCTATGCAATTATCAAAGTTGTTATGACTGCCAGAAGGTTCAAAAATATGTATGTTGCATATCTTGACTTAGTATATGGAGACAGTCTTTAATTGCCAGAGTGTTCAAGCTGACAATGAAAATATATAGCATAGGTGATTGAGTGATATAAGTGCATCCTTACTGAACAAACTCATTGTGGGGGCCTGGTCCATGGGTTTTTAAACCTGAATAATCATATGATAAATTTTGTGATGCATGTGCAAAGGGAAACAAACAAGGTCATCCTTCAGATCCAAAAAAGGTGTGTGCCCAACCAAACCTTTACAAACTCTTCAAATTGTCTATGTAGAACTGCCAGAGTTCAAAGTAGAGGAGGTAAGAAGTATATTCTTGTAACTGCTGATGATTTCTCTAGGTTCACCTAGAACATGTTCTTGCAAACTAAGGATGAGACAGATGCACATCTGATCACCTTTGCTAAAGCTATTAAACTAAAAGTTAACTGCAAGATAGCTAGAATTAGATCTTACCATGGCACAAAGTTTGAAAATTCTTAAATTGAAGAGTTTTGTGCAGAAAGTTGAATTTATCACAACTGCTATGCGCCAAGAACTCCTTAATAAAATAGAGTTGACAAATGAAATAATACAACGTTAGTGGATATTGCTAGAACCATGTTGATTGAAGTAGGGCTGGTAATAAACTTTTTGGCGGAAGCAGTCAACACATCTTGCTATGTTACAAACAGGTGTCTTATCATGTCCATGATCAAGAAAACACCTGATGAGTTTTTAAATGATAGAAAACCTTCAATTGCTCATCTGAAGACATTTGGTTGCAAATGCTTTGTACTGAATAATGTAAAGTATGACCTTGGCAATTTTGATGTAAGGAGTGATGAAGGAGTGTTTGTTGCATATTTTTCTACCAGCAAGGAATAGAAGTTTTTAGCAAAAGGATTCTATGTGATGATGAGAGCAAGCATGTGATATTTTATGATTCTGAGAGCAATGATGATCACAAGGAAGACTTTTATATGGAGGATCTAATCAATTGAAAACATAACAAGTTGAAGCAAAATCGTATAAGCAAAAATCTTGCAGAAGAAAATGATGTAGAATTTTGTGAGGAACGTGGTCCCTCTGGTTCAATTAAGAAGGCATTATCTCATAATCAGAAATGAGTAGAAGTTTAATCCGATGTTGATGTTGAAAAAGAGATAGATAGAAAGTACTTATGGAAACATAAATCCTCAAATCCGCTAGACAACCTCATCTCCCCACTTGATTTCAGAATACAAACTAGATCCAGAACAAGAAATCTAGTTGCATATTCAGTCTTTATATCATTTATTGAGCCTAATAACATCAAAGAACTTTACAGGATGCAGATTGGGTCACATCAATGCACGAAGAGATATTTGGGAGATTTAAAGCCTAGAACCTGGTCCATAGACCTCTCAACCAGACTAATATTAGGACTAGTTGGATATTTAGAAACAAACTTGATGACCATGGGATCATTACCAAAAACAAGTCAAGACTCATAGTGCAAGGATAAAATCAAGAAAAAGGGATTGACTATTATGAGACATTTGCTCATGTGGCCACAATGGAAGCCATTAGAATCCTGATAGCCTTTGTTGACCACATGGAGTTTGAACTATTTAAAATGTATGTAAAGAGTGACTTATTGAATGGGAATTTAAAAGAACAGGTGTATGTTAAATAGCCTTCAGGTTTTGAGGATGCAGATCTGCAAAACCACGTGTTGAAGTTGGATAAAGCTTTGTATGGCTTGAAACAAGCTCCCAAAGCTTGGTATGAGAATTTCTCAAAATTTCTCCTTGCAAATGGATTCAAAAGAGGTAAAATTGATAATACTTTGTTCCTAAAATCTAAAGGTTAGGAGTTGTTGATTGTGAAGGTATATGTAGATGACATCATATTTGGAGCTACTTCACACTCACTGAGCAACGAGTTTGCTGATTTGATGAGTAGTGAATTTCAAATGAGCATGATGGGGGGGAGCTTACCTACTTACTTGGACTACAAATCAGAAAGTCTTCTCAGGGCACATCCATAAGTCAAGAAAAGCATATTAAGGAATTTTTCAAAAAATTCAATCTGCTTGAAGAAAAAGACTTTGATACTCCTTTTAGAAAAAGTTTGAAACTTGATTTGTATGCAAATGGCTGAAGTCAATCAGACCACATACAGGTAAACTATATAGTTACTTATGTACCTATCTGCAAGAAGACCTAACATAATCTATAGTCTAAGGATATGTGCAGGTTTCAATCGGCCCTTAATGAGTCACACTTGAAAAAAGTGAAGCGAGTGCTAAGAAACTTGAAGGGAACACGAGACTTGGTCCTCTTCTATTCCACTAGTGACTCTTTTGATTAAAAAAAAGGTTATGTTGATACTGACTATGCAGGTTCTTGTCGATAGAAAGAACACATCAGACATGTCACACTTCCAAGAATCATCACTAATCTCCTGGGGGACTAAGAATAAAAATTCAGTGGTACTGTCTACAATAGAAACATAATATATGGTTGTTACATCATGTTATCCTCAGCTATGATGGATCAATAAAGAATTGGAAGACTTTGGTGTTTTGACAAACATGTTTCCTCTAATATGCGACAACACCACTAGAATAAATATGGCAAAGAACATTGTTCAACGTAAGAGGACAAAACATATAGATGTGAGGTATCACTTCCTGAAGGAAAATGTTTAAAAACCAAAGTCTTCCAATTCTTTATTGATCCATCATAGCTGAGGATAACATGATGTAACAACCATATATTATGTTTCTATTAACATTTGAGAATTCACTTATGGTACCTTACTTAAGGTATACACTCATGGTATGTCAGCTGAAGGGGAAATATAACCATACAGGTAGGGCTTTCACCAAATGGGACCTGGTCCCCAAGAGGTTAGTATCACTTATGTTACAATGTGCATTTGTCAACGGTTACTGCCATGTGTCTCTTACCCATTCATTGCATTAGCTTTTGACGTAATTTCACCTTCAATAAAATATTCACCATGTTTCAGGGATCCAATACCTATTGTTCTCAAATATAACCAATGTTGGGGAATCTAAACAACCTGATTCTTCTAATTTTCTTGTGTTATTTTCTCCTTGTTTTTAAAATAGTTCTTCTTTCTCAAAAGAATGACTAACTCATATTCTTCTTCAAATCTTCCTACTCCCTAAGAAATTGAAAACCCTATTTCTTTCAATTTTTCCACTACTCCGCTAGAAGAGTCTCCCTTGACACCAGTCAGTGGTGTGGGTGAAACCAGTGAATCTATCACACCTCATACTAAAATGGTGGCATCTCTTTTATTTCATCAGGGGAGATTTTACCTTGCTTGCCTGCTCTAGTTCTAGATGGTGAGAAATCTCAAAAACTAGGAAAACGAATAAGTCATAAAACCCAGACATGACCATCCCATTGAAGAAATTGAAGTATTGTCTAGGGAAGTGTCGTCTACAATGTCTGAGAGGTTATTTGATGGATATTTGAATAAGGGAAAACCGGAATATGTCCCTGAGGTGTTCATTTAGTGTTTGACAAAACACATAAGATTTTTGACATTGATGATGAATGAGAATAAGAAAAAGAAGTTCCTTTGACGTGGAGCGGGAAAAAAGGTGCAAGGAGCCAATACTTTAACTATTGGTTTCCCAGATCTAGAAGAAGTTAAGAGTCCTGATGAGGTAAATCTTACTAATGAGCCTATTGAGGCTACAAAGGGAAGGCAAAGAAAAGGAAAAGGGAAGATAATTGAGTCTCACACCAAAGTGGGCAAGAAGACGTATGGGAGTGTCACACCAAAGGGTACAGGAAGAGGTATTGGACTAAAAGTGAAACACAGAAAGTTTTTGGGAGTGTCCAAGCAGCAAACTTAATTTAGACCGCAAGTTCTAGGAAGAGAAGAAGGGAAGGTCATAATCTTGAAGAACCTTCCTCAATCTTGTTGCCTATTATCTCCAGTGATACTAAATTTGATTATGTGACTGCATATGTGGCAAAAAGAAGGAAGGACACAGAGAATGAGAGAGTCAATTCAAAGGGAACTCAAAAGTTGGCAAAGAAAGCACATGTGAACTAGGAGAGAGTGAGAAAAAGGGTTATATCTATAAAACCAAATCTAGGGAAGGGATCAGTTCCTCCTGTTCAAAATAAAGATACAGACAATGAAATGACCAGGGAAGAGTGCATAACTGACAGGGAAAATCAAAAGGTTCTGAATGGCAGAGTATTCGACTCTAACATTCTAACTAAGTTTGGTATGTCAAATATCTTTGATGGTGTTTATCTAAAATTTTGGGATCATCCATTTGAACCCCAGCACCATATTTACTTAAACCTAAGGTGCACAAATTTTACTACAAAATGGAGCTTTTAGAGGATGAAGGAATAAGGACCACTGTCAAAGATATCAAAATCTTTCTAGATGATAAAACGTTAGGTATAGTTCTTGGTGTGCCTTTGGAGGGAATCCAGCGATTCAAGACTACAAACCATCCAATGAATTCTAAAAGCAAGTAACAAAGCGTGGGAACATCAAGCATGTAGGGTTTCCAAAGAAATTTCTCGAAGGATAATATTAGCTACTCTTCGAGTTCATCAACAAGGTTCTAGTTCCAAGGATAGATAAGTGAGTTGTGTCATTTGTTGCTGATCTATTTCACATGGAGAAGCTTGATGAAATTGAGGAAATAAATATCCCTACTATATAACTCGAACATAAGCACATGGTGATGACCTCGAAATTGACCAAACATGGCATCTCTTATGGCTACTTGCTGATATTGTTAAAACATTTCATTGTGCCTTTGGGAAGAGGAGCTATTGTACCACTAAGCAAATTTTAGTAATGTCACTCTTCTAGAATAAGAGTGTTTTGAAGGGAATGCCAGGGAAACGTCTCAAGTGGAAGATCTTTTGTAGAAAAAAGTCTCTCTAAAATAAGAGTTCATAGATATTACTAAGATCTTGAATAATAAGGAGGTTAAAATTGCACAAATGAAGTCTAAGAGCATAAGGCCTTCTCAAAGGGGTTTGGTACCATTTGTCTTGATGAGCAAGTGGTGCAAAAGTTGAGAGATGAGAATGAGCAGTTGATAAAGACAACAAATGCCTCATTCAGTGAGGAAGTCAAGGCTCTTAACAAGCAAGTTATACAATCTCATGAGGCTGCAAATTAATAGATGCCCTTGGTAATGCATACCCTCATTCCTCTTCCCCTTCTTCCTTAACGAGTCTGGTCTCTCTAGTTTCTCCTCTTTTGTATCAAAACTCTTGTGGCTTGTGTATTGTTTGGTTGATTTCCATGGTCAGCATTTGTGAACTAATGATGTTTATTATTGTCCTCTATTCAAAAGGTTTTGAATATTCTCTTTATGCTTACTTGTGCATGTTTTGTGTGGTCTTTGCCTAAATTCTTAAATCGGTTTACACACAACTGGCATGTGTTTACTGCTCTATGTTTTCAATGATGTCAAAGGGGAATGTTGCAGGTGAACTTTTTTGAAATTAGACACAATATTGCGGAACTCAACTAAGAGGGAAGAATAGTGATAGGGGGATTGTGTTTTAAATGAATGCTTAATACTCATGTGATAGGGGTAAACCTCCTTGTTCAAGGGAGTAAAAAAAATGACCTGTCTCGCATGATTTTGAAACTGCCAGAGGTGGTGATATTTATGAATAAAAAAGGTAGAGTAATTTAATAGCTTTAACAGTATGACGAGAAGCCAACACTACGCAAGCTTTGTAAAAAAATTCTGGGCAAGGAGGTATGTAGACTTAAAGAGAAATTTATTCATCTTGTTCACATACATCTTAAACAAGAATATGGACAGAGGGAAAGAACACACAAAAGTGGCAAGCAAAAGCAAGGGCTCAAGTTGCACAACAACTAAACTCAACAAGGGAAAGATGGAAACGAGTAACCAAAAAGGATGAAAAACATTAATCGAACCTAGGGAATGATTAAGTATAAATGGTTACATGCCATGAACTTGTTATTTTGACTGTGTGATAATGTACACTGTTCATTATGGGTGTAACTGTGACTGTGGTTGTGCTGACTAGATCAGGTTTCATGTTTCAACATGGATAGGGTGTCACATTCCAACACATATATAGGATCGGGTGTCACGTTCTAACACATATATATTATATCAAGTGTGACATTTTAACACACTAATTGTTTGGATGTGGGTTCCATGAGAGAACCACGTGTGATTGTTACACTTATTTACCTGTCATTGATGTTGAGAAACTGTATGTTGATCCTAAAATGATAATTGAATTATGTATTCTGTATATTTGTATTTATTGTATTGTAATTACTATCTTCTATTGCATTGGCTATAGTAGTCGTGTGATCTTACAAATACACCATCATTTTATGTATTGATATCGTGATTGCTCTTTCTTTGTTGATTATAGGGAATCTTTAGGAGGCTATAGACATTAGTTAGGATATCATTTACCTTGAGTGGATTCAAGGATGAGTCAGTTCTTTCAGGCTAACATGGATCCATGAATAGTTTACTTCATTCTTTTCGTACTCAGACTATATGTTTAAACTTTGTTTATGTTTTAATTTCGGGGTTTTACACCATTTTCTTAGACTTGTTCATTAATATAATTGTGGTACAATGATTTTCAGTTTTAAGGGTTGAATTTTCGTGATAGTTGTTTGTTAGACTTTCAGAGTTTATGAAAACTCCTTAATTATTTAGTCATTTAAACCTACTTCCATATCTTTAAATGGCTTGGTTTTATTCAAGTTTCTTAGTTGGTGGTAGTATAGGTTCTCCCACTGAAAGTTTAGTGTGGGTGTCAATCACAGCTATTAGGGTCACGACATTCTTCTTTAGAGATAAACAAGAATAAAGATAAATTATTTTTTCTAACATAGAATGTATTTACTATATATATTATGATAAAGAACTTACTTTCATAAATTATATCTCAATCATTAAATTGAATTTATATTATATATGAATAATCCAAGCAAGAAATTGGATAAATGGAGAAAAGAGAACCTAAAGGTACAAAGCAATTGCACCACATGTCACCTTACTTATTTTTTTTAAAAAAAACATTGATACAAAAGATTATATATGTTGTAATTAAACTAATAAATTTCTCTTTTAGTAATTTACTTACCTTTTTCTATTGTTGGTTTTTTATGAACTTATGATAAATGCAAATATTATTTTCTTTTTAATAAGGAAACTTATTGGACAATAAGAAAATTTCCCTAGTCAAATTGATAGAATCTTAGCTTTTATCTAACAAGTTAGAGTATTGACTATATATGATTAGTCAATAATTCATAATTATTTTCTCAAATTTAATTAATAATTAGTGGACCAAATTGAATGTATCCTTTGGAAAAAGGGCTATATAAATCACTCGTCATCTTTTCCTTTTTTTCACTTACCGGGTCATCTCTATATAGAAAAGGTCGATTCAACGAAGGTAATTGTGGATATGGCGGAAATAGCGGTTACGGAGGTGGAAGAGGTGGTGAAGGAAACAATTGTTTTAAGTATGGTGAGTATGGCCACTTTTCTAGGGCATGTACTTTGATTGAAAGGAAATTGCAGATGAAGTGGTAGAAACTCCGGTGGTGGCGATGGTGGCGGTGGCCGAGGTGCTCGTGTGTTTGCTACAAATGCTATGAGGATGATCACTATACATGTGAATTAACCAATGGTGGTCACCCATCGTAGTTTAAAGCCCTGACTACTATTAAAATAAATTAACTATAGAAACTTGTTGTCTATAGAAATGACTCGGTGAGAGGGAAAAAAAAGAGGAAGAGTGATTTATATAGCCATTCATCAAAGGATATATTTAATTTGGTCCGCTAATTATTAATTACATTTGTAAAAAAAATATTGAATTATTGACCAAAAATATATTACCAATACTCCAACTAGTTAGCTAAAATCTAAGATTCCATGAATTTTGACTAGGGAAATTTTCTTATGGACCGCTAAGTTTAATTATCAAAAAGAATATATGCATCAATCATAAGTTAATAACCAATCGACAATACTCAAAGGTAAGTGAATCACTAAATGCAAAATTTATTAGTTTAGTTACAACATATATAATCTTAAGTACCAATGACATTCTCAGGAATCATGCAACCAGGCCTTTTATTTTAAACAACACAACAAACAAAAATATCCTTGCAAAGATATGAGGTTAAACTAACGAAAAATTAAGGCAAAACAAGGAAATCGAACACCTGCATAAATTTAAATTGTTGCATCCATTCACCAGATTTCAAATTCCAAACAACGACAGTTCCATCATCACTACCACTAAGGAGATAGTTATTATTCTTGTTCCTCTTCAAAGATAAGATTTTCCCTGCATGCTTGTTTATTATTCTTGTTCCTCTTCAAAGATAAGATTTTCCCTTCATGCTTGTTAAGAGTACTAACCGGTTGCCCTGGATGAAAGGTTAGTTATAGGATTGGTCATGGCTATCAGTAAAAGAAAACCATACTTGACATTATAAAATGATAAAGGTACCATGAACAGTTTATCTCAAGAAACCTAAATAGAGGTTACATGAAGCAATCAAGTTTAATGACATGGGGGCAAAACAAGTGGTGTGTAGGTATGACTCCTCGTGTATGTTCTTGATATTATTGATTGATAACATATCGCTTCAGTGTTGTTGTCACTTTTCATGTTGATTTTTTTTCTCACCTTCTAAATGCTATAGCTGATTTTATATTATAACGTATTGCATATTAGTTTCTACTTAGAGTATACCAATGAGGCCTATTTAGTACATGTTTACCTGTAATGACCCCTACTAGTGTTTTTATTCATTTTTCTTTTGTGGGGTACAAAAAGTATACCAACAAATTTGACTCGCTCTCAGTTCTAGCTAGTCACCAGTACATCAAGTTCCAGAGTAGCCTATTCTTTCTAGCTCGTGTTGGATTCTCTCAATCATGACATGATGTCCTTAGTATTAATAGACAAACTATTTTTTATTTATTTTGGTGTCTTTGATACTCTTAGGCTTGGTATTTAAGGATTTGATGTCATTTTTGTGATTACTGTTAGGTTTTGTATATGATAGACTCCAATTGATTTGTGTTTCTTACATTAATAAGTTTGAGCTTCCACATTGTGGTTGTATTTTCTAAGAAATAAAATTAATATAAGTTGGAATTTGAATCCGTTGGTTTTCCACCGAGGAGGCTAAGTGTGGTGTCATTCATGACTCATTTAAGATCATGAAAAACTTGGTATTAGAGTTAGGGTTTTGTGATCTCATCACACAAGGACATATCTAGCAGAGTCTTGTGAAATGGTACGAGGATATATTTACTTTCTTCATGAGGATATTGGACTTTAGCAAGACTCATTTTACTACAAGAAATTTGATCGTTAACGACTACTTCATAATGAATGGACCTAAATCGTGTTTTTATAAGTGTGTTTGTAGAGACACATTTACTTTTTGGACGTTAAAGCTAATTTTATACAAACATTAATGATGGAATTATATTTAGTTGTTAAAAGTACAATAACATGTCTTTAAGACAAATATAATCAGTGAAAAAGTTTGAGTTAATTGCTTAAATCATTCCTTAAGTATGACTTAAACCTAAATGAGAGTGCAAGGTTGATTTATTACCGAATAGGCACATATTACTGAGGTTTTCTAGGCATAAAGATTTCATCAATGTGATGTATAAACCTAATTACTATATATTATCAAGGTATGGTTATTTTTACATGATGCAACCTTCGATTTATGAATTGCGTTGAGATTGAGGATAATACAACTCAGGTAGTAACATGGATCTATTTTCTAGACTTAAAAGTAACTTTCTTTGTTAAAGAATCCATTTTTTCATTAGCATCAGTCGTAGGAAAATCTTTACAACTAGACATGGTAACAATCAGTAAGAACTGACCTACTTGTGCTATAATAGAGATGCAAGTGGATCTACTAGATAATTTACCCAAGGTTGTATAGTTAGAAGTCATGATCGGTGAGACTAAGACTTTTAGGGAGGAGAGAATTCAAATTTAATATGACATGGTTCCAAAATACTACCAGTAGTGTACACTATAAGGGCATGCATAAAAGAATGCAGGGTTCTACATCAAGAACTAAAGGCTCACAAGAAGGAAGAAGGGCATGAAGATAATTAAAGGATTTTTGACAATACACAACAAAAGGTAGCCCAAATAAGCATGGGCATGTAGTTTAAGAAATGGCATCCTACAAATAAGATAATCTCATGCATGAAGAGAATAATTGAAAGGTAGAAGATGGGGATGTTTGCACATGCAATCCATTTCAAGTCCAAAATGATAAAGGTCATAACGAAGATATTAGTACACATCATGCAATCATAGAGGATTAGAAAAATGAAGATAATAAGCACATCACTTCTATAAATGTTATATAGGAAGCGCAAGGAAATAAAAATACTAAACAGTTTGACAGGGAGAATACTGATGATGAGAAGGAGAATGCCCCTGCAAAATTAAAGGAAACTCAATCAAAAAAAATTGTAGGCTGTAGAAACACAGTGTTGAATGGATAAATAATAGTGAGGAGGAGTTTAAACCTAAATTACAGAAGATGGCAAATGTTTTAGGGCTCAAGGGAACATAGGAGATTCAGATCTAGATGAGCTACAACATAATCAATTGGGAAGGACTGTAGGAAAAAATCAACAAGATAAAGAAGAGGAAGGAGAAGAACCAAATAACATAAATGATAAATCATAGGGAAGTAGGATTTGTGCAACTAGTCAAATAGGGATTTAGTAATTGTAGTTATACAAAAAAGTGAAAAGGATATGATCTTGTTGATATCATGTATCTCTAAAGAATTCATGTGCACTAGATGGGGCTCAACATCACCTAGAGTTGTTGGAGTTAGGTCATTCAGTTGCTTAAACATTAGTTCGTGTTATCACTGAAAAGTCAGCTTCAATAGAAAGGTTGCATGAACTAGTCACACACAATAACATGATTAAGGAACTTGTAGACATGACAATTTTAGAGAAACAAAAATGAAGTGGGAGATAAAAAAAGAAGAAAATGTCTCCAATATGCAAAACATTCGTAAAGAAGCAGGGCTATCGCCACAAATGTCCTAAATAAAGAGAAAAGTCAAGGGTAAAGGAGATAGTACTAACTTAGTGCCTACAAGAATTCAAAGTAGGAGGGGGGAGGGGGTAAAATCATTGTCCAAATGAGTTTCAAAGCTTCATTTTTGAATAATATGTCTATAAGTGTAAGACCCCAAAAATGACTTGGGTTAACTAGAGCCTAACATTTTGGTCACTATAGTCTAAGTTACTAAATAGGAATATTATATGGTATTGATGCAGTGTCTAAGATTTTAGGTGCATTGGAATTAAAACGTCAAGGGACGACCAAGACGTTCGACGACTAAGTCACCTTTGTGCCTCATATCTGGTTCTATATGTTTATGTGTGATTCATGAGGTTATAAGGTCTTTAAAGGAGTTAATATGGCATATATAGTCAGTGTGTCAAGTTTCGTGAAGTTTAGAGGTCAAACATCCAAGAATATCGATGACATTCGAAAGATGTGCATTGAAATGACCTTGTGTGTCTACGCATGTTTCGTTGAGTTCGTGTTCGTTTTGGGTGAAATTCATGTGAGAGGTGCTAAACTCATAGACGATTATTTTTGGGTTTTAAACGTCTGGGAAAACATCCTGAATGACCAACCAAGGTTCCTTGAGGAAGGACCCATGTTGGAGGCCAAAACTGCCCAAGTTCGTCCACCTACAGATGGCAATCGACGGCCAGTGGCCTAGTCGACGCCCCGTAGGTGGTGGGAGTTGTTTGGTACTTATACTGGGGAGATAAGCTACAAGTTACACGTCTATATACACATCAACAAAGGCCAGGACGGCCCGTTCATGGACCTACGCCCTGTCAATGGGCAACCGTCGATGGTGGTTTGTCTACACGCAACTTCACTGTAAGTTGATGGGTAAAGTTGTAATTTCACCCCCACTTCCAAATAAGAGTATTGGAGGTTATTTAGAGGTCTTTTGGGTATTTTAAATGTGTTTATAAGCCTAAAACACATGGAGGACTTCATTCTTCTACATCAAAATCCCAAATCCCTTAGAATTCTATCTAGGACTCCATTGAAGTCCAAACTCAAGGAAACGCTTAAAGTGACGATTTAAGTGGAGATTCTTCATCAAATGGAAGAATTAACTTCATAAAGGTATGGATGTGGATCCTTGAAACTCTCTTCATCAAGGAGCCCTAATTCTCAAGATGTTTTCAAAGTTGAATCGTCCAATTTCACGATTCTACTATGGGTTCTTGCATTAATGATTTATAAACATTGAATAATGATTTAATTGATATTTTATTGATGATTTTAACCTAAATTACCTATGAACCCTGATACGCTCAAACTTACTTCTCAAATAAGAAGTAAAGCGGTCGTGTCAAGTAAATAACCAAACTAGTGAGGTTGGGATCGTTCCCACGAGGAAAATAGTCTAGACTTAACTTCAACCTGTTATTACTATTGTTTGGTCAATGACTTTCTTGGAAAGTAAAAACATAAAAAGGGGAGTTTCTATTTCTAAATGAGTGAAAATAAATAACGAACTTGAAAGAGACACTTAACAGCTTTGACAGTTGGATTTTAATCAATTAATCAAAGTAACAAGGGTTTACGTGTTCCCCACAGGTTCATAACTTGATAATTCTAACTATAACAATTCTTTACTAATATCTTGCATGCAAAGTGATAAGTTATGTATTTCTAAATCCTTGGTCCGGAATCTATAAAATCTCACTCCGCACCTTAGTCCGGCTACGTGTGTTGCTATCCTAACCCTTATCCTTACCTCATATTAAGCATCTATTCGATATTTGACTAAGTTATTACCTCGTACCAATCAATACTAACCTATTAGATAGTATACACTAAATCTATGTTAATAATTCATTTCCTATTATCTACCTCCTTGGTCAGGCAAGTAGCATTAAGGCGAGTTCTAACGTTGGCCATCCGTTAAAATGACTTCTCAGCGAAAGAATTATTAATACATGCAAGACACTATTCTAGAATTGTTATTTTAGTTAGGGTTAATCTCATTATTTGCCTATGGTTCCCACAACCCTAGGTATGGAGTTTAGTTACTCATGGCTATAAACAAAATACTCAAATATATTAAATAAGAGTTCATGTACTTAATTCAATGAGAAAGAGTAAAATCCAAAAGTTTGCTTGATTAATCACCAAAAATCACTTGCAAGAATCTCCAAATCTAACACTAATACACAGTCTAATAATATGATGTCTAAAAATACGGAGTCTAACAATACGGAGCATAACCTCAAAAACGAGGTTTTTTTAACTATTTATAAAAAATAAAAAAACCTAATTAAACAAGGACTCTGTTTGCTGGAAATCTGCCAAAACGCGGCTGGGTCGACGGACCTCACGACGGATCGTCGTGGTCACGACGGACCGTCATGGACTCCGTTGTCCCATACTTATGCAAATTCTTCTGATGCTCTCTTCACCACCCTCGACGGCAAGTATGACGGACCGTCATAGGCAAAACGGTCCGTCGAGGGTCTTCGTTTCAAAACACTTCATCTCTTGGAATCTGGATACTGGGATTACTTCTCTGAACTTCATGACGAACCTGCAGGACGGACCGTCATAGCCACGACGGACCGTCACAAGCTTCGTAACCCCACACTTGGTCAGACTTCCCCATCTTCCTTCAGCAGCTTCACTACGCTGCCACCTACGGACTGTCACAAGCACGAGGGACCGTCATAAGCTCCGTAAGTGGTCTCTTCTGCATTTCTTCGCTCAAAATCTCCGCATTCAGCTTTGGACAGATTTCCTGCAAAACAAAGAGAAACTCGTATAAAAATTAGCACAAAAAAGGCTTATAGACACACTAAACTTAAGGAAAAAGTATTAATTATACCGTGAAACCACGGTATATCAACACCCTCAACTTAAATTTGTTTTTTGTCCTCAAGCGACGCACTATAACTCACTACACAATCTTTGTACAATAGTATCCATGTTTTATCCTTCGCAATCATTTGGCTATCGATCCCGATTAATCTCATCAAATCTATGCATGATATCACTTTTAGGCTTGAATTTTGTGGGATCATTTCATGACACAGACTCACCATGAACTAACACCTATCCTCTTCAATTTCTCACCGAGGTGTTAACAATTCCGGTATTGCAACTAGTTTCCTCACTTTAAAACAAAATCCTCATTTTTCACACAATGATTTTAGTTTGAGTATAAGGATTACTTTTTCAACACTCACTCTCAGAGCAAAGTCACACTCATTCATACCTATTGCCATAAGCTTGCCCTTATTTTCAGTGCCTTAAGTTCGCTATACAACCCTTAGGATCACTATAGGACTTTCTTAGCTAGTAACATAGGCTCAGGGTCAGGTAGGGTATATTTAGGTATACTTTAGTGACTTTTTTCCCTCCTTGACATATCGTCTAAACCTTCCACTTTCTATCATTTTATCTCGCCCAGTTTCTCATATTCTTTCACCTTGATATTTTCTCTTCTTTATTCATTTGTGTAAGTGACTCTCTTCTTTTCTTGATTGTATTTATTGTGTATTTTTATTTTTCTTTGCTTTTCTTTCAACTAATTCTTGAGTCACTTTACTTTTGTTCTTTCTCTCTCTTTGTTCTTTCAACCCCACTTTCCAGAGCATTCCTCATAATAGCCACCCTCAACTCATGGCTTTGCCATGAGTCAAGGTACACAATACCCAAAATTGGGTCAGGGCCATAATGAAGGTTGTTTACTGCATTAGCCACCCTCAACTTATGCTTTTGGCATAAGCTGAGGTGCACATGTCCAAGGAGGGACCAGGGCCAACACATCGTTCCCTGAAAAGATTAGTTGGGGTGAAAAAGAAAGGTCTAATTTAAGCTCACATTATTTGGATCAAAGAAGGATAAATTTCATTTGGTTTCTTTTATTTAGGCTAGAGATGGGCTATATTGAATAAAGGCCTATGATCCTTTCCTAATTGTCTATTACATCTTACTTTTAGCATGACTAACCAGGAAAGTTCTAGCTCAGTACCAATAGTGGACTTATCCGAATTTTCCTCACACTCACTTGACATCTCATCACTATACCAGATTATTAGACACCTAGTTCGAATTTAAGACTTAGGGTAATGCAATGGTGTGACTCTATGTCATACTTAGAGCCACACAATTATCAGTTACTATGCCTAGTCATGCATCATTTTCCAGTTTATCAGGATATCATTTTAGCCATCATGCTTCAGAATTAAACTTTGTACAAAAGATATAAACATGCCGGTTCAACAGAAAAGGTAATCAGTCTTTTGGGGAAAAAGAACACAGGCAAAAAAACCCCAAAAGAGGATAGTGAGTTGGGCTACTCAGACTTCACCCTAATGCTCACTTTCCATTTACCTCACCCCCAATAAAAAACATGTAATTGTCCCCAATGCATAAAAATCTAAATACTAGAGTGGTAGGTGAAGCAAACCTGTGGCGCAAAGCGCCGTCAATCAGCAAGATGGTGGGTCTGGTTCCCCGGAACCCATGTCCTCTGCAATCTGGACACCCTCAGTAGTATCCTCAGCAACAACTGCACCATCAGTAGTGCCTCCTGCTATCTCTACAGTGCGGGAGCTAGATGCCACAAACGCTAACTCTGATGCTCTCATTTGGTGCGCCTCCTCCTCAGCAAGTGAGGCTCTCCTTGCAGCCTCTATCTCTTGGCGCTCCTTCTTCCGTGCTCGTGCTTCGTCCTCTGCTCGACCCCTACGCCTCTTGGCACTCTCTCGAGGGGGAGGTGGTGGAATTTCTGAAGTAGCAAATAGGGCCTCCATACTGTGTCCTCAGCAGGCTCGATAGAAGGGGCCTCAGACTCCGGCACCCTAGCCTCTAAGATCATGTCGATGTCTGCTCAAAGACTATCGACTGCAGCCTGAAGAGTCGACACATCCACCGGAGAGGATGGTCGGGCTAGCACCCTCAACTCAAAGGCGTCCAAGCGCTGGTTAACCTCAGCGATCTTTCGCTCTGTAAACTGGACCATTTTCCTCTCTAGGCGCTCTTCTGACTTAGTAATAGACTTCTGCATCCACGGCTGGATATGATGCAGAAGTGTGGCCATTTGTGCCTCTAGTTTTTGGACCCTAGCAAGTGGGACCAGTGCCGGTAGAGGGGCTGTGCGAGAGGAGCTCGGGGCAGAGCTACTACCCGGGATAGACTCGATCCGGCTAGTGTCAGTGGATGCCACCTGTGTAGCCGTGCGGGCCTGGGCTACCGTATCAGCAAGATCATCAGCAAGTGGGGGCAGCTCTGGATGGGGCCATCTGCGTGGAGCCAACTCATTGGCCTTGTCTCTGATGAGGCCGACGTCAACAGTGCCCTACGGGGTCATAAGCTGATCTACATGCCACATGGGCACACCTGCGGACCTGCAGAGAGCAAAGATCATGCACGGGAAAGGGTAGGTAGTAGTGACCTTGAATGCCCTCTCGTGCATGACTGCCTGTAGAAGCCATGCGAAGTCCACCTCAAACCCGGCTATCATCGCCGCCATCAACACTGCTTGATCCCAGGTGACGATATTATCGACGGCTGTGGGGGAAAGGCAGTGACGGACAAGCAGCCACAAGAACTTTGCCGTGAAAGTGAGGTTGGCCTTCTTGATGTCCCCCTTCGGCTCAGTCACCCAATCAGCTCCCTCTCGATCTACTGACAGGTGCAGGGCCATCCACCGCTTGGTGGTCTCTCTCAGTGATGGCTCACGCAGGAACTGTTCATCTTTAACTATCTGCCAGCGGTAGTCAAACTCGACAGTGAGAGGGGTCCGAGTAGCATCAACACCCTCGCCGTATAAAAATCCGCGGATGGCAGGCAGTGAATGTCAACCTGTACGCCCTGTTCTCGGACCTGCTCCAGTGGGGCCTGTTTAGCGGGGGCAGCCCGCCTATCAATCTACGATCGGAGAGTCGCTACGTAGGATGCGTAGAACTCTCGGACCATTTCTTCAATATAACATCCCAACGGATGTGCTGTCCACTCCAAGTGATGCCTGGTGAAGAGACGGTGGATCTCAGGCATTGTCGGGAGACTCCCTGTAAGGACCCGCCGCTCCAAGGCGAGTGTTCGAGTCATCACTCCTTTATCAGTCAGGAACTTGGCGTCAAAGTATACTTGAAATTTCCCGTCGACACACCACCGGTTGGGCTGGTCAGTGGCTGGGGTGGGGGACTGAGCTGGTGAGCCTAAGGTGGAATCCAAACTGTCAGCCTTCTCAGACGAGGCCGACGCTGCAGCGGTGGCGGGTGCTGGAACCTCAGCAGATCCGGAGGCTTCCTCTGACCACGAAACTCCTAAGGAGCCAGACGCTCCTTCTTCATTTGTGCTAACCCAGAGGGTGTGTTGGTCAGTGTGCGCTCCTCATCAGACTGGGAGGCAGTGACTACACTGGACGCCACCTTTTTGGGTGTGGCTATGGGAGCACGTGCAGCACGGGCAGGGGTGTAAGTGCCTGGGGGCACATACTCAGGGTCACACTCATCATCAGAGCCAATGACCATGCGAGCAGACGGGGCACAGACTTAGATCGCCCGTGTGCGTAGATGCGGTATTGCTTGGGTGCCATAGTAGATAGTACCTGTAAAGGATCAATATTAGTACATGTAGTGGAAAAAAGACAAGCAAAACAATACCAAACAAAATATTGAAAATAGTATGTCATTGCTATAGAAACAGTGACACACGATGGGCCTGGTGACGGCTCATCGTGACTATGACGGACCGTCATGAGGTCCGTCGTGTTTTACTTAGACTATGTATATATAGAGAACCCTGAAGGACAGTCTCTGACTAGCATGACGGTATGTGCAGGACGGACCGTCACAGGTAAGACGGTCCATCGTAGGTGTCCGTTGTAGGACACTTAAAAAATAAAAATATGTAGACCCTTAGCAGAAGGGTCTCTGACCGTCATGACGGTTGTGTAGGACGGACCGTCGTGGGTATGACGATCCGTCACATGTGTCCGTTGAAGGACACTTAGAAAAAGTGAGAGACCCTTAGAAACAGGGTCTCTGACAACCAGAACGGTTGTGCAGGATGGACCATCGTGAAGACGACGGTCCGTCACATGTGTCCGTTGGGAAACACTTAGGATTAAATGAAAGACCCTTAGAAAGAGGGTATCTGACAACCAGAACGGTTGTGCAGGCCGGACCGTCGTGAAGACGACGGTCCGTAACATATCTCTGTTGGGTAACACTTAGGAAAAAATAAGAGACCCTTAGAAACAGGGTCTCTGACAACCGGAATGGTTGTGCAGGATGGACCGTCGTGAAGACGACGGTCCATTACATGTGTCCATTGGGATAGGGTGCTACGGCTTTTGGAACGGACCCTATGACGGTCCATCGTGGGTATGATGGTCCGTTATCGGGGTCTCGTTCTATATAACAGTGACAGAACTGGTACCCCGTGCATCCCCGATGAACCCACATCAAACTTGTAGTGTTTTGGACCTACATTTGGCTATCCCAACTACCTAGGAAACTAGCAATGCAAAAGCACCTATGTCTAGGGTTGTCAACATGGCAATTTCAAACATTTTGAACCTAGGTTAGACAAAATCATATTAAGGAAACAACATATGACTAATAACAAAGCTAATACTAACTAATAAACAAAAATGCAAGATCAATGAGTAGAAATTAGAGACACATACCTTAGAATTGGAGAAAAACAACTGGCCAATTACACGGTGGTCAGGCAGTCACCCACAGCAGTAGCTCCGACTAGTAGATGATAACTTCTAGTGCTTTGGAGAATTTTGGGGGAACAATGATCGAGGGAGAGAATGTGGAAGTTGAAAAGAGAGGGAAATGGGAGATAAAATGAAGGAATGGGGTGAAATGAGGGGTTGGGGGGTTTAAACAGTCTAATTTTGAAAAAGACTCCAGCCAAGTCGGGTCGGGTACGACTTATTAATCACACGACGGTTCCCCGACGACGGTCCGTCACAGTAGTGATGGCCCGTTGTTTGTTCCGTCGTGTGTTCCCTAGTTTAAAAATAACAGAAAGACGTACCTGGTATGACGGAGGAATACGATGGTCCGTTGCACGTGCAACGGTCCGTCGATGTATCCATCAGTGACTGCTGCAGAGTAATTTTCTGCAGAATTTCCTGGTGATGTGCCTACAAATTTAAAAACCCATTAGTAGAAAAATGATACCATTACTAAAAAGACTATAAGTATTGGGTTGCCTCCCAACAAGCGCCTGATTTAATGTCGCGGCATGACTAGGGAACCTTGATTACTCAGACTTCATCAAGATGGTATGCCTCTATCACTTCATTCCCCCGATGCTTTATGCCCAAAATAGAGTTTTATTCTATCTCTATTCCTCTTAAATCGCACTCCCTCCTTGGCTTTTAACTCAACTGCTCCACGAGGGAATACTTGGGTAATCAAGTAAGGGACAATCCATTTGGACTTGAGCTTTCCCGGAAGACAAGGCGACCCAGAACTGTCTACAAGCACCAAATCTACAACCATAAACTCTTGTTTTGCATCTTTTTGTTCATTCTCCTTCTTCATATTTTTTTTGTGGGATATGGCAGATACCGATTGGAGCTCACCACTCTGCCTCATGGTCCTACAAATGTTGAAGGTCGCTTCTTCATTATTCAACCAAAATGCCATCTGTCCCTTCTCCATATCAACTAAGGCTCTACCTGTAGCAAGGAATGGCCTCCCAAGGATAATAGGCACTTCAAAATCGACCTCACAATCAAAATAACAAAATCAGCCGGCAAGATGAATGACTCCACTTTTACTAGCACATCATGAAGTATCCCTATAGACCGTTTCACTTTCCGATCAGCCATCAGTAGCCGCATCGCAGTGGATTTTGGATCCCTCAAACCCAACTTTTTGTAAATCGAGAGGGGCATGATATTTATGCTTGCCCCCAGATCACATAATGCTTTCGCAAAATGTAATGACCCAACTGTACAAGGAATAGTGAACGCACCAGGATCTTCTTTATTTTGTACGAGGGATCTTGTAGGAACAGCACTACAATGCTGCAGTCTATCATCATCCTCGAAAGTGATCAATCTTTTCTTGGTGACCAGATCTTTCATAAATTTGGCATAACCGGGAATTTGTTCTAGAGCTTCTACTAAAGGGACATTGATAGAAAGCTTCTTCAACATTGTTATGGAACGCCGATATTTACCATCCTCAGCCTTTTTCACTAATCTTTGAGGGAAGGGTGGTGGTGGCCTAGGCATGGGAATTACCTTGATAGGTACTTCTGCATCTTTTCCATTACTTTCCTCTACTTCACCACTACCGTTTACCACACTATCATTATCCTTTCTCACATTTTCCTCAGTAGATGGCATAGGTGGGTGAATGGTTTGTTTACCACCCCGAGTAGTGATTGCCATACAGTGCGCATCATTCTTTGGAATTTGGACAGTGTTGCTAGGAAGAGTGCCCGGTTGCCGTGTGTTCACTGTCGCAGATAATTGGGCCATTTGCAATTCGATCTGTTTAATCGAAATTGCATGTGTATCAACTTTTTGCCCAATACTAGCTAAATCACCCCTTAACTCTTTAATGTGCTCATCACTAGCATCGAACCTCCTCATCATTTTGTGCAACATGTCCTCAACTCGCGCCATACTATCTCCAAGCTTTGTTATTCCAGGAGATTTTCTCTAATTTTTCAGCGATCTTAGCATAAGGACACTCCCCATATGATCCACCTGCTATGGTGTCCAACACTGCTTTATTGTTATCATCTTGTCCCCGATAGAAGTATTCCTTTAGTGACTCATCATCTATACGGTGATTTGGAACACTTCTCAAGAATGAGGTGAATCTATCCCAAGAACTACTAACTGACTCTCCTGGTAGTGCCACAAAGTTGTTCACTCTGTCTTTGTAGTTTAGTTTCTTGGAGACTGGATAGTAGCGTGCTAAGAAAACATCCCTTAGTTGGTTCCAAGTGAAGATTGAGTTGTATGGGAGCTCAGTGAACCATATAGCAGCCTCTCCCGTCAGAGAGAGAGGAAACACTCTGAGACCTATTACATCTAAATCCAAATCAGGCCTCCCTACACAACTTTTACACGCTGCCTTGCCTTAGCTATATGGGCATGTGGATCCTCAAAGGGTAGCCCTGAAAACAAACCTCTGGCAGTGAGCATTTGCATCAGGCTACTAGTTACCACAAAAGTGTGGCCTGTGGGTAGAGGAGGCAAAACCAATGGCCCATCCGAGTCTCCTATGTTATCATAGCCTCTGAAGTATGCTTGGGGCCGTGGAGCGGGATTTTGTCCCCTCTGTTGATGTTCACCCGAAGATCGGGTAACATCTGACCATGAACATCAACCGAAGCTGGGATGTTCTGGTTCGGATCATCATTATTAATTCCCAAGCTTCGATTCATATTGCGCAGTGTACGCTCTAACTCGTGATCCTAGGGAAACAAGGGTTCTCTTCCTCTCCGTGTATTTGGCATACAAGTAGGATAGTTCTAAAAAAATCAAAAACAATAAAACAAAGTAAAATCAAGAAAATATCAACTAAACTATAGTAATAAGTTCAAGTTAATCTAAAAGCTATAATCCCCGGCAACGGCGCCAAAATTTGATACGCTCAAACTTACTTCTCAAATAAGAAGTAAAGCGGTCGTGTCAAGTAAATAACCAAACTAGTGAGGTTGGGATCGTTCTCACGAGGAAAATAGTCTAGACTTAACTTCAACCTGTTATTACTTTTGTTTGGTCAATGACTTCCTTGGAAAGTAAAAACATAAAAGGGGGGGTTTCTATTTCTAAATGAGTGAAAATAAATAACGAACTTGAAAGAGACACTTAACAGCTTTGACAGTTGGATTTTAATCAATTAATCAAAGTAACTAGGGTTTACGTGTTCCCCACAGGTTCATAACTTGATAATTCTAACTATAACAATTCTTTTCTAGTATCTTGCATGCAAAGTGATAAGTTATGTATTTCTAAATCCTTGGTCCGGCCTCTAGAAAATCTCACTCCGCACCTTGGTCCGGCTACGTGTGTTGCTATCCTAACCCTTATCCTTACCTCATATTAAGCATCGTATTCGATATTTGACTAAGTTATTACCTCGTACCAATCAATACTAGCCTATTAGATAGTATACACTAAATCTATGTTAATAATTCTTTTCCTATTATCTACCTCCTTGGTCCGGCAAGTAGCATTAAGGCGAGTTCTAACGTTGGTCATCCGTTAAAAAGACTTCTAAGCGAAAGAATTATTAATACATGCAAGACACTATTCTAGAAATTGTTATTTTAGTTAGGGTTTATCTCATTATTTGCCTATGGTTCCCACAACCCTAGTTATGGAGTTTACTTACTCATGGACATAAACACAATATTCAAATATATTAAATAAGAGTTTATGTACTTACGTCAATGAGAAAGAGTAAAATCCAAAAGTTTGCTTGATTAATCACCAAAAATCACTTGCAAGAATCTCCAAATCTAACACTAATACACAAAGTCTAATAATATGATTTCAAACAATACGGACTCTAACAATATGGAGTCTAACAATACGTAGTCCAACCTCAAAAATGAAGTTTTTCAAACTATTTATAAAAAATAAAAAAACCTAATTAAACAAGGACTCTGTTAGATGGAAATCTGCCAAAACGCGGCTAGGTCGACGGACCTCACGATGGATTATCGTGGTCACGACGGACCGTCATGGACTCCGTCATCCCATACTTGTGCAATTTCTTCTGTTGCTCTCTTCGCCACCCTCGACGGCAAGTATGAGGGACCGTCATAGGCACAACGGTCCATCGAGGGTCTTCGTTTCAAAACACTTCAACTCTTGGAATCTGGGTACTGGGATTACTTCTCTGAACTTCATGATGAACCTGCAGGACAGATCGTCATAGGCACGACGGACCGTCACAAGCTTCGTAACCCCACACTTGGTCAGACTTCCCCATCTTCCTTCAGAAGCTTTACTACGCTGCCACCTATGGACCGTCACAAGAACGACGGACCGTCATAAGCTCCGTAGGTGGTCTCTTCTACATTTCTTCGCTCAAAATCTACGCATTCAGCTTTGACAGATTTCCTGCAAAACAAAGAGAAACTCATATAAAAATTAGCACAAAAAGGCTTTTGGACATACTTAACTTAAGGAAAAAGTATTAATTATACTGTGAAACCATGGTATATCAAACCCATGAATTGGATTAACCCTAATTTTTAACTAAGTTATGGGTTACTTGATATTTACGTAATGTTGTTGAATTCTAGTGTAGATTTCTATTGGCTTTCTAATGATGTTATAATTCTGTTCAATTGATATCTAGGTTGTATTAGATTGATGAATATATATTGAATTGACCTAGTTTCATTTATTATCATAGTTTCTACATTGAATTATTGTTCATGGCCATTGGTTAGGGGCTTATGGTGTTAAATTGGTTGATTTAGCATCGAATTGAGGTTTTGAGGATGTTGTGGTGATAAGATACCCTATTTCCCTTATTTTGATGTTGTTTATACTTAAATTATGTTGTGATTGGTATATTCCACTTATGGTGGCGGTGTTATGTGTTTTAATTGCAATTGATGTGGCCTTGTCGGCGTTACTTTATGCAATATGATGATCATTGCCTTCTCGGAACTACTTTAAGTTATGTGGCTATTTGTGTAGTCGATTATGTGAAGTATTATAATATCTATCTACATGTTAAGCAATGTGAAAGTATATGTGTTCTATTGATGTTATGTAGGTGATCACATTACACTATGACTTTGACCTTGTATGTATAGTCTTAGGGTTAAGTCTTGGTTATTCCTACTTGACTATATAAGTCTATAATGGTAACATTGATGATGTCATGATAGTGTATAGGATAACTTGAAGATGATATGGTTATACTTATGTGTTTCAAAAATTGCATGTATTATGAGCTAAAGTGAAGTATGTGGTGTCTTGCCTTGTTTGACTTGTGTCCCTTACTTGATGTATATATGATTATGGATATGTGATGTTTTGAATTAGGATGCTAAATCTCTAAGTCTTGAATCTATGAATGACATGTGACCTTAAATGAAAGTAAGAGAGTCTTTTATGTGAAACCTTAAACCTAGTGGTACGGTTTTGAATGTTGAAGTCGTAAGCCATAATGGTATTCTTCAAAGTAAAGGAATGATGGACTTAAGTTTAATTGTATGGGACAGCATCATATTAATTCTTTGGAAAGTAATCACGAGCTTCTTGTCACCATTGTGAAGTAGCCCTAGTGGACCTTTATTTGGTAGGGTAAATGTGATTAGGGTATGAACCTATTATGGAACCCTTCTAAGTGAGCCTTAAGTTTGAATTACTATATGAGAACAAAGGCTAGCACTGAGTGAGTATGGTAAGGGAAGTAGTTCTAGTTAAGTATGAGACTAGATTACAAAGCATGCCCTTCATATTCCTTAACAATGTGCCTACATTGGATGTGTCTAAGTTCTACCATTGGTAAGTAGAACACCCTCATTGGAGTAGGTAGAACTTCTGATTCCATGTCTATCTATCATGATCTATGTTGGTTATTGCCTATTCTCATCATGTGGTATACTTACTAGCATTAAAGAAGTTCTATGAAATTTAGGTTGTGGTATGACATGCTATCTAGACATTGCACAATAAGCTTAGAAGGTGTTAGTTAGAGTGCCTAGGTCTTGTTTAAGACTATTACTTGAATGTCCTTTATGTGATGTATGAGTCTTGATGAACTAATGAACTAATGACTTATGTTATGAAGTATGTAAATGGAATAAGTACTTATCTAGAGTAGTTAAGGGTTATCTAGTAAACGTTTGAAGGGGGCATAGGACTGGTTACTTCGTATCTTACCTAGATGTGTCTTAAGAATGACTCTAGTTAGGGAAGATGTTGATTATATGGACATGATCCGAACTTAGAAAGTCTTAAGGATTATTTAGGTAGTCTTCAAAGAGGTCAATCATGGACGTTATCTTCTTGCTCTACTTAAGTAAGTCTTTTGATATCCTTTGATGAGAAAATGGCATATCACCTATATGTTGATACTTGATGTCTTGAAGTGTGTATGTGACTCATTATAAGTATTCTTGAGGCTCATTTAGGTATGCTTAGGGATTTTATATGGGCGGTCTCTCTTTGTGTTGCTTAAGTGGGTCTTAGGATAGCTTTAGTGAGAAGACTACATGTTAGAAGGTATGTTTAGTGAAGGTTAAGCACTTCACTATACAGTGAAATGACTTCACTCTAGCAGTGATTCGGGTTATTGGAAAGTGACTTATAAAAATATGATATTTGGTTTAAATGTTTTCTTATGTGTTTCTAAGTTGTTAAATGTTGTTCTTATGTTTATAATATGATTTTTAGACGAAAAGATGCATATTTCAACTAAATGCCCATTTTCATGATTTATATGCATAATGCAATACTTAGTACATGTGGTGGTACTAACTCCATGCTTTTATCTATCTCTATAATTCTTGGTAGGTGAGGATCTTTTGGGAATCGAAGACTTGGATTATAGCATCGTTCAAGAGAAGTTGAAGTATGTCCTCATTTGATTGAGGGCATATATGTCTTTTATGTTTCTTGTTGAAGTATTGTAATAGACTAAGTATTCTTATATTCGTATTTTGTATGGCCCGTGTCCCAAGTATTCTTGTGTGTTAAGATGATGAGATTGAGACTTAGTATTTCCTATGACTTATATGAAATAGATTTTAAAGACTATATTACGTTTTGTGATAAGTTTTGATTCCGCACTATTTTTCACTATGTTTTTGCGATGAATGATATGTAAGGGCTTGTACAAGACCTCCGAGAGGTCAAGTACGCTGGTTGCAATCCGAGATTGACCCTAACTTCTAGGATGTGATTTCAGGATGTGACAATAAGAACACAACATGCCTTTCATAGATGACAAACACTACGTAAACATCACAAATTTGTATGATTACTTTTATGGAATCATTTTAAACTACTAGACAAATTAGAAGATACCAAAGAAGATTTTGGATGCAATGTGAAAATTATAATACTAATGTGACGATTTGGGTGTATATCAATCATCATATTCATGTGGGTGTTGTAGCAAACTCAGAGCAATAGTTGACTCTACTACTCAAATTAAAAGATGGAAATCATTTCTAACTATTATGGTTTATGCTAAATGCTCTAATATTGAGTGATTAAATCTATGGGACAACATATCCTCAACCAATTAGCGTTTTAATATGCTTTGGATGGTGGGTGGTGATTTCAATGTGATCTTTGGATATGAGTAAAATATTGGTGGATTGCCTGTTTATCCACATGAATATGAGTATTTTGCCCTATTTCTTAACTTCATGTGTTTTTTCTGATGTTTATTCTCAGGAAATCATTATACTTGGTGGAATGGAAGAGTTGATGACTCATGTATTTTCAAGACACTAGATAGGGTTGTGTTCAATGATTCATTACTGGATATATATGGAAACAATGGATTACAACACCTAGCTAGGATAGTATCTGATCATGCCTCACTACTCCTTACTTGTGGGGTGGCGTATGTCTTTCAAGTTCATGAAATTTCAGACTAAAAGAAAATATTTCAAAAATGTTTGTCAATAAAATTGGTTGTCTGGAGGCTGAGATAATATTTTCATTCAGCTGAAGCAGAAACGTAAAAGGATCAAGAAGGTCGTGACATTAGAGTAGTGAGAAGTTTGGAGATATTTTAAAGCAACTAACCATTAGAGAAGAGATTCTGAAGATTAAAAAGAGATCATACCAAGAAGACCATTGAAAAGAGCACATGCAGAGCTTAAGCCCTATCTTCGTTACAAAGAAGAGTTTTGGAGACAAAAGGCTAGCGTACAATGGTTTGAGTAAGGTTATAGAAAAATAAATTTTTTCCATGGCTTTGTTAGGGGAAGAAGGAAAAGGCTTATGTTGAAAAAATATCTAAAGGAAGATGAAACATCGAGAGAATTTGATGATGAAATCATAAGGGAAGGAGTCATTTTTAAAAAATGCAATTCACTATTAGTAATGTAACTAAGGAAATGTCTCTTTTATAGGGTATCCAACCACCGGTTTTTAGGAAGATAATTTGTTTCCTAAATCTCTACTTGAGGCAGATGAAGTAAAAAAATGGTGTTTGTTTAAATGCTTATAGTGTCTGTGGTCCTAATGATTTTATGTGATATTTCTACCAGACATGTTGGGATATTGTACGTCCTGAATTCATACAAATTGTATTACTCACACCAATCTTGTTCTAATTCCTAAAAAGGATGTTATCCAGTCCTTCTAATATCTTAGACCAACTAGTCTAAGTAAATTCATAAAAAAAAAGATCATTTCCAAACTGTTTCATGATATGATTGAAGGTTATCTGCTCAACCTGATATCACAAAATCAATCTAGTTTTGTTAAGAGAAGGAATATCAATAACAATGTGTTGCTGGTCCAGGAGGTTATATTTTATATAAGGATAAAGGATAAGAATGATAATGCGGTTATAAAGTTGGACATGGAAAAATCATATGATAGGGTAGGTTGGAGTTGTTTAAGATTCTAAGATTCTAGACATGAGCTAATAATTGGTATTTTGTTCTTATTAATTGGAACGGTCGCAGCTTTTTCCTCTCTAAGGTTAAGCAAGGAGATCCTTTATAACCTGCTCTTTTTTATATTATCTACAGAGGTGTTATTTAGAGTTATGAATCAACTATTTGAGAGATACGACTATAAGTTATGTATTGTCTTAATGGAGTGATAAATTGAAGCATTTTCCTATGAAGATGATACAATAAGTTTTGCAATTGCAGACAAAATATCTTAACACCTTATAATGTGAGTCTTAAAAAGGTATGAGGCGCAATCAGTGCAACTAATTAAAAAATATAACAACTCATATTATGTACATTATAAGACAGCAAATGCTTCTCGATAGTTCATAGAGGTGACTAGTGGTTTTTCAAGAGGTTTGTTTCCGTTGACATACCTGAGATGCCCTATTAGTTATGATACGAAGAAGAAGGTATATCTCTTAGTATTAATAAAGAACATGCAAGACAAGCTACAAATGTGGAAGGGAAAGATTTTGACTTTTAGGGGGTAAACAATGTCAATCAACTTTTGTGGGTAACCAGTTTTAATCAAAAGTGAGCTTCATAACATCTTTATTTATCGTTCATATGTTATTAACCCTTCCAAGTGATTAATATATGACATTCATAGAATGTTCGCTCAATTTCTATGAAACTTCAACTGGATAGCTTGGAAGGATATCTATGTGACAAAAGAAGGAGGAGGAATGGGTTATTTTACCTTTATAAGGCTTTATTTGCTAAGTTATTGTGGAAATTTAGGAAAACTAACACAATGTGATCTAACAATATATGGAACAAGTAGTATAAGAGGCAAAGACCATAGAAAGTAGAATAGAAATGGGACTCTCAAGTATGGAAGAATAGGTTATTGGCAAGAGATTTTTTTTTATCATGAAACATGGTGGGAACTAGTGGTGGCAAATGGGTGGTTGAAAATGGCTAAATATAAAATGGATAATAATTCAAACTGCCCATATTTAATATGGATAAAAATTGATTGGGTAATAAATGGGTTGGGTAAAACACTAGTTTACCCATATTTTTATGAATAAATAGTACTTTACTTAAGAATGCGGAATGGAGAAGATATTTTAGTCTTTTTTTAGATGTAAAATATTTAACATACTTCATTTAGTTTTATTGTATCATAAAAATAATAAAAATCCTATAACTTTTCAATTTAATATAAATTTATGCAATAACAAGATGAAAAAAAAATTAATTTTAAAGTAAATGAACATTTACATTTTAGGATTAAAACATGATTAATGCACTTTAAGCAATGTCAATACAAATACATTATTTGCTTATTGTACACTATTATTGATTATCCAATATAACATTAAATAAATAAATAAGATGTAATCATAATTAACAAAAAAAATAAGTACATTTGAATTATATATTTTGGAGGGTCAAAGACTTCACATTTTCAATTATAGAGAAGAATAGTTAGTTCTATAGAATAACATAAAAAGGAAGAGAAGTTATACTATTTTTAGTGATATCATGAATTTTGAGTGGATAAATGATAGAAGTTTAACCTATTTGGCTAATTTATATTTTACCCATTTTTATCCATATTTTACCCATATTTTTATAGGTCAAATATGGGTATTAACCCATATTTCCCATGTGAAAAATCACTCACCCAACCCATTGAAATATGGGCAGGTTGTGCGGGTCACCAAAATATGAGCTCATTTTGTCGGCACTAGTGCGAACAAAAGGAAGGACATGCTAGTGTATGGTTTGATAATTGCTCTCAACTGCAAACCTAAAATACCATATGAACCTGAATCACGATCAGAGTTGGGTGGAACCTATTATTCAATTATTTATTGAGGATATATGGGATCAAACAGTACTACCAGAATTGAGAAGCCAATCACCTACATAAGGAAGAGAAAAACCTTGATGGATGCCTAGTGGATTTGGAAAAATCAAGGTTAAATCAGCTTGCGAGTTGTGTAGAAATAGAAATGAGCCTATTAAGAAGAAATTGAAAAGGATTTCCTTTTAAAGTTTCATTCATTTTATGGAGGTAGTGGTTTAGAAGAATTCCTATAAGGGAATTTCTTATTAGAAGAAGCAATTTCTAATTATTAGATATGTTGTTGTTGTAACAACAATATACAAGAGACTTTTGTACATTTATTCATTGAATGTCCTTACCCATATCATATTTCGAGATTATTCACTAAGGTTGCATGTCTTCAGTTTCAGGTGGTGCTAATCAAACAAATATTGGAGGAATGGCGAAATACCAATTCTGCTACTAAATTAAAGCAAATATTCAAAGCAAGAAAGTTTCTGCTATTATAATATGACAAATTTGGAAGCGAGGGAATGTGAGCAAGTATAAGAGTAGAATTAATAGACAAAACATGATATTGGAGATTCAAAGAACTGTCTATATGTTTTCTAAGTACAGATACCCATGGTATAAGAAAACATTCCAAAGAATTTGCCACTGATAGTGAAGCTCCTAGAAGATTGTACTCCTCTTATCAAGACTAACATTGTTCAAGTGCAATATTGATGGAGATGTAAGGGATGAAAAATGATCAGTTGCTTTATGTATAAGAGATGAACAAGGGTAGATGATAGATGTTGACTCAAGGTATGAAGAATGGGTATGTTGTTGATGTACATTAGAATGGGTATAGCATATTGTATTGAACACAACCTAATACCCTTGATCATTGAAATAGATTCATAAATGGCTCAGAAAATCCTATGTGGAAGCTAGGAGGTCCCTTTGTTAATATCTTTAGATTTAGGCTACATTAATGGATAGATGATAGATATCAATGTGGAAGTGATGCATACATATCAAGAAGGGAATTCAGTAGCGGATTTTTTTCTTGAATTGCTTTTTATTTTGCAGGCAAACACATGAAACAATTTTTTAACAAATAACCATTCTGCTAGAAATGGACAACACAACAAATTTGAGAATAAGGAAATACAGAACACAGGTCTCAGGATGCTAAGTTAATATTGAGCAAACAATAGTTAAAACTACAATTTTATGCTTCATTCAATAAGCTACTTTATTCTCCCTATTGGAAATTGATCTTTTTAAATAGTGATATTAACCCTTTTGGAGTTCAATCTGTTGAGAAAATTAAATAAAAGTTATAAAGTAAGGTAAAAGGTGTAGCATATCATAGTATTATTTTGATTGATTGGATATCTCTCTTCATTCCAATTGAGGGCAAATTTCACAATCACATACCTTCCGATCGAGCTTAAATGTACCACATTCATGTTGCAGAAGTCTTCATTGATAATGAATCATAACATCAGTATGATTTTACGTTCAAGATGTGATTACAAGTCGGCCATGATATTGTTTGTAAGAGAAGATGCTTGTATGGGTTAGGTAGTGTTAAGGAATCCATGGTTGGAGAGCTTCGGTGAGTAGATCGAAGAGGTGACTTGATTTAGGGTTTTGGAAACTCCCTGAAGCTCTTGCCTTTTTTGCTTTTGTTTATTTCCTTTTTTATCAAGCCACTTTTGGGTTTGGTATTGGTATAATTCATTATTGTTGAATAAAAACAAGCTTCAAAAGATTTCACATAACATAATTAATTTTTTATTTTTATAACGAAATGCCAACGCAATTTCACTATATCTTTAGCATCTTTTTACATTGTATAAAATATGAATTGCATATTACATAATGTAAATACATATTAAATATTTTAATTTGGGTATGCTTTCTCTCTCTTAGCATAACTTGCGCCCACCATGGGTAAGCGAGTTTGTAAACCTACTCAAAATGCAATTATGAATAAGGAAGCTTCACACGTGAAGGATAACTCTAACCAAGGAACAAAACTAGGTATGTTGGAGGGGAAATCAATTGATTAGAGTCAAAGAGTAGCTGAATCTAGTACAAATTTGATGAATCTTGAGAAATAGAGGAATTTCATATAAAGAGTGTAGAATTAGCTTTAACTCAGCAGAAAGGTAAAGGTAATAGTGGGAAAGAGATATTGAGTGAGAAAGGGAAAGGCCAGTTCAATGGAACAATGTCATGCAAAAAGAAAGCAATACGAAAGCAGCGAGACCATTTAACAACCATTTGGAACAGGGTTATTCCAAACACTGAATATGGAAGCCATGTGGAATCAAGTTATAGTAAGAAGTCATGGGTAGATGAATTTGAAGATGAGGCTAACGTACTGGGTAAGAAAAAATCAATATGGGATGTCTTTGATATAGAGAAATTGGCTAATGCGGATACAAATAGGAGTATGTAACTCCAACAAAGAAGGGGGAGATTAAAATGGAAGATATAAATTATGAAATTACTTACTAGGCAACGTTGCGGTGTGTTATGTATTTGGTGCACATCCTCATTTTACAGTGATACAAGTATACATACAGAGGTTATAGGGAGGTATTGTATAGATAAGGTGGCTATGTTAAAAAAAAGGGGTACTAGTAGTGAAATTTTAAACTGTGATTGAAAAACATGAGGCATTACAAGGTGGAATTTTCCATTTTGACAATAAATCTTTCATTGTTATGGAATGGACATCGGAGTTAGAATTCACCAAAGGAGGAACTACAAAAATTCCCAATTTGAGTTAAATTCTCAGGTCTAGATTTAAGGTATTAGAGCACAGGTAGCTTAATAGGGAAAACTTTGTTTGTGGACCACAACACAGAGGACACGAATGGCCTGAATTTTGCACTAATTTTGGTTGAAGTTGAGAGGGGAACACAACTGCCAGAGGAGGTGAAATTTAAGAATGAAAAAGGTAGACCAATTGAGCAGCCTGTACAATATAATTGGAAGCCAACACTATGCACGTTTTGTAAATAAATATAGGCATGAAAAGGAGGTAAGCAAACTTTAAAAAAAGTTGCTAAGTCTGTTCCAATACCTCATAAACAAGGAGATTGACAGCAGGAAGGAAAAATTCAAAAGTGGCAAAAAAAGCAGGGGCTCAAGTGGAACAAAATCTACAAACTCAACAGGGGGAAGGTGGAAACGAGTAATAAGGAGGGATGGAAAACATCCGTAAGGATAAGGAAGAAATCTCCAAGGAGTCCTCCAGGGCAGGCTTCTTAGTTAGAAAGTGATAATTGTTTTCAGGTACTACAAAATAGAAGTGGAATGGAAAGAAACAAAGAGAATATGGTAGGCCAGCCGATAACAAAGTCTGGGAATGATGAATATACGTATGTGGAATTTGAAGGGGCTTAATGCTCCAACTAATCAAAAGGAAGTCAAAATCCTTTGCAATGAAGTAAAGGTAAGTTTGATTGGCTTACTTGAAACAAAAATAAAAAGTAGGAAATTGAAAAGTTTGTTGAAAGTATGTTTGCTATATGGAAGTATGTTGCTAATGTGGAGAGGCGCAAAAATCATAGAACATGGCTGACATGGAGGCCAAACTATTATTCTGTAAACCTCATAGACATGATTGCTCAGCAAGTCACTTGTGAGGTAAAATTTGTCCCCCTTCAATTTCCCTTTCAAAATACATATGTATATTCCTTCAATAGCAGGAAAGATAGAAAGGAGTTGTAGGAGATTTTATTGATCCGAAGTAAGAGGTGCACTGAACCATGGTTGATGTTAGGTGATTTTAACTCTATCTTAAATGGTAAGGATAGAATGGGGGCAATCCAGTAACATGCGTAAAATGATGTGTGAAGGAAAGCAAATTCTTGGAATTTCCTACTCAGGGGAAAAGATACACTTGGACTGAAAAACATAAAGAAAACAGAATATTTTCCAAAATTGACTATACATTCATCAATAGAGAATTGAAGGACACAATGCCTTGTTGCAAAGCATCATTCTTGGCAGAGGGGATCAGTGGCCATTGCCTAGAAAAAGTAGTTCTTGATAAGGAGTATAAAACAAGAAAATATTTTTAGTTCAGTAATGTATGGGAAAATACTCAAAGTTTCTAACAATTATGCAAGAAGGATGGAAGGCGCGGATAGAGGGTTGTATGATGTACCAAGTAGTGAGAAAATTAAAGTTTTTAAAGAAGAAGTTGAGGGTGTTACATGCAGAATAGTTCAAGAATATAGTGAGTGAGAAAAATGCAGACAGGGGGAAGTTGAAGCATATGCAAATGAACCTACAGAGAGATCCTTATAACAGAGACTGTAAACAAAGAGAAAGTCAAAATGTATCAGAAATTCAGGACTTCATCTTTTTTGGCTGAATTATTTCTACAACAAAGATGTAAGGCAACTTGAATAAGATTGGGAGGTTGATGAATCACAGATTTTGACTCATTTAGGGTTGGTTTTTATAGTTATATTGTTCTCAATACCTAATTTATGCTCCAATCTGATGTTAAAGTGTTAATTTGCTGAAATGAATGCAAAGGAGCAAGGAAAGAACATTACCAGCAAAAAGGAGCAAAAAAGATGAAAAGGACAGAAGATAGCCAAAGGTGATAATTGCCAAACCCACTCGGCGACTTGCCGAGTCGAACTTCAGGTCACCTAAAGTTCCAAATTGCCAGCCATGGGTAGAAGCCAAATTGGCTATAGATTTGGACCATCAGCAAAACGTCGAATGGATCGGCAACACAAACTTTGATTGCCTAAACTAAAAGAACCATGAGGTTGAAGAGTCAAGGGAAAATGGTGATGGAATGGAGCCATTGGCGCATAACCGACTTTGTCAACGATGCTCGACTAACCTCAACTAGTGATCATGAAGCAAAATTTGAGAAAGTATAAATTGAATTTCAAAAAGCAGAAAAAGGGTCCAGTCTTAAATATCGTCATTTCCTAAGTAAATTTTCCATTGTAGAACTTGGGACTTTCTTTGGTTACTTAGTTATAACAGTTTTCTAGTAGATTTTGAGTTGCCTATTTGATATTGAGAATTATGGATCAATGTAAAGATGTGGACTGCAATATCCAGATTATGGATAACGTAATTGGTTTGATTTCTTTTTTTCATTAAGTGTGGCTAAAACCCCAATTTTGGAGTGTTATAATCTGATTATTTGTTCTAAGTACCTTATGGGTATTGTTGTTTACTAATTAAAATGTTGTTTTAAAGTGGGTTTGAGTGATAGTTGTGTATTAACTCATAAATTATAGTTGCAAATACAATTTTATCTTAGAATTATGGGCTTGCTTGAGAGAGAGGTTCTCGAACCAAGGTTATTGATTAATGAATGTAGTGAATGGGTTGTTGTGTGTTCAGCTAGATAGAGTGAATCTTAATTTCTACCTATCTAGCTCAAAAGGGTAAATAAATTTAGGTTTTGGGTTGTTTATATTGTTAAGCTTGTCGAGGTTAGAGAAAACTCGGTTGAATCTTAATAGTTGTTCGAGATAAAGTTATTGCATCAATTTCCTAACCTACCCACTGAGATTCAATTATTAGTATTAAATATCAATTATGCATATAGTGAATTTAGCCTATAATTGATCATATCCCCGAGAGTTCATCTATATTTGATTACTCCCCTATTTTTCTAATTGTTGTATTTGTTAATTGACACTTTTAACCCACATCTGACAATTGTTGTCAAACTTAATTTACTCAAACTATTAATTTACTTTGCTTGGTTTGGGTAATGTCTACCTCTATGATCGATTAGAGCACAATATTTACTTCTTAATTGAATTCTATATTGTACCGCTCCTTGTGGGTTCAACCACAACTCTTTCTTGGATTTTATACTATAATATGATCGTCTACACCTACTATTTGATGAGGTATAGATGAGTGTTTATCATGAATGGGGCTGTGTCGGGGAATGGTGTTATTGAATTCTCTTATTCAAGTTGGTTTGTTATATGGTTGTGTTATATTTGAACCTATTTACCTTTTGTGTGTTGTGTGTTAAGTTTGATCATGTGATGAAATAAGTGTAAATGTAAGCAACGTCAACCAGCAGGGCCAGAATGACGAATCGGTAACTTGAACAAAGTGAATGAAGTACTGGTAAATGAGGTGCACTTGGGTGGGTTAGGTTCTATATGGTTGCCTCAGGTTGAGAGAAATATGGTGTTCCACGTGGCAAGCACAATGTTGCAACCCTTCTAAATGAAAGATTTATTTGGAGGCTCAGCTCATGAGGAACCCTGTGACCATATTAAAATTTTTATTTAGTTTGTTGTCCCTTCTCATGAAAGAACATATCCCGAAAGTTCGTCCGACTCTGATTGTTCCCTTTTTCTTTTATGGGACAGGATATCAAGTGGTTAGCCGACCTACCTAGGGACTCCATTACTACTTGGGATGAACTGACTAAAATTTTCTATATAAGGTTCTTTCCTCCTTCAAGGATGATGTCATTGAGAGATAATATACAAGGTTTCATACGCTGATAGTAAGCCAATCCACAAGGCTTGGCTACGGTTTCAGAAAATCCTACTCCAATGTTCGACTCATGGACTCCCAAACAATGTATTGCTATAACATATTTATCGGAGTCTAGATTAGGTGAGCAAAGCTGTGGATGCAACAGCCATTTGAAATTGCTTCCAATTTGCTTGATGGCATGACCAAAATCAGTTGTACTTGGTACACGAGAGAAGATCTAGTGTCTCCTTTTAATTTTAGGATGACCTATGAACAAATTTAGAAAGACCAAGAATGGATCAAAACATGGCAAAGATTATAATCCAAATGAACTTGTTGTTCAATCAGGCCATAAGTAGTCGTCTAAAAGTTGTGAATGTTGTTGGTATTAGTGGGTTGAACCCCGGTGAGGAACATTTTGAGGCTCTACATAATGAGGAAGTTATCTTATTTTCAAATCAAGGTTGTGGTTTGCGTCTGAACTATCTGAGGTTGGGCGTGAATCAATGTTGCAATAGAGAGCGCGATGACAGTTGGAGAGACTGTGAAAGGGAATGGTGTAAGCGTAGAACAAGTTGGTAAGAGAGGAATGGGGAAAATGAGTGATATGTTCCTCCCCGTGAACTTCAAAAGCCTAAAGAGCAAAGGCATGACCCAGAAAACATTGGCCTTGAAGATATGCCCTCACACATTCTCAATAAAGTGGAAGGGTCAGACAAAGTGTTAAAAGAGATGAAAGAGGATGTCTGCAATCTCAATCAGATAGTTACTTATCATTTAGTGTCCATTAAGCACTCAGAGACACAAATGGGTCAAATATCGACTCACTTAAATCTATGGCCAAAAGAGGGACTACCGAGTGACACCATGGCTAATCCCAAGAATTAAACTTGAACGGATGTCTTTGTCGTGCCACGACGCTAAATAAAGTGCTTCTTGGAAAGCAACACAAGTTCTAATGTTTTTAATATTGCATTTGAATAACATGTGTTGAATGTGTAGGTTGGAAATGTGTAATTTTTGGGAAATGGCAAACAGTCAAGCCAAAGGTCCAGTCTGTAACTCACAGAAAAGGTCTGCGTGCCCGACTTAGACTGCCATTTGAGCCACTATACTTGTTGAGTGTTCTATAAAATTTGGCAGACTAAAGTGCAACTTGGAGCATCACGAAGTGGTTTGGCGATGTTAGTCATGATCATCGACTGGTATGAAAATTGAAGAGTCTTTAAGGCCAAATCATTTTGAATTCAAAAGTCTCCTTCATTTCATACTTTTCGACTTTCAAACTTTCACAACCGCATATATTAGTACTCCCGTACTAGTTTACTTTTTGGGGATCTATAACTCGGGAAGGATTTTAGATTCATTACTAGCCTAGCGTTTCAATTTTAGGCATATAAGGTTGGTTTTCTGAATTCCAACTTTAATAAATTGGTGAAAATTGAATGCATAATCTTTTTGTGATTGATATGTGTGCTTTATTATGATTTGTTGAATGTGTATTTAGTTTTATGTTAATTTGCCTTAAACCATGAAATTTCGAGTTTGAGCATGTTTAATTATGTGGGTTGTGTTGAATTTGTTGTGGGTCTAATGGGGGTGAAGTTTGATTAACCGCAAATTGTGTTGATTGTCGGATTTTTCCAATGATAAAGTGGTTAACGTCATTCTTATGGTAGAAAGACATTAGTTTGCTAATTTTGGCCAAATTGGAGGAAGTTTGAGAATCCTGTGGGCATGGATAGTATGGTCTCAACCCAATTACATAGAAAAATAGTATAATTTTATTTTCATGAGCTGTGGGTTAGGTTTTAAAGGTCAAGATAAAAATCAGGCTTGATGGACTATATTCGAAGAGCTTAGTCAAGCTCGCTAGGTAGTATGATGGTTCGCCTATATTCCCCTTGATCGCCTTTTAATTCTCTATTTTAATGGCTATATTTCTGTAAATTTTGTAGATATGCATGTGTTCATCAAGTTTACCCAATGACTCACTGGAAGTCCCTTCTAATCGCTCTTTTACACCCCGAATCCCTAAAATTGTTATGCAACATTCGATGGGTTATTTCTAGTCCACCGAATGGTGTCGGTGATCTGTCGATTCGCCCTAAACATCGTTGACCCATGATCCTTTTTAATGATTTACTCTTGAACTTTTGATGATCCCGACTTGGTTTGCCAAAGGGGTTTGCAAGTCATTTTATGCAGTTTTCAGACATCGAATTTCTTTTCAAATTGCATAAAACGTGGGTTAGACAATGTCTGATTAGAAAATAAAAATTCCTGATATAAGTGGCAAGGGGCCACTACCCCATTAAGTCCCGCCATAGGGGCCCAAATACAGCCTTAGCGGGATGAGGGAGACCGCCACATCGGGATGAAGGCCGCCACAACGTCCATCATTTGGGGAAAACATCAGGTATGATCATGGCACCCCTTCTTCCAACAATTCTCATTTTTGACAAAATTTCAACAAATGAGAGTCCATATAGTACCCTAGGAAAACCTACAGTGGTTGCCGCTGGTGGAGGCCAGACATTCACGGTGGCTGGCCCTCCTTTGTTAGCATGATTTTTGGAATTCCCAGGATAAGAAGAGGATTTACAATTGCAGGAGTGCCCCATATACAATGGACAATGGCAGAAGTGGAACAAATTAATATTAAAGAGGATTTACAGTTGCAGTTGTTTGGAAAGTTTGCACATGGGTGGCATACATGGATTATTTAAAGGAACAATTTCAAAACAATGCAACATCAAAGAAAATTGCAACGTATGATGGTTTCGAAATAAACACATCCTAATTAGACTTTTTTCTAAGAAAGATCACATCTATCTCATCTCAAAAGGGGCATTCTATATTACATGTAAGGAGGGTTATTTGTACTTAACCAGTGTCCCACCCCTTCTTTTTCCAACACGAAGGTTTGAAACTACTGTTTTTCCAATTAAAGTGATGTTTCGAAAAGAGATTATTTTTATTTCAAAGTCGCCACTTTGAGTTGAATTTTGGTGTCTAAGTTACCTTAGTTTTACCCCTAATTGAAAGGGAGTTGACTATATTATTTAATTGTCTGCGAACTAGAAATCTGGATAAGAAATTCTATTAACCAAGAGCGGAGGTGTAAGGCATCCCTCGAGTCTTGTGGTTCTAGCACAGATGCTTCATTGACTTATATTTTGGCTTTCCTTAGTTTTTGGATACATTTTAGTTAAATCTCGCCTTCTTTGATTTATTGTAACTGCCTTGTTTAGATTTTTAGAGTTCGGAGAATTTTAGTATTGATTTTATTGTGATTTAAAAAATAAATACTTGAATAATAATAGGAGGTAAATTTATGGGATTTAGGATTAGTTTTTGAAAATAAAAATATTAAAGAGGTTAAGACCAATTTCTTAAAAATAATTTATTTTTATTTTATTCTTTTGCACCTTACTTTGGTAAATTTATTTTTATTGTTTTTCGACATTCTATTTCTCGTTCTTCTTATTTATTTTTTTAAAGAATGTTTCTCTTCTTCTTACTTTCATCTAAATAATTTTTCCAGTTAAGTTTGTGTTTTCTTTTTTTGTAATTTTATTCAATGGCGGATGCACATTTATATTTATGGGTGCTTGAGCACCCATTACATTTTTGAGCTAACATTATTATTTATAAAGAAAATTTAGTGAGTTGCATGAATATGTAATTTGAGCACCCAATTATAATAGCAACTTAAAATTAGAAATAGTTAAGCACCCATAACTAAAAAATTCTGGATCCGTCATTGATTTTATTATTGTTACTTTTTACCACTTTCATCTTTTGTTTCTGCTTTAAATAAATGTTTATTTAAATTTTATTTACTTTCTTTTTTATTGAGAATCACAACTAATCTCACTTATCTATCCTAATAGTAGTTTAATAGTTTGTTAACAATTCTATTAGTTAGTTACATTAGTTAGTTACTTAGTAAGTTACATTTTTTATTCTTCGTTTGATTAGTCAAGAAGGTTCTTAGTCACATGTATATAATGTATTAGTGATAGATGAAATGGAAGTTTTGCTTGGCTGAGTTCATAAAACAGTTTCTTCTTCTTCTCTTCTTCTTCTCATTGATCACCATTAATGTCCAGCTATCCATAGGTAGCTGAATTGCAGATTTACTCACTGATACAGTGAGTTTTGATGTGGTATTAGAGCCACGTCGATTTCCCTTGTTTTTGGATCCTTGAGATCTGTCTTCGATCTGGTTTCTGCTTTCAAATTCGTTGTTTCATCATGACAGAAGTCATAACTCAAGTTACTGCTGCTAGAATTGATACAAGTAGTGTTTTCTATGTTCATCCTTCAGACAATCCAGGAATATCACTTGTTCCAACTCAATTTGATGGGGTTGGATACAGATCCTGGAGGAGAGGTATCTTACGAGCTTTGTCTGTGAAGAACAAGCTAGTTTTCATTGATGGAAGTTGTGTGAAGCCAGCTGAAAATTTTTCTCAATCTCGTCAATGGCAGAGACGTGATGATATGGTAACTTCGTGGATTTTGAATTCTCTTACCAAGGAGATTGCAGATAGTGTTGAGTATGTCAAAAATTCTTCTGAACTTTGGAAGAAACTGGAAGACAGATATGACCAAACAAATGGTGCGAAATTGTATCAAATTCAGAAGGAAATTGATGATCTAACACAAGGAACTCTAGACATCACTGTCTGTTACACAAGGCTGAAAAAGCTGTGGGAAGAATTGAACACCTTGAATGCAAAGAGCATATGCACTTGTACATGTACTTGTGGTGCCAAGGATGGTGTGCATAAATCTGAAAAGTTTAGACGTTTAATACAATTCCTCATGGGATTAAATGAGGTTTACACTGTGATCAGAGGGAATATACTCACGATGAACCCTCTTTTTTTTCCACTACACAGGCTTTTTCTTTGATGATTCAAGAGGAAAAACAAAGAGAATATAGGCCTACTAGTTGTACACCTTTGGAATCGATTTCATTGAATGTAAATGCTGGTAGAGGATCACCAGGTGGTAGAGGTTATAGAACAAATTTTCCAAGCAACAATGATTCAAACAACAACAATAATAGGAGTGTTGTGATCTGTGATTTTTGTAAGAAACAAGGTCATATTAAGGAGAAGTGTTATAAGCTGCATGGATATCCTCCAAAGAATAATACTCTTAACAATAGAAAAAACAATGCACAACAGTTCAATGCATAACAGTTCAGGCAAAACAACAATCAGAACTTCAGAGGAAGAAGGATTATAGCTAATGCACATGGGGAAGAATGCTCACAAGTAAGCAGTAATTCAAATGTTGTCATTACACAAGAACAGTATGGTCATATTATGAGCTTGTTACAACAGTTCCAGATTGATAGTTCAGGAGAGGATTCTAAGGATAATGCTGAACCTAGCAAATTTGCAGGTACAATACTATGCACTTCTTCTATTGACTTTGGTATTGCTTCATGCAAATGTTCTAGATCAAGTATTGATTTGTGGATCATTGACTCAGGAGCTTCAAATCATATGACATATAACAAATCTTCACTAATAAACATTCAAACATTACCCTATCCTATACTTGTTTCACTTCCTAATGGATACAAGGTCAAAGTGACAGAGTATGGTGATGTACATATTTCATCTAAAATGGTTTTAAACAAAGTCTTGCATGTTCCCTCTTTCAAGTATAATCTCATTTCAGTCTAGTCTTTAGTTTCTTCAATGAAGTGCATACTCTTATTCACTGATACAACTTGTCTATTACAGGCCCCTTCAATGAAGAGGCCTCAGGCAATTAGTAGTAGCAAGGATGGGATTTACTACATGTGTGGGAGATGCTTGAAAAATACTACTCATGCCACGATTTTGTTTGTAATTGCTTATCTCATGGTTATAGGTGTTCTTCCTTTCCAGTTTCAGCTTGTAATGAATCATCTATTGAACAATCTAGAAAACTTCATGTAATCTCTGATAGTTCTTCTACTAATAATACAGATGTGTTGAACAATTGTGCATCTCTTGAATCACTTAAAGATGATGTGGATTTATTGTGGCATAATAGACTTGGCAATGTACCTTTTGTGAAAATGAGAAATATATCTACTATTTCTATTAAATTTTCTACTAGACAACCCTTTACATGCACCCTATGTCCAATGGCAAGACAAGTCAGGTTACCGTTAACTCACAGCACAACTCATTCTAAGAACATTTTTGAACTTCTCCATATTGACTTATGGGGTCCTTATCATGTTCCTACATATGATAATTACAAATATTTCATTACCCTAGTGAATGACTATAGCAAAGCTACCTGGACATATTTGTTAAGCACCAAAAATAATGCCATACAAGTTCTTCAAACCTTTGTTAACATGATAGAGAACCAGTTCCAAACAACTATAAAATGCATCAGGTCAGACAATGGATTAGAATTCAATAATAATGAAACACTCAAATTTTTCCAAGCTAAAGGTATCACACATCAGAAGAGTTGTCCTTACACACCACAACAAAATAGCATAGTAGAGAGAAAGCAAAGATACTTTCTTGAAACAGCTAGAGCTCTCCTCTTTCAGTCCAAATTACCTACCAAGTACTGGGGTGATCGTATTCACATCCACATACATCATTAACAGGCTTCCTTCCACATTTCTCCAAAACAAGTGTCCTTATGAGATGCTCTATAAGGAAAAACCAAAATACAATCAATTAAGATCTTTTAGATGGCTATGTTATCCCACATCCTTCTGGAATCAAAGGGTACAAGGTAATGAGTCTTGCCACGAGAAAGATACAAATCTCAAGAGATGTGATTTTTCATGAAAGCATTTTTCCATTTGCTTTATCTTCAGAAAACAGCATTTTTCCTTCTACTTTAAAAACTTGTTCTACTGATTTTTGTGAACCTTGTGATACATTGTTAAACAATCATTTGGATGTAATTGATGATCATACAACTCTGTCTCTTAATCCTATGTCTACACATTCATCACCACATACACAAACTGAATTACCAAATCCACCTATACCACAGAGAAAATCCAACAGAGAAATTAAGACACCTCATCATTTAAAGGATTATGTTCTGTCACTCCCTAATCTAAAAACCAACTCCAATTCTGTTTCCAATACCAGTACCATTTCTAACAATAACCTGGCATCCAATACATTGTTTAGTAAACACCATTACATAAGCCCTGAAGTCATTGCTTCTAAAAGTCAAGTCTTGGTTGAAAGCATTTGTTGTGACAGTGAGCCATGTTCTTATGAAGAAGCTGCAATAAGTCCTGCATGGCAAAAGGAAATGGAACAAGAATTTGATGCTCTACATGCAAATGAAACTTGGGATCCGGTTAAACTACCTATAGGAAAACAACATATTGGATGCAAATGGGTTTATAAGGTGAAACATAAAGCTGATGGTAGCGTAGAGAGGTTCAAGGCCAGATTGGTGGTTAAGGGATACACTCAAAAGGCTGGAATAGAATACACTGAGACATATTCACCTGTTGTTAAAATGACCACTGTGAGAACATTGATGGCATGTGCTGTGAAAAAAAGCTAGGAAATGTTTCAACTTGATGTCAATAATGCATTTCTACATGATGATTTAAATGAAGAAGTGTATATGTTAGTGCCTCAAGGTCTTGATGTAAGTGAGCCAGGTTTAGTTTGCAAGCTTAACAAGTCTCTATATGGCCTTAAACAAGCCAGCAGGTAGTGGTATGCTAAATTGACTGAGGCATTGTCTCTTAGAGGCTATACACACTCACACTATGATTATTCTTTGTTCTACAAGAAATCTAATTCGCTGGTGGTGTTTGTGGCAGTTTATGTTGATGACATAGTCTTGACAGGCACAGATACAATTGAGATCACTCAACTAAAGACGTACTTGGATAAGACATTCAAGATTAAAGACCTTGGTAGACTTCACTATTTTTTGGGCATGGAAATACTTGACACTGCAAGAGGGGTCCTTATTTCACAAAGGAAGTTTGTGTTAGACTTACTAAAAGAGTATGATTGTTCCAATTACACATCTTTATCATCTCCTCTTGATCCCAATGTTAAGCTCAGCAAAGGAAGGAACTCCTCTTTCTGTTCCTACTTATTACAGGAAACTTGTGGGGAAGCTAAATTTCCTCACTAATACCAGAATGGATATAGCTTTTAGTGTTCAACAGTTGAGCCAGTTTATGCAGGATCCCAGAACTCCTCATTTACAACAGTTTTTCACTTACTTAGATATATAAAACAAGATCCTACACTGGGAGTTTATTTGTCAAGAGATTCTGATTGTACCATGAAGGCATATTGTGATTCAGACTGGGCTACATGTCCAGATTCCAGAAAATCTGTAAGTGGATACTTGGTTTTACTTGGAGATAGCCCTATTAGTTGGAAGTCTAAGAAGCAAGAAACACTATCATTGTCATCTGCAGAGGCTGAATACAAGTCACTTAGGAAAGTGGTAGGTGAATTGGTTTGGCTGCATAGGCTAATCATTGAGTTAACCATACCTCATCCTTCTCCTATTGTTGTGTACTGTGACAGTCAAGTTGCTATACACATAGCACATAATCCTGTTTTCCATGAGAGAACTAAACACATTAAAGTAGATTGCCATTTTGTACGAGATAAACTACAGGAGGGGCTCATTTCGATTCAACATGTGCCCACAAGTGAACAACTAGCAGACATTTTTACCAAATCTCTCACTGATATTAAACATGCTGCAGTTTTGAACAAGTTGGTTGTAAGATCATTACCACCAACTTGAGGAGGGATATTGAGAATCACAACTAATCTCACTTATCTATCCTAACAGTAGTTTAATAGTTTGTTAACAATTCTGTTAGTTAGTTACATTAGTTAGTTACTTAGTTAGTTACATTTTTTATTCTTCTTTTGATTAGTCTAGAAGGTTCTTAGTCACATGTATACAATGTATTAGTGATAGATGAAATGGCAGTTTTGCTTGGCTGAGTTCATAAAACAGTTTCTTCTTCTTCTCTTCTTCTTCTCTTCTTCTTCTCATTGATTACCATTAATGTCCAACTATCCATAGGTAGCTGCATTGCAGATTTACTCACTGATACAGTGAGTTTTGATATTTTTAATCAGTTAAATTTGTGTTTTCTTTTTTTTGTAATTTTATTATTGTTACTTTTTATCACTTTCATCTTTTGTTTCTGCTTTTTATAAATGTTTATTTAAATTTTGTTTACTTTCTTTTTAATGATCTATTCCTCTTTTTTATTATCTTTATTTATTATTATTTTTTCTATTCTGCACATTTTTTTTTCCTTTTCCTTTTATCATTTTTTATTATTATATTTTTTTTCTCTACTCACGTTTTCCTTTATAATTTTTATGCATTATATTTTTTTCCTTAAAACTAATTGAGAGTAAATTGATATACATAGTGCTATAAAAATGTATTTTTTCATTTAAAAAAAAACGATGATAGTGAATTTACTGATAAGAGAACTATATCAGGTGGATAAATTAATGACTCATTCAAATGAACTAATATTCATCTCCTCCATTTTTAATATTTCGAATACGATACGAATTATTCTACTAATTAATTGCCTCCATAAGTATGGAAATATTATTTATTCATTAAAATCCAGAAACTCTAAGCGATGACTAATGAAGAACCTCTAACCAATTTACATGTAATTAAATTAAAGTTATAAATGAAGTTGTCAACTTGTACAGTCAAATAAATGTACACAAACGTGATGGAATAAAACTAAGAATGAACAACAACCATCTTAAGATCAATTAGCTATTTATATTAAAGTCATGTGTAAAAATTCTTCAATGAGCAAACTTTAAACAATAATAATTCATACAACAAAAAATATGATATGCATCATAAAATAGTGGCATATAACAATGCAAGTAATTTTAAGGATTTCGTAGCATCATAATCAAATTTCGAACACTTATTTCATTGAACTATATAAGAAATTAGAATTACTTTTTTTCATAAAACATAATTTTCATTAAAAGAAACCGCTACACTCTACTAATTTTCAAAGTTAATAATAAATTAAACTTTAAGGAGCCACGAACTCAAATCCACGAACAAAACTATTTTTCTTTAATGTTATATCCTCTTTGTATTATGATTTTTTCCTAACTTAAGAGTGCTATACATTTTTTGTGTGTGCGCACAGTTTTTTTCGTTTGCATTGATGATCCTTTATTATGATGATGTATTGGGATATATATAGGAGTCTGGTGTCGTGTCTATGTTGGTTTCTTTTATTCAGGTTTTAAAGGTGTTGGTGGTGTGTAGTTGAGGGGGAAATGGGTAGTGGGGTCATTTGAAGGCAAAGTAGGATATTAGGAGAGGAAAGTGGGATTATTTAAAAGCAAAGTGGGTCAGGTGTTGGCAGCTAAAGTTGGGTAGGTTATTTACGTTATTTTTATTTTAGTTTTAGTTTTATTTTACTTTTAAAAGAATAATTGTTAACTATAAATAATAAATTATAATAACATATCAATTAATTATATTATATTAATAAAAATCTAAGAAAAAGTCAAATAGCTATAAAAATAATAAAATAATACTAGTGTTATGAAAATATATCAAGAAAACATCTTTTATTCATCTTTAAATATATTCAGGATTCATATATCTTTCTCAAATCTTATTACAAGGAAAACTTTTTATTTATAGGGAAAACCTTACTTGGTCCCCAAGTAGGATTCCTAACGATATCCTTCAAGGACTCCACACAATTAGACATTCACTATAATACAAATTGTTTATAACACTCCCCCTTGAATGTCGGTAGATTATGTGCCTCGTTAAAACCTTACTAGATAAAACCCAGTGTAAAAAAATCTATTGAAGGAAAAAGAGTACACATTTCTAATAATACGCATTATGGATGCCTCATTAAAAACTTACAAGGAAAATCAAGTGGGACAAAACCTTGTGAGGAAAAAAGAGTACATCGCGTATTAACTCCCCCTAATGAAAACATCAATTCAAAGACTAAATCTTCGTTTTCCAAGATTGTGCACCATCTTCTTGAAAGTTATAGTTGGTAGAGATTTGGTGAATAAATCAACAATAATATTACTTGAACAGACCTCTTGCATGTCGATATCACCATTCTTGGGAGCTTATGAGTGTAGAAAAACCTTCATGAAATATGTTTTCTTCTATCTCCTTTTATGAATCTTTCTTTCAGGGTCAAAGATTTATGCAAGTTCTTTCCTTCAACTTCTTCAAGCAAATAATCTATTGCCAAGAGTTTCAATTCTAGTCATCAACTTGCATAATAATACTTGTATATGCTCTATGCATTTTGAATCTATTTAATCCTTATGAGGATGATAAACAAGTTTTCCAAAAACTTGTATATGCTTTAGATTTTGAGCCCATTGGATATTTAATTTAGTCAAGTAACAACATTCAAAATTAGATGTGTGACATCTTCTAGTGCCTAGATTGCAAGTCAAATAAGCTTTACGCTTACTAAGATGCATCATTTCACTTTTCACTTGATAATTATTTCTATACAAGCATGCTTTAATAGATGCAGAATTCGTATCCTCATAATCTTTTACAATATTGCGCGCTATTGTATCAAAGATATCGTCAATGATATACCATTTTGTTTGATTTACAATACGACATAGCTTATTGAAATCTCATCACTTCATTATTTTTAGGTAGCTATTCCTCTCACGGGGTTTCATAAGGTGTTGTGTTGTAGGCTCCCCAAGACATATTATCTTTTTATCATGATCATTTTGATTCTTTGACCCTCTTCCTTTTTCAAAGATTATTTTATTTAGAATTGATTAGTCTATCGTGCTTCATGCATGTCGTAGACTCTATCTTTAAGGGACATTCAATAGGATTATTTACGACTTTTGTGTTGCTTCTAATCTCCTCCTTGTGTTAGACAAACTAACAGATAACTCAATATTTGGAGAATTTATCCTTGTGCATCAATGTATATTCATTGATTATATACCACATATCAAAATAATCAGATAAAAAATATTTGGTCCCCGACCATAAATCAATTGAAAGAAAATTTGATCATAATTTATCAGTCTGATGCGTACAATTACTTTTGTATACAATATCATATTTCATGTCAACATATGAGGCTTTATTTTCATAAACAATAATTTTACTATTTCAGACATTTAGTATTACATCATCTTGAGTATTTAGCAATATTATCAAGATAAATTGTCTTGATTACACATTTTAAAATTGTGCTCTTAACTCAATTATTTTTGCACAAACAATTTTGTGAATGTCAAATTGCAAGTTGACAACAAACGCACATGTGATTATCTTACTGAGTCATCTTTTTATCATATCATATGATAGGAGAACGGACCCATATTCACCTTTTACACTTTTCAGAATTTGGGATTTAGTCACAACTTTGGTTGATCCAATCAACTTTATCACGAGAACAAGCAATGTAAAGAATTCTTGAAGAATCTTCTACTTTTTCAATGTATGTACATTACTCAAGTATGCACATATTTAGAATGGCCAAATTATTCATGCCAACTAATAAATTATTGATACTTGTAAACTCCAAGTTTATTATGTCATGTGCCTTTTTGCTTTAGTAAATTTTCAATTTATTACTATTATATGAGAAAAGTTCAACTTTAATATTCTGAGAGTACATTTCAAATATTCCTCAACTACTCTACCTCTTCTAAAGGTGAGTCGTGATCCCATCACTAAATAGACTACTCTGATTATCAAAAAAATTATGCATGTAATCATATCGTGCCAGCATTTTTTTTGCAAACATCAAGTTGCGAGATAACAATCGACATACATGAGACCATGAAGAAGAGACATCTATTAGGACCATTAAGTATCTAAACAATACACTAAGTGGATGAATATGTCCACAAATATTTATATACGTTCCTACAATGCAGAGGATTCAATATCAACTTTCGTATACGATGGTCTCACAATTAGCTGCTAACAATCATTACAAGAAAACTCACCATTTAAAAGAATTTTTAGGTTCTTTTATGGATGTCCATTTTAATTTTCCATAATTCGTCAAAACATTATAGACTAATGATGTCCCAAATAATCATGTCAAATTAAGAAAGTATTGAGATTAGTAAACTTCTTATTTACTATAGAATGTGCCTCAATTGCACTAATTCTTGTCCAATACAAGCCTGAAGATAAACTATGAAACTTTTCTATAATACATGTCTTCTTAAAGACATTCTTGGTGATACCACACTATTGACTAAAGGTCGCAATATTTCCCATGCCTAGCATGGTGGCTTACCTCATTCCCTTTAATGAATGGATTTATATTTTTAGCATTTATCAAAAGTTCTCATTCTTCAAGAATGGAACACAAACACATGAGCATATCAAATTATGATAGATTTTAGTACCTCATTCCATATTTATGTGCATTATTCAATCACTTTTCTTCTTTCAAACATATTATGCACTACTACCACATTGACTTTAGTAATGGAGCAAATTCAGTAAATTTCATGATTTCTTATAAGAAAAACTCATTGGTTTTTCTTTAGTCATTGTTATATCATCAATATGGTGTATTAAGACTCAAATTCAATGTCTTATCCATATAAAATGATTCTAGGCCATAAATTGTGAGACTTGAACTCAACATCTTTATCACTATAGTGACTGAAACTTTTAATTCAATATTGTATCCTCTTTGTACAATTGGACATAAATCCATCATATAACCTTCTTAGTGCGATTGGATGTGAATTCATCATCTTATCCTCAACCAATGACATAATATGCTAAAGTGAAACAAAGATCACTCTTGAGCTTTGAAATTACTTTCACTTTGCAAGTCTTCTAACAATCTGAATTAGATACATATATGTCATACTTATATCCTGAACCAGTTAGGTTCCACAAATTTAATGAGAAAAATCAATTATGTTACTAATAAGTAATGATGATAATATTAAATAATAAAAAATAAGAAATAGAAAATCCATGTAATTACATTACCTTTGTTGGCCATCTCATTTCTATTTCCACGTAATAATATAAATAAAGCCACAAACTTACAAGGAATTGTAAACATACCTCTAGTAACGTAAAAGACATTAATTAATGCTAGTATATCGTGTGTAACATCAATGAATACACAACACATCACAGATTCATATTTTTATGATTGGGTCAATCATTCATGGCCCCTACCTTGATTAGAGTCTCGTGCTGATAACGTGTTATGAAACTATATCAATTTAGAAGACAAATAAAATAGGGAGAAGAGAAAAGACTTTTTATTCATTTTTAAGTATATTCAGGATGCATAAATCTTTCTCAAATCTTATTTACAATGAAGGAAACCCCTTTATTTATAGGGAAAATCTTGGTCCCCAACGATATCGTAAAAGGACTCCACATAATTAGACATTCACTATAATACAAACTGTTTATAACAACTAGCTTATTATAAAACTTAATAATATCAATTTAACACAAAGTTTATGTCGCGAGTTTTAAAGAAGAAAATCATTGACATTTGGGTGGTTTTCTAAACGCAACGATAATGCCATATATTGTCTTGCCTAAGGCTATGCAACATGACCTATTCTAAGAGTAAGATTATTTTCTTAGATGATTGAGAGTGGTACTGAGTAATTACGAGAAGGTGTATTATCTTTATTGCACCAACTCCGTAACTAAGGAATCCAAAGAGAGTTTCGGAGGAGTGCAGGAACACCTCTTGCGTGTACAGTGTGTGCTTAATTAACTAGGACCATTATATTGAATCGTAGGGTCAACATTTAATCTAAAGAAGCACAATCCATGTGCTCACCTATGTGGCATACACAAATTGTCTGGTTAACGGAGATATGGATTGCCAAAATTGCTCAAATGAAAATCATTTAAATTATAACATCTTCTTATTAAATAGTCATAATTTATTAAAAATGATTATTTTGCAAGATTATCTTATTTGATAAAATTAGTGAATCTTAAAATTAAATTAAAATAAATTAGTAACTCATTATGTAATTAAGATTTCTAATTCTGATAAATGTACGAAAAATATCTATTATGACAAAAAAATTATATTTGAACAAAAAATAGATTTATTCTTAAGAACGATATTTATTTTTGAAAAATGAGAAATTAAGGTGTAGTATATAATATATTTAATTTTCTTATAAGAAATAATATCTATGAGATCAATTTATCAAGTAAAAATAAATAATTAAAAATCTTTTTGTATTTTTATAAAATCTCATATTATTATTATTATTATTATTATTATTATTATTATTATTATTATTATTATTATTATTATTATTATCATTATCATTATTCTCATTATTATTATTATTATTGTTATTGTTGCTGTTGTTGTTGTTGTCGTCATCGTTGTTGTTGTTGTTGTTGTTGTTGTTGTTGTTGTTAGTATAACCAAAATTGGGTGCCCCTTTCTTTGTCCATGGAAGAGAGTAAAGAAGATGTGTACAAAGAAATATTGACATAATCCGAGTTTAGGCGACCACAAAAATATACTTGAGCAATAACTTGGAAAGAATATTTATGGAGTTATGGATGAACTCTGACTTTCGAGTTACCTACATATCGAAATCAGGTCATATGTAGTTCAAAAGTGCACGAACATAGTAAATTTTGTTAAAACAAATTTGACCCAATATCAATCATGGTAATACTGAGAAATATTTTTGTGGTGAGCTGTGAAGAGATTTAGAGGAAGGAGAATAGTTCTAAAGAACGTGAATGAGAAATATTCTGCAGAAACTTCTACCGATGACTTATGGTAGAGAAATGAATTTTTAAAAAAGTCTCAATAACGAGCTATAACAAACTGAGACCTAAGAGAGCTATAAGCAGAATTGAAATCTAAAATTTTGAAAATCAAATCGAGTTGAATTTTGAAAGTGAATCCTTGACATAGTTATTTATGCTTGACATTGCACTATCCCTAGTTTGCTGCTGAGTGGGAGTTCCTCGTCGTAAAGTGTTGTCCTGCAAAACATGTAAAAGGTGAAAACTACCTATTGCAGTTTTGACATGCCCCGAGTCTACACCATGGACGTGAGTGGAACTCGAAAACCATTGCTAGCCTCAAACGGACCCTTGGTCTGTCTTACTTACTTAGCGAAAGACTTAAACACAAGAGATAACTCAAGAAATAACTTAAAAGTGATAATTATACAAAATGGCAACTCAAGTATTAATCGTTTACAAGTGAAATGAAAAGACTAAAGAAACTAATTCTATTTGTCTATTAAACCTCAAATAAAAAGAGATGTTGGGACAGGATACCCAATCATCCTAACAACTTAAAACTAAAACAACAACTAAATAATAAAGATGTCTTCAGGAATGAAGGGAGGCTCACCAACCGACTCTAAGTTGCTCACAGGATCAAAGGTACGTCGATTACCTGCGTCTACATCATAAGCTGATACATGTCAACTAGCATTAGTATATTTAATGTACGAGTATGCGAGTTGGAATGTTAAAATAACTTTAGCTTGAAAAGGAGTAAGAAGGAAACACTTACCTTGGCTCTGCTTGACTCATGGATACTGAACTCACTATAAAGAAGTAAAACATATGCGATACATGTGTGTGTGTGTGTACGCGCGCGCGCATGTGTGTGATTTTTTTAACAAAAGAAGTTACATATGTTGCCGCTGACACCACATTTCTTCCTTTCCATCATCATTGACATTTGTATACAAAATCATCATAATAATAATCATTAATAGTAATATTATCAGCAAAATAAACACTTTACCAATTGTTTGATATAAATTATATATCTAATTAATGGTGGTAATCATAACATTTTCATCGAACTTTTTCTTTAGGTATAGGCCTCTGTGGGTCTTCATTATAACTAACATAGCCACTCCGAGGCTTTAAAATTTCATAATTCCATAGGAGTGAAGCATATCTCATGCAAAGAGTTTCAAAACTAATTCCATCAGATGGTACTTGTAGTCCATCACTCAAAAACTCAGTGTATGCAGCAACAAAATCTCTACATGTTATATCATCGATTAGAAAATATAATAACATCACATTTCGATAGTGGTAAGACTAAAAAATAATGTGATATTACTTACAGACTATTGCTTTCTTATTGGGCAATACCAGTAACATGTATGACTACGAATGAGTGAGATTTGTTCTTGCCTTGGTAAGATTCAAGGATTGGCCAGTTGGTTCGATCTTTTTGCTTAAAAACATTTGTTGAATTCAAGGTACTTTAGAAAGATTGTAGATAGCTTTTGAATCTCAACGCACAATTTATAGTTAATCCTAAATTAGGACATCGAATCATACGTCTTTAACAGTGGTTCCATTAATAAAACAACTGTCAAGACCCAACAAAAATCCCCACTACAATTTACAGCAACATAAACCTCATCGGTGAAGTGCCAAGGCAGTCCAACAGGTATACCAAATCCGTTGATAGTGCCAACAATTTTATCCTAATATTGAGAAACAACATTGGCATTGTCAATGTATGTTTTGAAAAAACAAGTAGTAGTTGTATATCGATATTTAGAATGACTCTGATGTTTTCAACTTCTTCTGCAAATAAAATAAAATGACATCCACATACTGCATATATGCATCAATAAGTGGATTTTTGTATCAATTTATTTGTAAGTATTCATTTCTTAATCAAAAGATAAAAAGGAGAATGGATTTACCTCATAAAGTCCAACACTTCTTGAATTGAGATATTACGTAGAACCTGGCCTTCTTCTTTGAAAATGCAACTACAAAATTAAATTTTTCAAACTCAACATCCGAGCAATTGGCTAAGTAGTGATCGTTCTTTTTATGCAATTGTATAATCATTATAAATAATTATTTAGTTGACAACAAGAAGATAAACTAATAATAGTTGAATGACTTTACTTTTTTGCATTATGCTTGTAAAGAACCTCATTTATCCATTGCAAGAAGGATGACATTAGTTCAGTTGAACTCTCACCGTCAATGTTAAAACCTTCAAACGGATATTGTTGCTTCAAATCACAACTGACTACTTCGACATTCTTATCTTTCTTTTTCTGTTTCTCATTCATTTTCACTTTCACTTTCACCTTCTCCTTAATCTTCTCTTGCTCTTTCTCCTTATCCTTAATTTTCTCCTTTCCTTTTGGGTTTGATTGTGATATGGAGAAGTAGTCATTGATTTTTTTTTCTTTTCCTAATCTTAGATAGTGTTTGGGAAATAGGTTTTTTCAACCTCCTACACTTCAAAGGCTGTGAAATCTTCTTGGATGTATATCAATATTATAAGTCATTTCCTTAAAAATATCAGTGATATATTTAACATGACTACTAAAATAACTATGTTACTGCTCACATTCTTCGCATAGACAAAAAGAGCATCTGATGTTAGTAGACGAAACAACACCAATAAATGATTGAGTTGTTTTCATAGATGAATCTGCTTGTATCATTTCATCTACAAGGTAAATAAAAAAATGAGGAGCGTTTTACAATTGATTATAAAATAACAATGGGTAGCAATTTATAGTTATATTGACACTGTTGGATATTTTATTCCCCATATGTACCTATAATTGCCACAGCTGAATCTTTATGTGCCACAGATTAATCTTTTGTTATTACATATGACCATTTTATTACCCTAAAACACATAAGTGATATGTTCCAACACATGAAAATTCAGTTGTAATGTATATATATATATATATATATATATATATATATATATATATATATATATCAACATAATTACTAAAATGTAGCAATATACGACACATATTTTAACAAATGAAATATATGTTGGACAATGAAAGAAGACTATATTTCTAAAGTCATGAACAAAATGGTCACAAAAAGAACAACAAAAGCAACATAAAGCAAAATTTTAGTGAATGTTAACAATACATATATATTTCCTCAAAATTAGGATTTTTTGGGTTTGTTGATTTTGTTTAAAAAATAATTAATAATAGGTACCAGTTCATCATTATTCAATTTTCACATATATAGACCAATTTATTGTTCATTAACACAAGAAAAAACTTAGTATTATCCAAAAATTGTAAAAATCTTTCCAAAAAAATGACTTACTCATTTTAAGTCGAACACAATCTTCAGTTCAAAAAAAGGAGAAAGTCACGGGGAGGCCGCAGATGAGGAGGAAGATGATATAATGGGGGAGAATATTTGTTTTGATAGTTGTATTCTTTAAGAAAGATAAAAAGAAGATCCAACATTGGGAGGAGAAGAAGAGACATTTCTATTTTCTTTTTTCTTTTTTTAAAATGATTTGGATAGAATTATAAAAGTTTAAAAAATGAAGTGTTTTTTTATATTTTATAAAAGATTATAAAGTTTTGAAAATGTCAATTTGGTCCCAAATTTACTTAATTACATTTTAAAGAGGATTTGACCATCTCTTGGTCAATCTGTCACCAAAAAACAAACCAAGACTTAAGTGTCACCTTTCATTTAATTTTGTCAACTTTGTTCCATATTACCTACTCTTCAATATTGAGTTAAAACACCATATATTTGAAAATAGATAGACACACAACGCCAAACTCAAATTCGTGAACCTGGAAAAATGCGGGCACACTCTTCTTGTATTAAACTGCATGTTTTGATATTTTAGCGGATAACACTTAGAGTGGTACATTTAACCTAACAAATTGTGAGTTTATCGTCATTCCAAAACATGAGAACCTATGATTTGTAAATATAGGTTTATCTATATATAATACAAGCACTTGGAATTTAATGGGAAAAATATTCTTTTATTTTATAATTTATTGTATTATGTCATAACAAGTATTTAAAAGTGAAACTCCTAATTCAATAGACTGCCATTTTAGTTCACAATTGAAATTCTAATATCCTCTTTTAACACATGTCATCCTACAAGAATTTAGCTAAGAATGTAATATAATTGAAGCAAAGGATCCATCATTGATGATACAATCTAACTGGGACGAAGGCTAGTAGTTATAACTATACTTATAGAAGTTTAATAGTTGCGAAGAGTCTGTTGAAAGGTTCGGGATTTATAAATTCAAATCAGAATAGTATGAGAATAAGGACGAAGAACGAACTCACTCAACCACCGGAAGAAGGAAATCGAGAGAACAACATTAATTGAGAGGGAGGACAGCCCTTTCTTGATTAGTTAGGAATAGACATTGAGATTCACCTATGAGAGAAAAATTCTAAGCGCTAACGTAACTCCTCGGGTATGTTATTGCCAACTAGACAATCATTGCCCCTGCAAGCACAGACCTTCATATACATTAGGCTACATATGTCACAAATAATGGTAGGACGACAATTAGCAAAAAAGTTGTTAATATTTAGACACCATATGTGCATGTACATGCACGTTATTTGCATATTTTTGATGAGATTTATTTCGATAGATGGTAGTCAAGACTCTTGTCATTGTTAATTGTTGTTGCATCTGCGCGAAACTGTAGTTGACAAAAAATTTGTCGTTGAGAGGAGAAGTGCATTAATTTACGGATGTACTCAAATAAAAATAAAGTATTGTTTAACTCCGTCACATACCTTGTTAAAATATTGGGCATCATGCATATTCTTTAGAGGAAAAAAGTTAGCAAGCGGCGGTTCACTTAGCGGCAAAAAATTTCTGAAAGGCCAAATAAAAAAATAGGAGCAAATGATTTTAATAATATAGAAAAATAGTGTAAGCAAACACAGAGGGTCAAAAAAAATTTGTATGAATGCAAATGTATGGTGAGACTGTCAATCACAATACTTTCTTGAAGAAAAGAGACAGCAAGGTACTCTAAAAAGTGAGGATATTAAACACATTTAATGCTTTAGATGAATAATATTTATATTCTTAGAAGCTCTCATTTTTTATGCAAGCAACTAAAATTCTATTAAGAAATTTTGCATTCTCATTTCGCTCATTTTTTTATTAAGGGTAGTAAGAAATACACTTCAGATGATGTTGATAGTTAGAATAAATCTTATACACTATCCACCAGCAGTGCCATCCAAAAAATAATTAGCTAAAAAAGCGTCCATGAACAAAGGAAAAAAAATTAAAAAATGAATTCCAAATAAACACAGCAGAAACTAAAACTCCAAAATTGCATATCAATTAAAAAAACATGGAAAGTAAATAACATAGAAGAAAAATCCTCTATATATAACATGAAACGAAGGGAACCCATTAATTAAATCAGATGACGGAGGATAACAAGAACCTGTTGGTTTCAATATGTAATAGCAATTAAAGAACCTATTGGTTCCAAAATATAATAGCAACTAAACATATCATTGTCAAATTATGAATTCACAATAAGCAATTGCTAAAATAAGACCCACAAAAACTAACACTTTAACAACAAATAACACAAAAAATTCAAGAAAATTAAAATTAAGAAATTTTCAAATTAATTCACAAAATTGTCAAGTATCGAGTTTCATTAGGAATATTACACAGTATAAAACGGTTCAATGCCGAGTAAGGTAAGATCAAATATATGAATTTACACCATCTATATCGCTTCGTTTAATCTAAGACATCATAGTCAATATTGTAAAAGATATTAAACTGAAAGATGATACCACCAACAACAACAACAACAATAAATGTCCTTCAATATACAGTAATTTCAGGTCGAATTTATGAATCATGCCATGCCACTTTGTTTAACTATTGACAAAAGCTATTATCGTATTATCAAGAAAACAAATATAACCAAGATTTGAATTATGTTTCTAGTGGTGTGTGTTTTATATGTAAGAATTTTTTATTGTACAGATAATTTCACCTTTCAATGATTCTCACCAAGTTTTTCAATCCTTCTTTCCAAATTTCTCTCTAAATCCATATATTATATTGAAATTCACTTGTTTGTGATTGTTCTAGTCAGACACACAAAAATATGACTTATTTTAACGATCTCCGAGTGACACTAGCGATATGAATTATGTAATTTTCGGTAAGTTTTTATTTTGATTTCCGCCTTAATTTGAATTATTCTCAAATTTTGACCATGTAAAAGCAAGCATAATCAACCAAGAGAACTAAAAGTAAAATAAAAAAATTATGAATGTATTTTACCAACTATAGAAATTAAAGGTAAAACTTAAAAATCAAGAGAATACCGAGAAAGAAACATGGAGAGTACGTTGAGCTTGCAGCAATATCCTTGTGATGAAAGAAAAATGCTCAATTTTTGTTTTGTTATATTAGATTAGTGTGGATCAAAAGAATATGATGAAGGCTGGTGATTTATTTGACACTTTCTGGGCTTATGCACTGCCTACAAGGCTTTATCGTTGCCAAAAACCTGGGCTTATGGGGGCTTAGGTAGGTGGTATATTGTTCGTACCTGTTGAGCTTATGGGGGCTTAGTTAGGTTGTTCTTTGATCATTTTTTTTATATATTTTTAGATTTAGTAGTGGGTTAGCATGCTTATCTAAATTTTGATATTCTTACGTGATTGCTTTTGGTATATTATGATACTTGCTCCATTAGTCTATAGCCTTTAATACTCTGTACATTATTTTGTATTGACACCACATGGTGATGCATTCATGTGTGTAGGTTCCGACGGACGATCATGTAAACCTCCTCAGCAGCATGATTGACTTCTATCCGATTGGCTAGCCCCTTTGTCACATCTGGGTTTATCCCCTAGACGTAACCGGCGTCGGCGTACTTTGTAAGGAGTAGGACTAGCCTCTTAGTTCATGTCATTACATTCATAGGTTGAAAAATGTGGAAAAATTTAAAACTTTATTTTCTCTATTTGGAGGTTTACATAGTCCTCTATATACACATAATATATATTCATATAGGAAAGGTTATGTAGCCTTCTACTTTTATTGCATATATATATATATATATATAAATATAAATAATAGAAATAGTCTCAATAATTGTCTCGTCTCTTATCACTACACGAATGTCACAATATGGGCATAACCCTTACATCAATTCAACAAGACGATGTATAGGTCATACCGAAAGTACAATATTCAAAAAACAAGGAAAGGAATGATAGAGTCAATCAGCTCATAACAAAGACCAAAGCTAGAAGATGACATTGCCCTCGAAAGTTGAGGACCTACCCTACTTGGATGAAAGGAAGAATCCAAGCCTTCAACGATATCGTCTTCCAAACTCTTCAACTATCGGAACCTAAAATGTTTGGGACAAGGGAATAAAATGGGGTTAGTACTCCACATGTACTAAGTATGAGATCTTATGCACATACACAAGCAAAACATGCTAAAAGGGACTTTTATCAAAACATGGCATTTACCCCTTTTCGGGGCTTAATGCAAACTCAAGTAAGTCACATTAATCAACCAAACATGCTTACTATCTCAACAAGTAATATTTATCCCAACACATTTAGAACCATGATTTACTACAACCCTAACATCAAGGAATAATATCACAAGAATGAATAAGAGTTAACATATCATAATAAGCAAGACAACTACTCACAAGTCCTTATCAAGTCAGCAAGTGCAATGACCAAGCAAAGCCTCATAACCTTACTCAATCAAATATCCTCAACAAAAAAAATGACTAATGTCCAACTTTACACATCATGACGTTTACGCTTACATTCAATCTTATATTATCATTATAAACCTAGGCATATTCACAATTGAACTAATAAACATATAGTATCAACAATATGACATGGTCATCATATATATAAATCATATATTATCATAATATAAACATATAAGAACATCCTCTTAAGACTCCCCTCAAGACTAACTAGTGCAATGTCTAGGTAGAGTCTCATACCCCTACCTAAACTAAGCTAGACCCCTTAGGTTATCCAAGTTAGAGTTCAAGTCCTTAATTCGTTTTTACTTTTGGGAACATGTTGCCCTAATCGAGATAGACCACATGAGCTAGTGTGGAATCAAGTGTCATAAAACCCTACACCGAAAGAAGGAGGACTACTTACCAAGGTAGTACCAAACGTAAAACATAGCAACTACTGGATCCACTAGCTAGTATTCTTATGGGGGCAACATAGTTCAAGAACTAGGAGATTTAGTTGGGACCCTTTTTATGTGCCATGGATTATAGTCTCCAATCTCAAGATTAATGTAGTGCTCCTACCTTCCCTATGTGGGAAGGGACACTCCTCTATCTAGTTCACTCGGTGCTAAGCTAGAGTCCCTTTTTGAAATGTCTTTAAGCCTTTAATTATCAATCATAACATAATTTAGGCCATAGGGTCTACCTTTTGTATAATCATCACCATCAATAGCTCAATAAGACTTGTATGAGTTTAAGTCCTTTCATCACAATTCATATAAGTGAGGTTAACACTTTAGCATTTCATAACATTTTAAGGCACATTGATAGTTTTCACCATCTTTATAGCACATACATATTAATCAACCTTACACCATAACAAAGACATTTCAATTCAACATCATACCACCCTATAATCCTAGTATAAGGTATACTTCAATGTAATATCATAGCTTAACAACAATCAATCACAATTGAAAGTAAAGATAGAGATTCTAAGACTTATCAAGTAGTTCTCATAATTTATCATCAAGGTATTACCATCAACCCAACTTGGGAAGTAACATCATAGCACAATGATAATCAATAGAATAACTAGGTCAATTGCATCTCTATAACACAATTCATCTTTATATTCGAGATATTCTTATATTAAAGATAAATGAAAGATATTTGCAAATAATTTTTCATTAGTTAAGATATTTTTTCCTTATTAAAGATACTTGTTTATAGCTAATTATTATAAAATGACAGAAAATAAATATAAAAACAATATTTTTATTAATAAAATAATGTAGGCACAAATTTGTTTCTCTCTAATTCTTCTTTTTAAATTATATATGTGATTTGAGGGATCACATTATTATTTTCTACAGAAATCATAATACATAATTTATAAACAATAAGATGGTAGAATTAGAGCAACAGCAAGCACTAAGCACAAAAAAAATAAAAATTATAAACTAAACTTGATAATACATTAAGAGAAGATATTAAGAAGAAATATTCTACTATCGTATAAAATTCCTCCAACGTAGAAAAATAACTTATGAAAATTCGAAGTGTTTATAAGTTGATAAAAAAGACATCATTGTTATCTTTTTGTGATTATTTTAGGAAACCTTGGACACAATTAATTATACATAATAAACTTAGTCTATCATAAAACATACAAAGATAGTCTCTTATTCTCAACAACAATTGCAAAGGAGCTCAATATTCTTGAGTTTCTCAAATTGAATATTGATCTATTCCATTTGTTAATCAAGTTTCGGGAGATTTAATTTATCGGTGTTCTCGAGAGATTAAGCATCAATATTGAAGCTAAATTTGCAAACATTTGGTCATTTTTATGGTTGACTATTCATGAAAATGCCTATAAAATTAGAGTTAATAATAAATGATCAAAGTTTTAATTTTCAAAAGGTCAATTTCCTTGTTATGCTAAAGTTTTGAAACTCTTCAACCAAATATCAAATTGAAGAATCATACTTTGGGATTAAAAAAATTATACCTAAATCGCAAATTTTGAACTAAAAGAATCGAATCAATTCAATTCAATTGGACTTTTCAATATTTATATTCACCTCTAACACGAATCTAATTTAGAGACAAACATAAAAGATAATGTCTCCATCTCTATTTACTTGTTAAATATTTGTCATCTTTGACGAATCAGGGAATGACAATTTTTTTTTCTATTATACCCTCAATTTATCAATATTGAGTAAATGTATTTGATAAATATAATAAGTAAATATATTTGGTCCCTATCAATTAATAAGAATAAAATAATAAACTCATCGTATAAGCTTAAAAAATACTCCATATAAGTAGGCGGAGTAGCGATGATCTTTGCCAATAAAATACTAAAGTCTACCTACAAACTTTTATTATTAGGAATCGACTCCCTTCATACCTTGTTTTTCTCATAAATCCTAAGGGGGTGTTTGGTAGGCCGCATTACAAGAAATAGTGCATGTATTATGTATGATATTATTAGTACTATGTTTGGAGGAAATTTGAGCCTATGTATAATCAATACATGGATTAGTTATACATCGTACATGATATTATATGATGTAGGCTTAAGTCATTTTAAAGTTATCCGCAGAACTCACTTAGACACCTCAACTAAGACCTTTACCTATTATTTTTAATATTCACAAATATTTATCTATTGTACATCAAATCACAATTAGCTTTAAAAATATTTTGCGTGTAATTTAAACACATTATATTGACAAATCACAAATAAAAATTTTATGACATGTGGCACATGGGCCCAAAATTTTAATTTTGAAAATAAAAACAATTTTAACTCTTTGATAAGCTAGAAAATTAAATTGATAAAATAATAAAAAAGAAAATTTCTCTCCCTCACCCCACCTCATCTAACCTATTACCCTTTCTTCTTCATCTTCTTTCCTATAATTTTCGTCACCACCATTTAACTATCGATTCCTTTGGCGGTAACAAAAAAAGAAAGTATGTACCTCACCCCATCTAGAATACACCCACTTAAACCTTTCATCTTTTCTTTTCTTCTCCTGTTAATTCTTATATTCTATTCCTAAGGTGATTATTGAGATTTTTGTTGGTTTATCTTTTTCAAATTGAAAATTGACATTTTGTGAGTGATCAATTTATTAAGATGAAAATTATATATTCTCAAATAATTCAAACAGAAAATTGGAAAAATGACAACAAAATTATTTTTCTCTTAGTTAGATAGAAGGCCATAAAAAACATTTTTCGAGAATTATCTCTTGACCCAATTACATAACAATTTAAAAGTGTAATTAATTTTTTTTAAAACTCTTTTTAATTCAAAAACAAATTAAATTTAAAATAATAAACCAAAACATTGATAAAATAAACCTTTCATTACTAATCTTTACCTTATTAATTCCTGCATTATATTCATTATACCAAACAAGCCTAACAGTCTGGCAGAGAGAAAAAACCCAATGTTCAATCCCAAATAGATTTCGGAACCCTAGCAGATTAGCACGCATTAATTTATTCCGATTTGATTCAATTTCTAGAGCGAGGAGCACTTTGGGTTTTCTGTAGGGCTAAATGGGGAAGAAGAAGAGGAGATCAACCGATAAAGTATGGTGCTACAACTGTGACAGGGAGTTCGATGATGAGAAGATTTTGGTTCACCATTTTTGGCTGAACACTTCAAATGCCATGTTTTCCCGGCATAGCCATTCACGTTCTCCAGGTTCACAAAGAAACCGTCAGCCAGTAAGTAAGTTCTTTTTGCTGAGAATTCTCTAGATATATTCTTAAATTTGCCCTTTTTAGCCATCTGCGTTGATATATTTCTTGTACTTTAGCATTGAGAGTGGTTTTCGTATGTTTGGTTGGTGCTGTTGTGGACATGTTTCCATCTTCCACAGAAGGGAACAAAATGTTGAAGCCATGAAATTGGGGAACACGGAATTCATTGGGTGTGCGTGTCATAGTGAGTGGATGTACTACTTTGAGCAGATACCTTGAAGGCTGTTTAAGAACATAGTTTAGTTGATGAGAATATTTTGGGACACAAAAGAATTAAAAGTAGCTCGAGAATTCGGTCATACTAGAGAATGATATGGTTATTTTCAAGTAGTCATAATGTTATGATGCAGAAAATTAAAATTTGTTATGTAACCTCTAAGTAATTCATGCCTACTAACTTTAAAGCTAGAAAAAAATGTGTTATTTTAGGTTCTCATGTTATGAATACCTTGATACATCTTTATAAAAAATGTTGTTCCTTGATCAATATTTTGTGCATTGGGCGTTCCCTCTCATTAAGAAAATTATTTTCCAAAAAAAGCATCATCTAAAACAGTTCAGGTTTTTGATTTATAATGTATGGCAACATCTCCCCAAAACTATATAGATATAATATGCGTATGCCTGAAATATTTTCATTTCTATAGAATTTGCCTAATGAAAAGATGTGGAAAGAGGTCATTTACTCCGTCTTAGAAGTTAAAATGTTATGGTAGAAGAGTACACTGTTTACCTGTTGATGCAACTAAAAGAATTGTGTATGTCATACTTAATTGGGTAGAATAGAAAACAATGGAAGCAAATGATCTGTATATAGATACCAAGTGAAATTATTGAGTATTGCAACAAAACAGGTTCTATGGAGCAGAATAGATGTTGGGGATCCATATACGGACCCTAACTATTTTGGGATGGAGACAATTGCAGTTGATGTTGTAGATGGGTGCTTCTGATGTTTAAACTTTAAAGCAAATTTGACCTTGTTTTTCTGACCCACTTACCACACAACAAAATTCCTAAAGCTTCTTGCCAAAATTTCTTGCCTGCTCTAATTACCAAGGGATCATTTGTAGGATGGGATCCAATATGCTGATAATGTCTCATGCTACTTTCTTTTTGTTGCATGTTTATCTGTTTTTTAGCAATAAATGCATTAAGCTATCATATTTGGCTATTACAGGGTACCAAATGCCAAACCCTCTGTCTACTGATATTGAAGTATATGGAATGCAAGGAATCCCAAGTGATGTCTTAGCAGCTCACTATGGAGAGGAAGGTAAGAACAGTGCGTGATGTGCTTAAATTTTACCTTTTTGAAGACATGGATGAGCCATATGGGTTGCTGAATTGTAGCAAGAAAATAAGTAACCTTTGCTTTCACTTCTTTCTTGTTATACCATTGTACTAGTACTATTGAATTGCTATTCTTGTGGCAAAGAATGTTTCCTCAACATAGAGAGGAGCCTCATTATCCATCAAGTTTTGAACCATGCGTGACTGGTCCTTAGAGATTTCTTTGGCCATCAAAGAAGAATATTTTCTTAACTTGGTTTTATAAACTTAAATCAGGGTTTTTGAAAATTTGAAATAATGCTACCAATGTTTCGGGTTTTGCTTGAATTTAGCAAAGCCTAGAGCTTGAATCATCGATCTCATTTTTGTCGGATGTCCTCATGCCTCCGAAGGGAAATCTGGAGCTTTTGTATTAATAACTCAACGCTATTGGTTTTAAGTCTCTGATTCATTATGGGCTCCTGTGCATCTCCACCTCTATAGAACCCTGTAGGACGCTTGTTTTAAAGCTTTTCAACCTTGCATCTTGCTAATGGCAATTTCTCAATTCTAGGATTACCAACACTTTCTTCTAAAAGATTTCCTATGTTAGGACTTAGGAGTAGTATTACTTGATAAAACAAGCAAAATAATGAATATATGAGATAAGGATTGAATCTCATTAAGGTCAAACAGGCAAAATAATGAAGATATTTTTTAATGTTTTAGATTACTTGTAAAAAATTAGTGCTGCTGGGGGTTCAAGGTGTAAGTTTTGTAACACTTATGAAGGGGAATACATATTTGGATGTAGTATACCTATTGTGAATATATAGATTGATTGTTACCATCCTCAAAAGAAGGATTCGAGCTCATTATTATCGTAATGATCAGAAAATCCAAGTTCCAACTTGTTATAGAAATGGTTTGACATAGTGTTCTGGCCTATAGGTAATGCAAAAAATTGTATCCGTAGGATAGTTGGGTTGTTGAGGAATAGGAGCAACAGTCTGGAGATTTCATGTTCGAATCCCTGTTACAACGCTTAGTATGAATCAATATTTTGTAACTCTTGTTGACTCAGGGTTACCGACTCACCGGTATGGTAACACCTACACTTATGGATGTTAATGAACTACTTGGTGGATTAGGCAAGTAGCATGCAACTTGGAAAAGATACTGCCATCATTAAAATAAGAGGATGTTAGGGAAAATTTTAGCCTTTGCATTTAGTTGTTGTCAACCTTCTCGTCTATATTTTGTTGTTTTTTGGGCATGCGTTGAATTTATTAGCAGCTTTAGAATTCTAATCACTAGCTCTAATAGGTGTATAAATTCTTACATGGATCCCGTCTTTTTGGTGTATCTATAATCCTGCGTTGCCTATGCCTCCTGCTGGTTGGTCAGTTCCCCGTCACCATCTTTCTTGGTATTCACAGTATCCTGCTGTCTTGGTTCCACCTCCTGCACTGATGGTTTTACCACAACCATTATTTCTTGTGCAAAATATGAGGCCTCCAATGCCAGCCGCTGCTCCACCATCACTTGTTTCTCCTCCCGGGCTCTCCCGGCCCCACCAGTTCCTGTATCTCATCCCTTGTTTCCTGTTGTTCCTAATAACAATCTTGCCCAAAGTTCGCCATTCTTAGCGCTAATGTTGTCAGGGAGTGTGCCATTTCAGCTCTGCAGTTGAAACAAAGAGCTTATTTGACCCAATCATGGGCATCAATGCTCCTGAGGCCATTGGTTATCAGACTTCAGGCGTTCAAGTCTAGAATTGTAATGTCTTTATCTATTTTGTTGAAGGTCTGACACTTACAACATGGTTCCTGTTGGGAAGTTACTTAACACCATTTACTGTTGTGCCTTAAGATAGGATAATCAGCTCTGTTCTGATCCTTTAGTACGAAGTAGTATTCATTTATTGTTTTTGAAAGTGCTTTGAGGGGAAATGGCTGCAGCCTGCAGATGCCTTGAGTTAAAAACATATATATTAAGAATTTTTTTTGTGGTGGACAATATGGAAGGAGAGAAATTCTTGGTGTTTTAAGAGCATAGAGAGCAGTATGCACCAGATTAAAGCTTAATTGCATCTTGCTACTGAGTTTTTGGTGTAATCAATTACTTTTAAATGATCCTGTCTCTATCATTGATGTTTTAGACTCATTATAGACACAAGATCATAGAATCATCGATGTAGGTAGTACTTCGTAAATATGGCGCTGCTACAACTCTTGTAAGATTCGGATTCTAACATATATAGAAAAAGTTACTAGTTTCAAAAAAAGAATTTGTATTTTTGCTGTTATAGTAGTACTCTTGATAGGTTGAAGAAGTATGTTTTTTTTTCTTATCTGGGGAAAAGATTTAATATGTTTGGAATGCGAGGTGCAATTTAGGCCGTGTAATCTATTTTGAACCATTTTGGTACTTCTTGTAAATATTTTTACGTACGAAAGATATAAAAATGCAAAGTGTGTTTTAGTTGGCCTTGATTCTTTCCGAACTATGGGAGGTAGTTTTGACATCTTTCAGAGGGAAAATTTATTAGTTGCTTAGATGAGGTGATGGTACAAACTTCATTTGATGTACATGCTAGTATATTTTGGTGAGATATCAGGGAAAAAATGGGCAGCCCATGGTATCAAATTATTTTGTTGGTTTAAACCCTGTACAACATTTAGAGGTGATAGTGAGGATAATCTAGGTGTCATCAAACTTCCCTATGAAGCCATGGGTTGGAAAATGAGATAAGAGGGTTCTTAGTTTCATTATTACTTATAATGATGAAATTTGATGTTGAAGCTGTTGGCTGTGGTCTGCAGGCTTCGTAATTTTCCCGAAGCACAGGAAATGGGCACCCTATTTTTTTCCTCGTATAGCATTTTCTATTAAATGCTATACTATGCAACTAAAGCTATGTGTCCTTACTGTTTTTTTTTCCAGTTCTTCATTTGATTTCTTGCAGCCATTTCTTGTGAGCTTAATTATTTTGGGATAGGATCCCTTTTATTTGCAGTGATCTTCAATTAAATTGAAAATTTCATGTGGGTCTTCAAGGATGAGTTATGAATGATATAGTAATGAGACAATTGATACTATTTTTTTTTGTACAAGTAACATTTGTATTATAAAACTTAGCACTTAGGTAGTGCTAAACCCCTTTACAACAAGTCAAAGTATAACAATATATCAAAGGACCCCCAATCCTAGCATGATTCTAACACATCTAGGATATTTTCTGCATCTATAGGGGAGTTCCTTGTACACAAAAAAACACAAAAGCAAAATACAATTTGTTTTGATTTTCTCTATTGTTCTACTCTTGTCTTCGAAACACCTAGCATTTCTCTCCTTCTAGATGGTCCACCATATACAAGATGGTGTGGTTCTCCAGTAGCTCCTGTTTTTTGCTCCCTTCCCATCTTCTTCCCACCTAGATAGAGTGTCAACAATCTCGCTAGGCATTGTCCATTGTATGCCTCTGAGATTAATGAAAATCTTCCATAGGTTGTTAGTGATTCTACAATGCAAAAACAAAGGTCCCATTGTCTCAGCTGCCTCACCACATAAACAATGTGAGTAAGATAATGTTCCTTTTTATTAGGTTTTCATGGGTCAAGACAGCTTCTTTTGTTAGCAGCCATGAGAAGCATGCCACCTTCAACGGTGCTTTGGTTCTCCAGATTTGTTTTCATGGCCATATGGAGTTTTGTGCCACTGTCGAGTTTAGAAGTTTGTACCCTAAACTTACTTAGTATACCCCTTTGTTGTGCCTATTCCACCAGAGTCTGTCCACCCCATTCTTCAGACCTTGAAAATCTTCGAGGATTTTGAAGAACTCGATCAGTCTAGGAATTTCCTAATCATTCAAGTTTCTTCTAAAATTTAAGTCCCAGCTTGGAACGCCCACATGTCAGCTATTGTTCTGTCCTGATGGATAGCTAAATCAAACAAATTAGGGAACTTCTCTGCCAATTACCTAACCACCTATCTTTCCGGAAGATAATTTTATTACCATCACCTACACTGATGTTGATTTTATTACCATCACTTACACTAATGGTAGTGGTTACGTAAAAAATAGTCCACCAATTTCTGATAGATCTGGAGCAGTGACACCATAAGGATTGTTTGCTTCTTTTGTCATCCACCCATCCAATTCTTTATACTTTGCTGTGATCACCTTTTTCCATGAAAGGGTGTCTCATGGGCATATTTCCATAACCGCTTCATTTTCAAAGCTTTACTTTGGTTCTTCAGATTTTTTATACCAAGGCCCCCCTGTTTCTTGCTTTAGATAATTGATACTGTTTTGTTCGTGTAATTGGATAAATAGAATTAAGGGCTCGTTTAGTAGAGAATAAGTTATCTTAAGATAAGTTATCCTGGGTTAGCTATCCTGGGATAACTTATCCTATCACTATGATATAAATGGTGGGATAAGTTATCCCAAACATGGCAACCAAACAAGATAATTTTTTTTAGCCCATCACTATTTCCGTATCCCATCACTATTATATTTAATCCCTCACACTAAACGACCCCTAATAGTAGTATGTTATAACTCCTATAACTAGGCAGTTTTAGAATTTTATTTAGTACTGTTGTGGAAATGCCTTTATTAGTACTGCTGTGGAGCAACACCAGATATGGGCATCTGGTGGAGACATTGATTCAGATTACTTTTTACGCTTGTGATCTCTAAAATAGTCGTATATACTTTTGTATTTTTTGCTTTGTATAACAATAAAATAATTATTGAATTTGCATTTGTTTAATAGTTGAGAGTCCGGTAAGTATTGCCTTTTTATTGATTTTCGTTCATCTCTTTGCTTCTTTTCATTTGTTGAATGTTAATTAGTACTTTAATTCATTTTCATGTCAAGTCTTCTTAGTATATATTCTGTCTGTTTTTACTTAGTTTACTTATTTTTCGTCAATGGATTTTAGTAGAATTCATCATTTCACTTCTTAATTGAAGTCAAATTTCTAGTTTTCTAGTGCTCGAATGCACTGGCCACACAATGCTAAGCTTGATGTGTGGAGTATCTTTCACAGAATCTTAAGCACCTCGAAAATGTTTGAATTGAATATCAGTGAGTACATTGGATGGAAAGGCAATCTAATATTTTTGTCAAATGAATTAACCTTAAAATATGTGTTTTCATATAAATTACTTGATCGTGGTTAAATATTATGTATCTTATTATAATTTATAACTTGCTAACATGTTTATGTGTGCTATTGAAGTAAGAAAATACTACGAACATTTTATACACTAGATTATTATTAAAAATAATCCACATGTGTTTTCCATCCACTGCGCATCAAATTTGGAAATACAAAACGTTCAACTATGCTAGCAGAATGACATAGTCCTCTAGCTAGAAAATGAATTAATTCTGTAGATAAATAGGACCCGAAGCTTCTGATTAAGAATGAAGGGATACTTATCATTACCATAGCTTTGTTGATGACATGATGTAGTTTCAAATGGCAAAAACTTGTGAAAGTATTAATAGTGAGCTAGATCAAGGGTGTGTTTGGTATAATGTAGTGTTCAGGGAAGCATGAAGCGGAAAAAAACGATAAAGGCCCACTTCACGCTTTAAGCGATGAAGTGCTCGCTTTAAGCGATGAAGCTGTCACATACTCATTCTAGTCTGTGAAGCATAGAAGGCTCGCATCGCTTTGCTTCATCGCTTTAAGCGAGGAAAGCGCTCGCTTTCCTCAACACTAGTATGCATAATGTTTTTCAATTTTCTCATGTTTATTTGGGTCAAATGTTCCGGAAATTGTTTTCCAATTTTCTCATGTTTGGTTGGGTCAAATGTTTTGGAAAATATTTTCTATATAAACTCATTTTCCTCAACTTAAGGAAAATGACTACCCTTCAAAATATAAGGAACACAGTTTCAAAAACTGTTTTCCAACCTCCCCTACCTACCCCACCCTACCAGCCCCCAACCCACCCAGCCTCTACCAGCCCCCAACCCAACCCCCTACCAGCCCCTCTACCCCTAAAAAGAACTTATGTTTATTTTTAAAAAAATAATTTCAACTTCAATTCATTTTTTCACCCCTACCCTCGAACCCCCTATCCCAAAAGAATAAGTGAAATTTGTTTTTACAAATATTTTCAACTTCAAAAATTCATTTTTTCATCCCTACCCTCGACCCACCCAGCCCACTCCTTTAAGTTTGTTTTAAAAAAAATATTTTTAATTTCAAAAATTATTTTCTACTCAAGTAAAAAATAAAAGATATTTCTCAAAAACATTTTTCATTCAAAAATCAAACATTAAAATTTTTTTTATTCACCAACCAAACATGAGAAAATGAGTAAATCTACTTATTTTCGAGGAAAACATTTTCCATGGAAAATATTTTCCTTCATACCAAAACACACCCTAATAAAAAACACAAGATCATTGTATAAGGTAAACAAGAAAAGTTTGAGATCAGAATTTGACTATTATTATGCCGTCAATTATTTGGTCCCATTCTCGTCATTTATTAGCTTACCATAAGAAGTTTCAAGTCCTGATAATGAATCAGATTCTATCAAATCAAGTGACAATGGTGTTATGGAGGTCAATGAACTAAAGCGAGAAAAGAAGCTCTCGGATCTCTATTTTTGTTTAGTGAAATGTCTACTAGGCTGTGTCTGGATGCTAATGTTTACAGTTTTCAACTTTTAAATAAATGGATTGTTGACCTAAATCGATATGCTTGTGATAGCTTAAAAGTAAACCACCTAGAATGAGGTAAGAAATGAATCAACTGAAGATTTGTTATTGCTTTTGAAAGAGTGATAGCAGCTTTGTGCATCCTGCTCCTTGTTGAAAAGCAATATCCCAGTACACGCTTTGCTAGAAGTAGGAGATGAGGATGTGGAAGATGAAGATGATGGTTTATATGATGATGAGAATCTGGATGTAACGAATAACAAATTTTTGAGGTGGAAGAGATTTTTAATGTTTGTTATGGAGGACTAGTGAAAATAAAGAAGTCAATGATTTACTTAAGGTACGTTGGAAGGATTATGACCCCGATGAAATCAGTTAAGACGATGAAAAACTTTAGATTAATTGCCTCCAAAAAATAAAAGATTTTGTAACCAAGAGTTTCAAAGCAACTATTTTGCGATTAACTTGGAAGTAGACGTCATATGTGAGGAATCTCCTTGCCAGGGCATAAGTGAATTTAATCGTTTTAGAAACATAGCAAATTCATTATAAGATTCAAAAAATAAATAACTTGAAGTATTGATGAGCTAACTTTTGGAGATGTGTCATATCTTTACGTAGAATCATAGCCAAACCCATTCTAGTTTGTTGTTCACCAATGTTGGGGCCCATGAGGAAGCGATGTATTTCAAACAAAATTAACATCGTTTGTGGCATTAAAAGATTCGACTAAAATCGTTGATAAAGCATCGATTTTGTCAACAATTATTTTTTTCTTTTGAATAAATTTGAAATCGCTGCATGGGTAATGTTTTCATAAAACTGAAATTGCTGCATGCGTAACGATTCGGTTCAACATAATCTGATCCTTCTAAATGGGGGCTCAACATTGGTGAAATACAAATTGGGATGAGTCTGGCTCTAATCCTATGTAAGATATGACACATGAGTCTAACTCAACTTCAAAAGCTAACTCATGAATACTTCAAGTTATTTATTTTTTGATTCTTTGCAATGGATTTGCTAAGTTCTTAAAACGAATAAATTCATTATGCCCTGCCTTGGCAAGGAGGGTCTTCGCATATGTTGTTTGCTTCCAAAGCTAAACAGTTGTTTTGAAGCCCTTGGTTACAAAAAATTTTATTTTACGGAGGTAATAATCTAAGTCTTTTATCGTCCTAAGTGACTTCAATTCGGGCCATAACCATTCCAACATACCTTAAAGTAAATGATTGACTTCTTTATTTCCACTAGGCCTCCATAGAGAACTTTTAAAATATCTTCTACCTGAAAAATTTGTCATTCATTACCGCCAAATCTCCATCATCATATGTACCAGCATCTCATCTTCCACATCCTTATCTCCTACTTTTAGCAAAGGGTGTGTTGGGTATTGCTTTTCAATAAAGAGCAGGATGCACAAAACTGCTCGCACTCCTTCAAATGCAATAACAAATTTTCAGCTGATTCACTCCTTACCTCAGTTTCGTGTGATTCACTTTTAAGCTGTCTCAAGCATATCGATTTAGGTCAACAATCCATTTAGTTAAAAGTTGAACACCGTAAACATCAGCATCCAGACACAACCCAGTAGACATTTCACTAAACCAGAATAGAGATCCAAGAGCTTCTTTTCTCCCTTCAGTTCATTGACATCCATAACATCATTGTCACTTGATATGATAGAATTTGATTCATTATCAGGACTTGAAACATCTTATGGTAAGCTAATAAATGACAAGAATGAGACTAAATACTTGATGTCATAGTAATAGTGATATTTGATCTGAAACTTTTCTTGAACTGCTTACATTTGAGGGTATTGAAATAATCTTGTTTTTCTTTACAAGGCAATAAGGGTTGTCAGCCTTAATTTCTGATAAGAGTGCACACTTGTTGTCGATAAATTGGTCATGATCTTTAATCACAATATCCTTGGCTCTTGACTCTATAAAATCATTGAGCAGTAAAATACTTCATATCATCGACACCATGGAAAAACTCAAAAATATTGCATATATAATCATCTGCAGCCTTTACATGAGCATCATTCCCAAGTTAAAAACTGCTTTAAAATTATTTTTAATATATGTGAAACGATCAACTAAATTTTTGTTGAACAATTATAATACTTGATCTTATTAATTTTCAAGTGTATCACAATTGCTTTCTTTATGATTAAAAAAAAAAGAACATCACTTCTATCATCTTTTCAAATCCCCGCCACCACATATTAAAAACAGCCACAGAGAGGGGCATGTGAGTAAGTTTTTTGTGGTTTGAATGGTTTGAGACCACGGATCAACTTCAGGATCAATGGAGGACTATAAAGACACATAGGTTCCCTTGGTTAACAAATTCAATAAAGGCTCAAATAATTGTGCTTCCGCTGCATTACTAAATTGATAACCGCAAAGTAAAGAAAGAGTTGAGGATTTCATTTCCCAAAGGTGAAGAGCAATAGAAAGTATAAGAATAGTTTCCCTGACTTGGTGGGTTAGAACACTATCCAAAATTAGAAACCTTGAGGTCAATCGAAGCATCCAATATTAAATTTTCAGGCTGCACGAGAAAAAGAGAGTTTAATTTCTATGGACTAACATTGTGTAACTCTTTTACATCATCATTGTCACGTATATAAGTTAAAATCCGCCAAAAAGAGGTAGGATATTAGTTAGTTTGTAGGTGTAGCTTCCTAGAATGATTTACTAAATTCAGTGAGTTGTTTCAAGGGATCAAAACAGTGAGTTATTATTGGAATTCCTTCACCACTCTTAGGTTCCGTTACTTCAGTTTGTTTTGTAACTCTTTTTCTGTTATGGTTACTCAAAGAAAATTTAGGACTAATATGTTAACCTTCCCTTTTGTTTCCATTGTTCCGGAAGCCTCAAGTTTGTTGAACTGAATTTTCATAGATTGCCAGATTCTAGACTACAATATGTGTTCTTGAATTGTAATTGATTATAAATTCTTTAAAATTACCTCACGGTTTTTGTCGATTGTTTGTACAGAGGGAGTTTCCCACAGGAGAACCCTTCTGGATTAGCCTCAATGCCTTTGTATAAGTCCTTCAAATGACTCTGTTATTGGTATTAGTATTGATATTTATTGATTTCGAGTCAATCATACGTGCGCCGTTCGTTTTTAGTTTATCTTTCATCCCCTCTTTGACCCTTCATTTTAGATTATTCATCCGTTTACTTTGATTTGCAGAAACGAACATCCCTTGCATTCACAACAACCTTCATCTGCGAGCAAAGTAATGTTCATCATCTGCTGAAGCTTCAATTCTGGACAAGGTAACAACTGGTGATTTTTCTGAAACATTCTTATTCTCATTCTTCCGCTGACATCTTTTCTTCTCTTAGTTTGTGAGTTTTCAAATGGTGCTTAGTTATAAGTTGTAGGTTGTTACGTTATATTGATGATTAATTGACTATTACCTTTCATTTTTCTACTTCCTCTAATGACTGTTCGGGCCAAGTAAACCATCAAGAGTACTGATTTGTCTCTGGTGTAAGCAATCTTGAATTTACCCAACTTCGATTGAAAATTTTAATGTGAGAGTTCGCAATTTTTGTTCTTAGTTTTTTTTTTCATCTTTATAATGTAATCGTTACTATATTTATGGTTGTCTTGTAATTATGATATACTTTTACAAATTGGGGTATTGTGGTTCTTGGTTTTGCTTCTATATTGTTTTTACATGAATAAATATTTAAAAAAAGTTTTAGCCCTAAACTTTGTCATATAGGCACTAAAAACCTATTTCATAAGTTCGCTCACAATAATTATAGTAATGAGTTCGTTTAACATTTATCATTCTCAAATAAAGTTGAAGATGGATACATGAAATAGTTGATTCTACTACTAACCTTTTTTTATAATGCTTGTAGCAATTTCATGTTTAATGATACTTGACTTTCAGGATGAGTTGTTCACCTTTCAATTATTGGTCCATGATCATTAGCAATTGTTCCTCTTTACCTCTTCTTTATCAATTTATGTGTTCCTCCGTTCTGATTCTTTTATAGATATGGGTTACGTTGTCTACCTTTTCGATTGAGTTTATTGACGCTTTATCTTTTAAATCTTTTTCCTACTCATTTTTAATTTCCCATGTTAATGTGGGGTTGCCTGCTGATCTAATGAATCATATATGAGGTTGTGAAGTTATAGACATTTTTCGAGTACATGTTGAAGAACATGGTTCCAAACTTTTTTTGCTTGGCCTTTTTTCAATTTGTGTCATTCAAAATTCTGATTTATGTTAGTAGCGGTCTTCATGTAATATGTTCTGTTTGGATAGAGTCGGGGCCGCTGTCTAATATATATTCTTAGACCTTAAATTATTATATATTGTGTGTATTATGTTTAATTATAATTGTGTACTTCCTTTCCTATTGTTATTTATTCCCTCTCATTTGTTTGTTTATAGATATGTACTTTCTTTTCTCCTATTTATTCCTGTAATTGTTTTTCCAGAAGATTAAGCTTCCACCTTTGGTCGTAGCACTATGTTTTGAAAAGCTAGGTTGAAGAAAGATGCCCAACACTTCAAAAAGGTACATGACACATCGAGTGCCACACTATTGCTGTTACAGTGTTGCTACTATACCCTACTTCCATTGCTAAGACGTTTTCTCCTATTCCAACAGGAAATTTAACATGTATTTTGTCATCACACATACAAAGTTGTAACAGTAACTAAGAATACCAAGATGACAGCCACTAATAGTGCTGGCAATTTAAGTTCATTTTTTACTGACCCGTCCAAATAGCCCATCAAATATGTGTTCAAAAAGTGAATGAAAAATTACCTATGTAGACATCTTTTTCCATAATTTCCATTAATTCTTGCCATTTTAAAAAAATTTCAAAATCCCTTATTTCCTCCTAAAACTAATCAGGCGGATACATAACTCATAACTCCAAAAATCAAAATTTATCACTTCCTCATTTCATTCCATAAATCACTCTCCATTTTCTTGTCAGTTAATTTCTCAATTACTTTTGAAATTTAAAAATCAAGTCTTTATCTAGTCAAAACTAATTCAACATGAAATAGGTAACTTGTTTATCTGTTCAAATTTGTTTGTCCTTCATTTTTTATTTTTTTTCTTTCTTCTTCGAAACATTGAAAATGCACCATCTTTTAGTCTTGCTTTTACATAATTAAACTCAAATAACACTCGTGTTTTTTTAATTCGAAGATATTGTTTGGGTTGTAAACAAATCAAAAAACTGCACGACTCATCAATAGCGAAAGTAAACATTGAGAAGTTGGAGATAGAGCATATAATATCAAATTTGCCATGAGACGAAAAACACTTTTATTATGTGTGAACAACAAAGGGGGGCGATAGGAGATGGACATATCAAAAGGTTCATTCATAGTCGAAGATTGATAACTTTTCTATTCAAGAAATTCTCAAAAATGGTGAGGTGTGAGTTTGTCGAAACTACAGAAAGTTCATCAATACTAAATAAAACTTGTATATCATATGGTGTTTTTTTAGAAAAAAAAACTATCAATTTTTATACTTGTTTTGTTGGTAAATCATGAATGACCCACAAACGACAAATTCATGTTTCATATTGTGATGTATCAGTATTTAAGTGCAATCTATTAGTATGTTGATTTTGTTCTATTGATTGTTGAATGTGTTTCAGTTAGCTAATCAAATAATGATCCATTAATGAAAATATAATGTGTCATATTATAATGTATCAATATTTAAGTATAATTAGTTGATACACTAAATCCTAATTTTGTTTATTATTTTGTGGAGTTGTAATTTTCTGAAATTGTTGATATAAAATAATGTTTAATAGTGTATCATTCAAAACATGTATTTTTCAGTATGTATCAGATACAAAAATTTATGAATAATGTATCTGATACAAACATAAGATAAATGATAAGTTACTAATTTAACTGTACTTCTTTGTTTATATCATGTTTAATGGGATGAACAATTTTTGAGTCATGATCAACTGGAGGACATCTTTGTATCATGTGTGGAGTTGTTGTAGTTATGGTAAATTATTGATACAAAAATTCAACATTCGAGTTGATTATCTTTGCACAAGATATGAAACAATATTATAGAGATACATACTGAAAAGGCAAAGTCAGACTATGTTAGCGATATAGATGATACTCTAAGGCTTAAAGGACGCTTCATTCTACGGCATCAAGATGATTTAATTCTTGTCGAATAGCTATTATGTACCAATGAATAGACACCCTTCGATGTTTTGTGTCTTTTTTAAAGACAATTTTACTTAGGGTTTAGAGTGTTACTCTAAAAACTGTTTCATGTCATTTTTTGAACTTGAATTAGAATTTTTTTGTTATTGATTATATTATATAAATTTTTTATATTTTGTGTTTTAATGATAATGTTAATACATAACATATGACATGATACTTAAATCTTTCAGATTATTCATTTGAAGTTCAGAACAATAAGTATCAGATTCATAACTAAGTTTAATCATTTGTATATAAAGAAAAATGGTGCTTGTTTGATACATTACGTGCATATGGTGTTTCCCACCTGTTGAACAAGCACTAAGCACGAAAAAAATAAAAATTATCAACTAAACTTGATAATACATTAGGAGAAGAAATATCCTACTATCGTATAAAATTCCTCCAACGTGGAACAATAACTTTGAAAATTCAAATTCAAAGTGTTAATAAGTTGATAAAAAAGACATCATTGTTATCTTTTTGTGATTATTTTAGGAAACCTTTGACACAACTAATTATTCATAATAAACTTAGTCTATCATAAAACATACAAAGATAGTCTCTTATTCTCAACAACAATTGCAAAGGAGCTCAATATTCTTGAGTTTCTCAAATTGAATATTGGTCAATTCCATTTGTTAATTAAGTTTTTGGAGATTTAATTTGTTGGTGTTCTCGAGAGATTAAACATCAATATTGAAGCTAAATTTGCAAACATTTGGTCATTTTATGGTTGACTATTCTTGGGAATGCCTATAAAATAAGAGTTGTTAATAAATGATCAAAATTTTAATTTTCAAAAGGTCAATTCCTTGTTACGCTAAAGTTTTTAAACTCTTCAACCAAATATCAAATTGAAGAATCATACTTTAGGATTAAAAAAATTATATCTAAATCGCAAAATTTGAACTAAAAGAATCGAATCTATTCAATTCAGTTGGACTTTTCAATATTTATATTCACCTCTAACACGAATCTAATTTAGAGACAAACATAAAAGATAATGCCTCCATCTCTATTTACTTGTTAAATATTTGTCATCTTTGACAAATCAAGGAATGACAATTTTTTTTCAATTATACCCTCAATTTATCAATATTGAGTTAATGTATTTGATAAATATAATAAGTAAATATATTTGGTCCCTATCAATTAATAAGAATAAAATAATAAACTCATCGTATAAGCTTAAAAAAATACTCCATATAAGTAGGCGGAGTAGCGATGATATTTGCCAATAAAATACTTAAGTCTACCTATAAACTTTTATTATTAGGAATCGACTCCCTCCGTACCTTGTTTTTCTCATAAATCCTAAGGGGGTGTTTGGTAGGCCGTCCATGTAGTATGTATGATATTATTTAGTACTATGTTTGGTGAGAATTTCAGCCTATGTATAATTAATTCATGGATTAGTTATACATCGTACATGGTATTATATGATGTAGGCTTAAGTCATTTTAAAGTTATCCGCATAACTCACTTAGACACCTCAACTAAGACCTTTACCTATTAACTTTAATATTTACAAATATTTGTTTATTGTACATCAAATCACAATTAGCTTTAAAAATATTGTGCGCGTAATTTAAACACATTATATTGACAAAATCACGAATAAAATTTTTACGACATGTGGCACATGGGCCCAAAATTTTAATTTTGAAAACAAAAATATTTTTTACCCTTTGATAAGCTAGAAAATTAAATTGATAAAAATAATAAAAAAGAAAATTTCTCTCCCCCACCCCACCTCATCAAACCTATTACCCTTTCTTCTTCATCTTCTTTCCTGTGATTTCCGTCACCACTATTCAACTATCGATTCCTCTGGCAATAACAAAAAAAGAAAGTATTTACCTTACCCCATTTAGAATACACCCACTTAAACCTTTCTTCTTTCCTTTTCTTCTCCTGTTAATTCTTATATTCCATTCCTAAGGTGATTATTGAGATTTTTGTTATAAAATAATTTACGTCGATAAATTATTTCAATATCGACAATGAAGAGAAATCAGAAGTATATCAAAAAAATTTATATTATTTTCAATAAGTTTAAGGAATGGTGATGATTGCTCCATCGAAGTTATGAAAATAGAGATACATAAATGTCGATGACTCCAGTGGTCGATTTTTTCTCTCTTCTTGCAAGTTCGATTGTTTGTCTATGACAAAAAAACGTAAAGAAAGAAAAAGGAACAACCAAAACAAAAGGCGGAGAAATTTTAAGTCTTTAAAATTGGGGGTTGAAGAAGAAAAGGACTGGTACATGGGTGTGAAGTGGGGTTATTTTATCAAAAGATTAATGTAATTAAATTAATTTTTTCATTTATTTAGTTAATGCATGCCAAGTGTCAAGAAAATAAGTACAAATTTATTTTCAAAAAATAAAGAATAATGCATTCACGCGCAGCTAATGAAATACACTTAGTTCGACACCTCAACATTTTGTGTTTTATAGATACATGTCTTGAACAATTTTAGGTGTGTTCAATAGATACAAGTCATGATTCAGGTATCTAAGTAAATTATGCGGATAATTTTAACGGGTCGTGAATAACTTAAACCTATGATGTATTACTAATACCTTCCATTTGGAGGTATTAGTAATACATAGGATATATAATACCATGAGATAAGTTTATATAAAAATAAAAATATCCCTCAAAATCATTTTAATTTTTTTTTCTTTTTCTTGAATTTTTGTTTTAATTTGTACTAGTAAATTTATTTAAATAAATTAACTTACAAATTATTTAGTGAGAGTTGGTTCTTACGAAATATATCTAATACAAATTGATACAAATTTAAAATGTGAGTTATTTAACACTGACTAATTAAAAGACAAATATATCACTAACTATTTGTATTTTGAACAATTTAAAAAATTACATACATATTAAAACTATTACTTGCAATTTTTATGTGTAAATGTAGATGATTTATTTAATTTTATCATTGTTTACCGTCTTTTTAATTTTAAAAATAGTTAGTTTATCTTTTTTTTAAATTGAAAATTGACAATTTGTGAGTGGTCAATTTTATCAGGATGAAAATTATATATTCTCAAATAATTCAAATAGAAAATTAGAAAAATGACAACAAAATTATTTTTCTCATAGTCACATAGGAGGCCATAAAAACCATTTTCCGAGGATTACTAACCTTAACCCAATTACATAACAATTTAAAGATGTAATTAAGTTATTTTTAAAAAAGTTTTAATTCAAACACAAATTAAATTTAAAATAATGAACCAAAACCTTGATAAAATAAACCCTTCGTTACTAATGTTTACCTTATTAATTCCTGCTTAACAAACAAGCCTAACAGTCTGGCATAGAGAAAAAACCTAATGTTCAATCCCAAATAGATTTCGGAACCCTACCGGATTAGCACGCATTAAATTTATTCCGATTTGATTCAATTTCTAGAGCGAGGAGCACTTTGGGTTTTCTGTAGGGCTAAATGGGGAAGAGGAAGAAGAGATCATCCGATAAAGTATGGTGCTACTACCGTGACAGGGAGTTCGACGATGAGAAGATTTTGGTTCACCATCAAAAGGCTGAACACTTCAAATGCTGTGTTTGCCATAAGAAGCATTCTACTGCTGGCGGCATAGCCATTCACGTTCTCCAGGTTCACAAAGAAACCGTCAGCCAGTAAGTAAGTTCTTTTTGCTGAGAATTCTCTAGATATATTCTTAAATTTGCCCTTTTTAGCCATGTGCGTTGATATATTTCTTGTACTTTAGCATTGAGAGTGGTTTTCGTATGTTTTGTTGGTGCTGTTGTGGACATGTTTCCATCTTCCACAGAAGGGAACAAAATGTTGAAGCCATGAAATTGGGGGACACGGAGCTCATTGGGTGTGCGTGTCATAGTGAGTGGATGTACTACTTTGAGCAGATACCTTGAAGGCTGTTTAAGAACATAGTTTAGTTGATGAGAATATTTTGGGACACAAAAGAATTAAAAGTAGCTCGAGAATTCGGTCATACTAGAGAATGATATGGTTATTTTCAAGTAGTCATAATGTTACTGATGCAGAAAATTAAAATTTGTTATGTAACCTCTAAGTAATTCATGCCTACTAACTTTAAAGCTAGAAAAAAATGTGTTATTTTAGGTTCTCTTGTTATGAATACCTTGATACATCTTTATAAAAAATGTTGTCCCTTGATCAATATTTTGTGCATTGGGTGTTCCCTCTCATTAAGAAAATTATTTCACAAAAAAAAGGATCATCTAAAATAGTTCAGGTTTTTGATTTATAATGTAGGGCAACATCTTCCCAAAACTATATAGATATAATATGCCTATGCTTGAAATATTTCATTTCTATAGAATTTGCCTAATGTACAGCTGCGGAAAGAGGTCATTTACTCCATCTTAGAAGTTAAAATGTTATGGTAGAAGAGCACACTTACCTGTTGATGCAACTAAAAGAATTGTGTATGTAATACTTATTTGGGTAGAATAGAAAACAATGGAAGCAAATGATCTGTATATAGATACCAAGTGAAATTACTGAGTATTGCAATAAAACAGGTCCTATGGAGCAGAATAGATGTTAGGGATCCATATACAGACCCTAACTATTTTGGGATGGAGACAATTGCAGTTGATGTTGTAGATGGGTACTTCTGATGTTTAAACTTTAAAGCAAATTTGACCTTGTTTTTCTGACCCACTTACCACACAACAAAATTCCTAAAGCTTCTTGCCAAAATTTCTTGCCTGCTCTAATTACCAAGGAATCATTTGTAGGATGGGATCCAATATGCTGATAATGTCTCATGGTACTTTCTTTTTGTTGCATTTTTATCTGTTTTTTGGCAATAAATGCATTAAGCTATCATATTTGGCTATTACAGGGTACCAAATGCCAAACCTTCGGTCTACTGATATTGAAGTATATGGAATGCAAGGAATCCCAAGTGATTTGTTAGAAGCTCACTATGGAGAGGAAGGTAAGAACAGTGCGTGATGTGCTTAAATTTTACCTCTTTGAATTCATGGATGAGCCATATGGTTGCTGAATTGTAGCAAGAAAATATGTAACCTTTGCTTTCACTTCTTTCTTGTTATACCATTGTACTAGTACTATTGAATTGCTATTCTTGTGGCAAAGAATGTTTCCTCGACATAGAGAGGAGCCTCATTATCCATCAAGTTTTGAACCATGTGTGACTGGTCCTTAGAGATTTCTTTGGCTATCATAGAAGAATATTTTCTTAACTTGGTTTTATAAACTTAAATCAGGGTTTTTGAAAATTTGAAATAATGCTACCGATGTTCCTGGTTTTGCTTCAATTTAGCAAAGCCTAGAGCTTGAATCATCGATCTCATTTTTGTCGGATGTCCTCATGGCTCCGAAGGGAAATCTGGTGCTTGTATATTAATAACTCCATGCTATTGGTTTTAAGTCTCTGATTCATTATGGGCTCTTGTGCATCTCCACCTCTGTAGAACCCTGTAGGATGCTTGTTTTAAAGATTTTCAACCTTGCATCTTGCTAATGGCAATTTCTCAATTCTAGGATTACCAACACTTTCTTCTGAAAGACTTCCTATGTTAGGACTTAGGAATAGTATTACTTGATAAAACAAGCAAAATAATGAATATATGAGATAAGGATTGAATCTCATTAAGGTCAAACAAGCAAAATAATGTAGATATTTTTTAATGTTTTAGATTACTTGTAAAAAGTTAGTGCTGCTGGGGGTTCAAGGTGTAAGTTTTGTAACACTTATGACGGGGAACTACATATTTGGATGTAGTATACCTATTGTGAATATATAGATTAATTATTACCATCCTTAAAAGAAGGATTCGAGCTCATTATTATCGTAATGATCAGAAAATCCCAGTTCCAACTTTGTTATAGTAATGGTTTGGCATAGTGTTCTGGCCTATAGGTAATGCAAAAAATTGTATCCGTAGGATAGTTGGGTTGTTGAGGAATAGGAGCAACAGTCTGGAGATTTCATGTTCGAATCCCTGTTACAACGCTTAGTATGAATCCATATTTTGCAACTCTTGTTGACTCAGGGTTACCGACTCACCGGTATGGTAACACCTACACTTATGGATGTTACTGAACTACTTGGTGGATTAGGCAAGTAGCATGCAACTTGGAAAAGATACTGCCATCATTAAAATAAGAGGATGTTAGGGAAAATTTTAGCCTTTGCATTTAGTTGTTGTCAACCTTCTCGTCTATATTTTGTTGTTTTTTGGGCATGCGTTGAATTTATTAGCAGCTTTAGACTTCTAATCACTAGCTCTAATTGGTGTATAAATTCTTACATGGACCCCGTCTTTTTGGTGTATATATAATCCCGCGTTGCCTATGCCTCCTGTTGGTTGGTCAGTTCCCCGTCACCATCTTTCTTGGTATTCACAATATCCTGTTGTCTTGGTTCCACCTCTTGCACTGATGGTCCAACCACAACCATTTTTTCTTGTGCAAAATATGAGGCCTCCAATGCCAGCCGCTGCTCCACCAACACTTGTTTCTCCTCCCGGGCTCTCCCGGCCCCACCAGTTCCTGTATCTCATCCCTTGTTTCCTGTTGTTCCTAATAACAATCTTGCCCAAAGTTCGCCATTCTCAGCACTAATGTTGTCAGGGAGTGTGCCATTTCAGTTCTGCAGTTGAAACAAACAGCTTATTTGACCCAAACATGGGCATCAATGCTCCTGAGGCCATTGGTTATCAGACTTCAGGCATTCAAGTCTAGAATTGTAATGTCTTTATCTATTTTGTTGAAGGTCTGACACTTAGAACATGGTTCCTGTTGGGAAGTTACTTAACACCATTTACTGTTGTGCCTTAAGATAGGATAATCAGCTCTGTTCTGATCCTTTAGTACGAAGTAGTATTCATTTATTGTTTTTGAAAGTGCTTTGAGGGGAAATGGCTGCAGCCTGCAACCTGCAGATACCTTGAGTTAAAAACATATATATTAGGAATTTGTTTTTTTGGTGGACAATATGGAAGGAGAGAAATTCTTGGTGTTTTAAGAGCATAGAGAGCAGTATGCACCAGATTAAAGCTTAATTGCATCTTGCCACTGAGTTTTTGGTGTAATCAGTTACTTTTAAATGATCCTGTCTCTATCATTGATGTTTTAGACTCATTATAGACACAAGATCATAGAATCATAGATGTAGGTAGTACTTCGTAAATATGGCGCTGCTACAACTCTTGTAAGATTCGGATTCTAACATATATAGAAAAAGTTACTAGTTTCGAAAAAAGAATTTGTATTTTTGCTGTTATAGTAGTACTCTTGATAGGAGGAAGAAGTATGTCTTTTTTTCTTATCAGGGGAAAAGATTTAATATGTTTGGAGTGCAAGGTGCAATTTATGCCCTGTAATCTATTTTGAACCATTTTGGTACTTCTTGCAAATATTTTACGTACGAAAAAAATAGAAATGCAAAGTGTGTTTTAGTTGGCCTTGATTCTTTCCGAACTATAGAGGTAGTTTTGACATCTTTCAGAGGGAAAATTTATTAGTTGCTTAGATGAGGTGATGGTACAAACTTCATTTGATGTACATGCTAGTATATTTTGGTGAGATATCAGGGAAAAAATGGGCAGCCCATGGTATCAAATTATTTTGTTGGTTTAACCCTGTACAATATTTAGAGGTGATAGTGAGGATAATCTAGGTGTCATCAAACTTCCCTATGAAGCCATGGGCTGTAAAATGAGATAAGAGGGTTCTTAGTTTCATTCTTATTCATAATGATGAAATTTGACGTTGAAGGTGTTGGCTGTGGTCTACAGGCTTCGTAATTTTCCCGAAGCACAGGAAATGGGCACCCTATTTTTTTCCTCGTATAGCATTTTCTGTTAAATGCTATACTATGCAACTAAAGCTATGTGTCCTTACTGTTTTTTTTCTAATTCTTCATTTGATTTCTTGCAGCCATTTCTTGTGAGCTTAATTATTTTGGGTTAGGATCCCTTTTATTTGTAGTGATCTTCAATTTAATTGAAAATTTCATGTGGGTCTTCAAGGATGAGTTATGAATGATATAGTAATGAGACAATTGATACTATTTTTTTTTTGTACAAGTAACATTTGTATCATAAAACTCAGCACTTAGGTAGTGCTAAACCCCTTTACAACAAGTCAAAGTATAGCAATATATCAAAGGACCCCCAATCCTAGCATGATTCTAACACATCTAGGATATTTTCTGCATCTATAGGGGAGTTCCTTGTACACCAAAAACACAAGCAAAATACAATTTGTTTTGATTTTCTCTATTGTTCTACTCTTGTCTTCGAAACACCTAACATTTCTCTCCTTCTAGATGGTCCACCATATACAAGATGGTGTGGTTCTCCAGTAGCTCCTGTTTTTTGCTCCCTTCCCATCTTCTTCCCACCTAGATAGAGTGTCAACAATCTCGCTAGGCATTGTCCATTGTATGCCTCTGAGATTAATGAAAATCTTCCATAGTTGGTTAGTGAGTCTACAATGCAAAAACAAAGTAACCATTGTCTCAGCTGCCTCACCACATAAACAATGTGAGTAATATAATGTTCCTTTTTATGAGTATGTTATAACTCCTATAACTAGGCAGTTTTAGAATTTTATTTAGTACTGTTGTGGAAATGCCTTTATTAGTACTGCTGTGGGGCAACACCAGATATGGGCATCTGATGGAGACATTGATTCGGATTACTTTTTACGCTTGTGATCTTCAAAATAGTCGTATATACTTTTTTTTTTGCTTTGTATAACAATATAATAATTATTGAATTTGCATTTGTTTAATAGTTGAGAGTCCAGTAAGTATTGCGTTTTTATTAATTTTCGTTCATCTCTTTGCTGCTTTTCATTTGTTGAATGTTAATTATTACTTTAATTCATTTTCATGTCAAGTTTTCTTGTATATATTCTGTCTGTTTTTGCTTAGTTTACTTATTTTTCGTCAATGGATTTTAGTGGAATTCATCATTTCACTTCTTAATTGAAGTCAAATTTCTAGTTTTCTAGTGCTCGAATGCAATGGCCACACAATGCTAAGCTTGATGTGTGAAGTATCTTCCACAGAATCTTAAGCACCTCGAAAATGTTTGAATTGAATATCAGTGAGTACATTGGATGGAAAGGCAATCTAATATTTTTGTCAAATGAATTAACCTTAAAATATGTGTTTTCATATAAATTACTTGATCGTGGTTAAATATTATGTATCTTATTATACTCTAGATTATTATTAAAAATAATCCACATGTGTTTTCCATCCACTGCACATCAAATTTGGAAATACAAAACGTTCAACTATGCTAGCGGAATGACATAGTCCTCTAGCTAGAAAATGAATTAATTCTGTAAATAGGACCCGAAGCTTCTGATTAAGAATGAAGGGATACTTATCATTACCATAGCTTTGTTGATGACATGATGTAGTTTCAAATGGCAAAAACTTGTGAAAGTATTAATAGTGAGCTAGATCAAGGGTGTGTTTGGTATAATGTAGTGTTCAGGGAAGCATGAAGCGGAAAAAAACGATAAAGGCCCACTTCACGCTTTAAGCGATGAAGTGCTCGCTTTAAGCGATGAAGCTGTCACATACTCATTCTAGTCTGTGAAGCGTAGAAGGCTCGCATCGCTTTGCTTCATCGCTTTAAGCGATGAAAGCGCTCGCTTTCCTCAACACTAGTATGTATAATGTTTTTCAATTTTCTCATGTTTGATTGGGTCAAATGTTTTGGAAAATATTTTCTATATAAACTCATTTATCTCAACTTAAGGAAAATGACTGCCCTTCAAAATATAAGGAACACAGGTTCAAAAACTGTTTTCCAACCTCCCCTACCTACCCCACCCTACCAGCCCCCAACCCACCCAACCTCTACCTGCCCCCACCGACCGACCAACCCACTCCTACCAGCCATCCACCCACATTACCAGCCCCCAACCCCAACCCCTACCAGCCCCTCTACCCCTAAAAAGAACTTAAGTTTATTTTTAAAAAAATAATTTCAACTTCAATTCATTTTTTCACCCCTACCCTCGAACCCCCTATCCCAAAAGAATAATTGAAGTTTGTTTTTACAAATATTTTCAACTTCAAAAATTCATTTTTTCACCCCTACCCTCGACCCACCCAGCCCACTCCTTTAAGTTTGTTTTTAAAAAAATATTTTTAATTTCAAAAATTATTTTCTACTCAAGTAAAAAATAAAAGATATTTCTCAAAAATATTTTTCATTCAAAAATCAAACATTAAAATATTTTCTATTCACCAACCAAACATGGGAAAATGAATAAATCTACTTATTTTCGAGGAAAACATTTTTTAGGAAAACATTTTCCGTGGAAAATATTTTCCTTCATACCAAAACACACCCTAATAAAAAACACAAGATCATTGTATAAGGTAAACAAGAAAAGTTTGAGATCAGAATTTGACTATTATTATGCCGTCAATTATTTGGTCCCATTCTCGTCATTTATTAGCTTACCATAAGAAGTTTCAAGTCCTGATAATGAATCAGATTCTATCAAATCAAGTGACAATGGTGTTATGGAGGTCAATGAACTAAAGCGAGAAAAGAAGCTCTCGGATCTCTATTTTTGTTTAGTGAAATGTCTACTAGGCTGTGTCTGGATGCTAATGTTTACAGTTTTCAACTTTTAAATAAATGGATTGTTGACCTAAATCGATATGCTTGTGATAGCTTAAAAGTAAACCACCTAGAATGAGGTAAGAAATGAATCAACTGAAGATTTGTTATTGCTTTTGAAAGAGTGATAGCAGCTTTGTGCATCCTGCTCCTTGTTGAAAAGCAATATCCCAGTACACGCTTTGCTAGAAGTAGGAGATGAGGATGTGGAAGATGAAGATGATGGTTTATATGATGATGAGAATCTGGATGTAACGAATAACAAATTTTTGAGGTGGAAGAGATTTTTAATGTTTGTTATGGAGGACTAGTGAAAATAAAGAAGTCAATGATTTACTTAAGGTACGTTGGAAGGATTATGACCCCGATGAAATCAGTTAAGACGATGAAAAACTTTAGATTAATTGCCTCCAAAAAATAAAAGATTTTGTAACCAAGAGTTTCAAAGCAACTATTTTGCGATTAACTTGGAAGTAGACGTCATATGTGAGGAATCTCCTTGCCAGGGCATAAGTGAATTTAATCGTTTTAGAAACATAGCAAATTCATTATAAGATTCAAAAAATAAATAACTTGAAGTATTGATGAGCTAACTTTTGGAGATGTGTCATATCTTTACGTAGAATCATAGCCAAACCCATTCTAGTTTGTTGTTCACCAATGTTGGGGCCCATGAGGAAGCGATGTATTTCAAACAAAATTAACATCGTTTGTGGCATTAAAAGATTCGACTAAAATCGTTGATAAAGCATCGATTTTGTCAACAATTATTTTTTTCTTTTGAATAAATTTGAAATCGCTGCATGGGTAATGTTTTCATAAAACTGAAATTGCTGCATGCGTAACGATTCGGTTCAACATAATCTGATCCTTCTAAATGGGGGCTCAACATTGGTGAAATACAAATTGGGATGAGTCTGGCTCTAATCCTATGTAAGATATGACACATGAGTCTAACTCAACTTCAAAAGCTAACTCATGAATACTTCAAGTTATTTATTTTTTGATTCTTTGCAATGGATTTGCTAAGTTCTTAAAACGAATAAATTCATTATGCCCTGCCTTGGCAAGGAGGGTCTTCGCATATGTTGTTTGCTTCCAAAGCTAAACAGTTGTTTTGAAGCCCTTGGTTACAAAAAATTTTATTTTACGGAGGTAATAATCTAAGTCTTTTATCGTCCTAAGTGACTTCAATTCGGGCCATAACCATTCCAACATACCTTAAAGTAAATGATTGACTTCTTTATTTCCACTAGGCCTCCATAGAGAACTTTTAAAATATCTTCTACCTGAAAAATTTGTCATTCATTACCGCCAAATCTCCATCATCATATGTACCAGCATCTCATCTTCCACATCCTTATCTCCTACTTTTAGCAAAGGGTGTGTTGGGTATTGCTTTTCAATAAAGAGCAGGATGCACAAAACTGCTCGCACTCCTTCAAATGCAATAACAAATTTTCAGCTGATTCACTCCTTACCTCAGTTTCGTGTGATTCACTTTTAAGCTGTCTCAAGCATATCGATTTAGGTCAACAATCCATTTAGTTAAAAGTTGAACACCGTAAACATCAGCATCCAGACACAACCCAGTAGACATTTCACTAAACCAGAATAGAGATCCAAGAGCTTCTTTTCTCCCTTCAGTTCATTGACATCCATAACATCATTGTCACTTGATATGATAGAATTTGATTCATTATCAGGACTTGAAACATCTTATGGTAAGCTAATAAATGACAAGAATGAGACTAAATACTTGATGTCATAGTAATAGTGATATTTGATCTGAAACTTTTCTTGAACTGCTTACATTTGAGGGTATTGAAATAATCTTGTTTTTCTTTACAAGGCAATAAGGGTTGTCAGCCTTAATTTCTGATAAGAGTGCACACTTGTTGTCGATAAATTGGTCATGATCTTTAATCACAATATCCTTGGCTCTTGACTCTATAAAATCATTGAGCAGTAAAATACTTCATATCATCGACACCATGGAAAAACTCAAAAATATTGCATATATAATCATCTGCAGCCTTTACATGAGCATCATTCCCAAGTTAAAAACTGCTTTAAAATTATTTTTAATATATGTGAAACGATCAACTAAATTTTTGTTGAACAATTATAATACTTGATCTTATTAATTTTCAAGTGTATCACAATTGCTTTCTTTATGATTAAAAAAAAAAGAACATCACTTCTATCATCTTTTCAAATCCCCGCCACCACATATTAAAAACAGCCACAGAGAGGGGCATGTGAGTAAGTTTTTTGTGGTTTGAATGGTTTGAGACCACGGATCAACTTCAGGATCAATGGAGGACTATAAAGACACATAGGTTCCCTTGGTTAACAAATTCAATAAAGGCTCAAATAATTGTGCTTCCGCTGCATTACTAAATTGATAACCGCAAAGTAAAGAAAGAGTTGAGGATTTCATTTCCCAAAGGTGAAGAGCAATAGAAAGTATAAGAATAGTTTCCCTGACTTGGTGGGTTAGAACACTATCCAAAATTAGAAACCTTGAGGTCAATCGAAGCATCCAATATTAAATTTTCAGGCTGCACGAGAAAAAGAGAGTTTAATTTCTATGGACTAACATTGTGTAACTCTTTTACATCATCATTGTCACGTATATAAGTTAAAATCCGCCAAAAAGAGGTAGGATATTAGTTAGTTTGTAGGTGTAGCTTCCTAGAATGATTTACTAAATTCAGTGAGTTGTTTCAAGGGATCAAAACAGTGAGTTATTATTGGAATTCCTTCACCACTCTTAGGTTCCGTTACTTCAGTTTGTTTTGTAACTCTTTTTCTGTTATGGTTACTCAAAGAAAATTTAGGACTAATATGTTAACCTTCCCTTTTGTTTCCATTGTTCCGGAAGCCTCAAGTTTGTTGAACTGAATTTTCATAGATTGCCAGATTCTAGACTACAATATGTGTTCTTGAATTGTAATTGATTATAAATTCTTTAAAATTACCTCACGGTTTTTGTCGATTGTTTGTACAGAGGGAGTTTCCCACAGGAGAACCCTTCTGGATTAGCCTCAATGCCTTTGTATAAGTCCTTCAAATGACTCTGTTATTGGTATTAGTATTGATATTTATTGATTTCGAGTCAATCATACGTGCGCCGTTCGTTTTTAGTTTATCTTTCATCCCCTCTTTGACCCTTCATTTTAGATTATTCATCCGTTTACTTTGATTTGCAGAAACGAACATCCCTTGCATTCACAACAACCTTCATCTGCGAGCAAAGTAATGTTCATCATCTGCTGAAGCTTCAATTCTGGACAAGGTAACAACTGGTGATTTTTCTGAAACATTCTTATTCTCATTCTTCCGCTGACATCTTTTCTTCTCTTAGTTTGTGAGTTTTCAAATGGTGCTTAGTTATAAGTTGTAGGTTGTTACGTTATATTGATGATTAATTGACTATTACCTTTCATTTTTCTACTTCCTCTAATGACTGTTCGGGCCAAGTAAACCATCAAGAGTACTGATTTGTCTCTGGTGTAAGCAATCTTGAATTTACCCAACTTCGATTGAAAATTTTAATGTGAGAGTTCGCAATTTTTGTTCTTAGTTTTTTTTTTCATCTTTATAATGTAATCGTTACTATATTTATGGTTGTCTTGTAATTATGATATACTTTTACAAATTGGGGTATTGTGGTTCTTGGTTTTGCTTCTATATTGTTTTTACATGAATAAATATTTAAAAAAAGTTTTAGCCCTAAACTTTGTCATATAGGCACTAAAAACCTATTTCATAAGTTCGCTCACAATAATTATAGTAATGAGTTCGTTTAACATTTATCATTCTCAAATAAAGTTGAAGATGGATACATGAAATAGTTGATTCTACTACTAACCTTTTTTTATAATGCTTGTAGCAATTTCATGTTTAATGATACTTGACTTTCAGGATGAGTTGTTCACCTTTCAATTATTGGTCCATGATCATTAGCAATTGTTCCTCTTTACCTCTTCTTTATCAATTTATGTGTTCCTCCGTTCTGATTCTTTTATAGATATGGGTTACGTTGTCTACCTTTTCGATTGAGTTTATTGACGCTTTATCTTTTAAATCTTTTTCCTACTCATTTTTAATTTCCCATGTTAATGTGGGGTTGCCTGCTGATCTAATGAATCATATATGAGGTTGTGAAGTTATAGACATTTTTCGAGTACATGTTGAAGAACATGGTTCCAAACTTTTTTTGCTTGGCCTTTTTTCAATTTGTGTCATTCAAAATTCTGATTTATGTTAGTAGCGGTCTTCATGTAATATGTTCTGTTTGGATAGAGTCGGGGCCGCTGTCTAATATATATTCTTAGACCTTAAATTATTATATATTGTGTGTATTATGTTTAATTATAATTGTGTACTTCCTTTCCTATTGTTATTTATTCCCTCTCATTTGTTTGTTTATAGATATGTACTTTCTTTTCTCCTATTTATTCCTGTAATTGTTTTTCCAGAAGATTAAGCTTCCACCTTTGGTCGTAGCACTATGTTTTGAAAAGCTAGGTTGAAGAAAGATGCCCAACACTTCAAAAAGGTACATGACACATCGAGTGCCACACTATTGCTGTTACAGTGTTGCTACTATACCCTACTTCCATTGCTAAGACGTTTTCTCCTATTCCAACAGGAAATTTAACATGTATTTTGTCATCACACATACAAAGTTGTAACAGTAACTAAGAATACCAAGATGACAGCCACTAATAGTGCTGGCAATTTAAGTTCATTTTTTACTGACCCGTCCAAATAGCCCATCAAATATGTGTTCAAAAAGTGAATGAAAAATTACCTATGTAGACATCTTTTTCCATAATTTCCATTAATTCTTGCCATTTTAAAAAAATTTCAAAATCCCTTATTTCCTCCTAAAACTAATCAGGCGGATACATAACTCATAACTCCAAAAATCAAAATTTATCACTTCCTCATTTCATTCCATAAATCACTCTCCATTTTCTTGTCAGTTAATTTCTCAATTACTTTTGAAATTCAAAATCAAGTCTTTATCTAGTCAAAACTAATTCAACATGAAATAGGTAACTTGTTTATCTGTTCAAATTTGTTTGTCCTTCATTTTTTATTTTTTTTCTTTCTTCTTCGAAACATTGAAAATGCACCATCTTTTAGTCTTGCTTTTACACAATTAAACTCAAATAACACTCGTGTTTTTTTAATTCGAAGATATTGTTTGGGTTGTAAACAAATCAAAAAACTGCACGACTCATCAATAGCGAAAGTAAACATTGAGAAGTTGGAGATAGAGCATATAATATCAAATTTGCCATGAGACGAAAAACACTTTTATTATGTGTGAACAACAAAGGGGGGCGATAGGAGATGGACATATCAAAAGGTTCATTCATAGTCGAAGATTGATAACTTTTCTATTCAAGAAATTCTCAAAAATGGTGAGGTGTGAGTTTGTCGAAACTACAGAAAGTTCATCAATACTAAATAAAACTTGTATATCATATGGTGTTTTTTTAGAAAAAAAAACTATCAATTTTTATACTTGTTTTGTTGGTAAATCATGAATGACCCACAAACGACAAATTCATGTTTCATATTGTGATGTATCAGTATTTAAGTGCAATCTATTAGTATGTTGATTTTGTTCTATTGATTGTTGAATGTGTTTCAGTTAGCTAATCAAATAATGATCCATTAATGAAAATATAATGTGTCATATTATAATGTATCAATATTTAAGTATAATTAGTTGATACACTAAATCCTAATTTTGTTTATTATTTTGTGGAGTTGTAATTTTCTGAAATTGTTGATATAAAATAATGTTTAATAGTGTATCATTCAAAACATGTATTTTTCAGTATGTATCAGATACAAAAATTTATGAATAATGTATCTGATACAAACATAAGATAAATGATAAGTTACTAATTTAACTGTACTTCTTTGTTTATATCATGTTTAATGGGATGAACAATTTTTGAGTCATGATCAACTGGAGGACATCTTTGTATCATGTGTGGAGTTGTTGTAGTTATGGTAAATTATTGATACAAAAATTCAACATTCGAGTTGATTATCTTTGCACAAGATATGAAACAATATTATAGAGATACATACTGAAAAGGCAAAGTCAGACTATGTTAGCGATATAGATGATACTCTAAGGCTTAAAGGACGCTTCATTCTACGGCATCAAGATGATTTAATTCTTGTCGAATAGCTATTATGTACCAATGAATAGACACCCTTCGATGTTTTGTGTCTTTTTTAAAGACAATTTTACTTAGGGTTTAGAGTGTTACTCTAAAAACTGTTTCATGTCATTTTTTGAACTTGAATTAGAATTTTTTTGTTATTGATTATATTATATAAATTTTTTATATTTTGTGTTTTAATGATAATGTTAATACATAACATATGACATGATACTTAAATCTTTCAGATTATTCATTTGAAGTTCAGAACAATAAGTATCAGATTCATAACTAAGTTTAATCATTTGTATATAAAGAAAAATGGTGCTTGTTTGATACATTACGTGCATATGGTGTTTCCCACCTGTTGAACAAGCACTAAGCACGAAAAAAATAAAAATTATCAACTAAACTTGATAATACATTAGGAGAAGAAATATCCTACTATCGTATAAAATTCCTCCAACGTGGAACAATAACTTTGAAAATTCAAATTCAAAGTGTTAATAAGTTGATAAAAAAGACATCATTGTTATCTTTTTGTGATTATTTTAGGAAACCTTTGACACAACTAATTATTCATAATAAACTTAGTCTATCATAAAACATACAAAGATAGTCTCTTATTCTCAACAACAATTGCAAAGGAGCTCAATATTCTTGAGTTTCTCAAATTGAATATTGGTCAATTCCATTTGTTAATTAAGTTTTTGGAGATTTAATTTGTTGGTGTTCTCGAGAGATTAAACATCAATATTGAAGCTAAATTTGCAAACATTTGGTCATTTTATGGTTGACTATTCTTGGGAATGCCTATAAAATAAGAGTTGTTAATAAATGATCAAAATTTTAATTTTCAAAAGGTCAATTCCTTGTTACGCTAAAGTTTTTAAACTCTTCAACCAAATATCAAATTGAAGAATCATACTTTAGGATTAAAAAAATTATATCTAAATCGCAAAATTTGAACTAAAAGAATCGAATCTATTCAATTCAGTTGGACTTTTCAATATTTATATTCACCTCTAACACGAATCTAATTTAGAGACAAACATAAAAGATAATGCCTCCATCTCTATTTACTTGTTAAATATTTGTCATCTTTGACAAATCAAGGAATGACAATTTTTTTTCAATTATACCCTCAATTTATCAATATTGAGTTAATGTATTTGATAAATATAATAAGTAAATATATTTGGTCCCTATCAATTAATAAGAATAAAATAATAAACTCATCGTATAAGCTTAAAAAAATACTCCATATAAGTAGGCGGAGTAGCGATGATATTTGCCAATAAAATACTTAAGTCTACCTATAAACTTTTATTATTAGGAATCGACTCCCTCCGTACCTTGTTTTTCTCATAAATCCTAAGGGGGTGTTTGGTAGGCCGTCCATGTAGTATGTATGATATTATTTAGTACTATGTTTGGTGAGAATTTCAGCCTATGTATAATTAATTCATGGATTAGTTATACATCGTACATGGTATTATATGATGTAGGCTTAAGTCATTTTAAAGTTATCCGCATAACTCACTTAGACACCTCAACTAAGACCTTTACCTATTAACTTTAATATTTACAAATATTTGTTTATTGTACATCAAATCACAATTAGCTTTAAAAATATTGTGCGCGTAATTTAAACACATTATATTGACAAAATCACGAATAAAATTTTTACGACATGTGGCACATGGGCCCAAAATTTTAATTTTGAAAACAAAAATATTTTTTACCCTTTGATAAGCTAGAAAATTAAATTGATAAAAATAATAAAAAAGAAAATTTCTCTCCCCCACCCCACCTCATCAAACCTATTACCCTTTCTTCTTCATCTTCTTTCCTGTGATTTCCGTCACCACTATTCAACTATCGATTCCTCTGGCAATAACAAAAAAAGAAAGTATTTACCTTACCCCATTTAGAATACACCCACTTAAACCTTTCTTCTTTCCTTTTCTTCTCCTGTTAATTCTTATATTCCATTCCTAAGGTGATTATTGAGATTTTTGTTATAAAATAATTTACGTCGATAAATTATTTCAATATCGACAATGAAGAGAAATCAGAAGTATATCAAAAAAATTTATATTATTTTCAATAAGTTTAAGGAATGGTGATGATTGCTCCATCGAAGTTATGAAAATAGAGATACATAAATGTCGATGACTCCAGTGGTCGATTTTTTCTCTCTTCTTGCAAGTTCGATTGTTTGTCTATGACAAAAAAACGTAAAGAAAGAAAAAGGAACAACCAAAACAAAAGGCGGAGAAATTTTAAGTCTTTAAAATTGGGGGTTGAAGAAGAAAAGGACTGGTACATGGGTGTGAAGTGGGGTTATTTTATCAAAAGATTAATGTAATTAAATTAATTTTTTCATTTATTTAGTTAATGCATGCCAAGTGTCAAGAAAATAAGTACAAATTTATTTTCAAAAAATAAAGAATAATGCATTCACGCGCAGCTAATGAAATACACTTAGTTCGACACCTCAACATTTTGTGTTTTATAGATACATGTCTTGAACAATTTTAGGTGTGTTCAATAGATACAAGTCATGATTCAGGTATCTAAGTAAATTATGCGGATAATTTTAACGGGTCGTGAATAACTTAAACCTATGATGTATTACTAATACCTTCCATTTGGAGGTATTAGTAATACATAGGATATATAATACCATGAGATAAGTTTATATAAAAATAAAAATATCCCTCAAAATCATTTTAATTTTTTTTTCTTTTTCTTGAATTTTTGTTTTAATTTGTACTAGTAAATTTATTTAAATAAATTAACTTACAAATTATTTAGTGAGAGTTGGTTCTTACGAAATATATCTAATACAAATTGATACAAATTTAAAATGTGAGTTATTTAACACTGACTAATTAAAAGACAAATATATCACTAACTATTTGTATTTTGAACAATTTAAAAAATTACATACATATTAAAACTATTACTTGCAATTTTTATGTGTAAATGTAGATGATTTATTTAATTTTATCATTGTTTACCGTCTTTTTAATTTTAAAAATAGTTAGTTTATCTTTTTTTTAAATTGAAAATTGACAATTTGTGAGTGGTCAATTTTATCAGGATGAAAATTATATATTCTCAAATAATTCAAATAGAAAATTAGAAAAATGACAACAAAATTATTTTTCTCATAGTCACATAGGAGGCCATAAAAACCATTTTCCGAGGATTACTAACCTTAACCCAATTACATAACAATTTAAAGATGTAATTAAGTTATTTTTAAAAAAGTTTTAATTCAAACACAAATTAAATTTAAAATAATGAACCAAAACCTTGATAAAATAAACCCTTCGTTACTAATGTTTACCTTATTAATTCCTGCTTAACAAACAAGCCTAACAGTCTGGCATAGAGAAAAAACCTAATGTTCAATCCCAAATAGATTTCGGAACCCTACCGGATTAGCACGCATTAAATTTATTCCGATTTGATTCAATTTCTAGAGCGAGGAGCACTTTGGGTTTTCTGTAGGGCTAAATGGGGAAGAGGAAGAAGAGATCATCCGATAAAGTATGGTGCTACTACCGTGACAGGGAGTTCGACGATGAGAAGATTTTGGTTCACCATCAAAAGGCTGAACACTTCAAATGCTGTGTTTGCCATAAGAAGCATTCTACTGCTGGCGGCATAGCCATTCACGTTCTCCAGGTTCACAAAGAAACCGTCAGCCAGTAAGTAAGTTCTTTTTGCTGAGAATTCTCTAGATATATTCTTAAATTTGCCCTTTTTAGCCATGTGCGTTGATATATTTCTTGTACTTTAGCATTGAGAGTGGTTTTCGTATGTTTTGTTGGTGCTGTTGTGGACATGTTTCCATCTTCCACAGAAGGGAACAAAATGTTGAAGCCATGAAATTGGGGGACACGGAGCTCATTGGGTGTGCGTGTCATAGTGAGTGGATGTACTACTTTGAGCAGATACCTTGAAGGCTGTTTAAGAACATAGTTTAGTTGATGAGAATATTTTGGGACACAAAAGAATTAAAAGTAGCTCGAGAATTCGGTCATACTAGAGAATGATATGGTTATTTTCAAGTAGTCATAATGTTACTGATGCAGAAAATTAAAATTTGTTATGTAACCTCTAAGTAATTCATGCCTACTAACTTTAAAGCTAGAAAAAAATGTGTTATTTTAGGTTCTCTTGTTATGAATACCTTGATACATCTTTATAAAAAATGTTGTCCCTTGATCAATATTTTGTGCATTGGGTGTTCCCTCTCATTAAGAAAATTATTTCACAAAAAAAAGGATCATCTAAAATAGTTCAGGTTTTTGATTTATAATGTAGGGCAACATCTTCCCAAAACTATATAGATATAATATGCCTATGCTTGAAATATTTCATTTCTATAGAATTTGCCTAATGTACAGCTGCGGAAAGAGGTCATTTACTCCATCTTAGAAGTTAAAATGTTATGGTAGAAGAGCACACTTACCTGTTGATGCAACTAAAAGAATTGTGTATGTAATACTTATTTGGGTAGAATAGAAAACAATGGAAGCAAATGATCTGTATATAGATACCAAGTGAAATTACTGAGTATTGCAATAAAACAGGTCCTATGGAGCAGAATAGATGTTAGGGATCCATATACAGACCCTAACTATTTTGGGATGGAGACAATTGCAGTTGATGTTGTAGATGGGTACTTCTGATGTTTAAACTTTAAAGCAAATTTGACCTTGTTTTTCTGACCCACTTACCACACAACAAAATTCCTAAAGCTTCTTGCCAAAATTTCTTGCCTGCTCTAATTACCAAGGAATCATTTGTAGGATGGGATCCAATATGCTGATAATGTCTCATGGTACTTTCTTTTTGTTGCATTTTTATCTGTTTTTTGGCAATAAATGCATTAAGCTATCATATTTGGCTATTACAGGGTACCAAATGCCAAACCTTCGGTCTACTGATATTGAAGTATATGGAATGCAAGGAATCCCAAGTGATTTGTTAGAAGCTCACTATGGAGAGGAAGGTAAGAACAGTGCGTGATGTGCTTAAATTTTACCTCTTTGAATTCATGGATGAGCCATATGGTTGCTGAATTGTAGCAAGAAAATATGTAACCTTTGCTTTCACTTCTTTCTTGTTATACCATTGTACTAGTACTATTGAATTGCTATTCTTGTGGCAAAGAATGTTTCCTCGACATAGAGAGGAGCCTCATTATCCATCAAGTTTTGAACCATGTGTGACTGGTCCTTAGAGATTTCTTTGGCTATCATAGAAGAATATTTTCTTAACTTGGTTTTATAAACTTAAATCAGGGTTTTTGAAAATTTGAAATAATGCTACCGATGTTCCTGGTTTTGCTTCAATTTAGCAAAGCCTAGAGCTTGAATCATCGATCTCATTTTTGTCGGATGTCCTCATGGCTCCGAAGGGAAATCTGGTGCTTGTATATTAATAACTCCATGCTATTGGTTTTAAGTCTCTGATTCATTATGGGCTCTTGTGCATCTCCACCTCTGTAGAACCCTGTAGGATGCTTGTTTTAAAGATTTTCAACCTTGCATCTTGCTAATGGCAATTTCTCAATTCTAGGATTACCAACACTTTCTTCTGAAAGACTTCCTATGTTAGGACTTAGGAATAGTATTACTTGATAAAACAAGCAAAATAATGAATATATGAGATAAGGATTGAATCTCATTAAGGTCAAACAAGCAAAATAATGTAGATATTTTTTAATGTTTTAGATTACTTGTAAAAAGTTAGTGCTGCTGGGGGTTCAAGGTGTAAGTTTTGTAACACTTATGACGGGGAACTACATATTTGGATGTAGTATACCTATTGTGAATATATAGATTAATTATTACCATCCTTAAAAGAAGGATTCGAGCTCATTATTATCGTAATGATCAGAAAATCCCAGTTCCAACTTTGTTATAGTAATGGTTTGGCATAGTGTTCTGGCCTATAGGTAATGCAAAAAATTGTATCCGTAGGATAGTTGGGTTGTTGAGGAATAGGAGCAACAGTCTGGAGATTTCATGTTCGAATCCCTGTTACAACGCTTAGTATGAATCCATATTTTGCAACTCTTGTTGACTCAGGGTTACCGACTCACCGGTATGGTAACACCTACACTTATGGATGTTACTGAACTACTTGGTGGATTAGGCAAGTAGCATGCAACTTGGAAAAGATACTGCCATCATTAAAATAAGAGGATGTTAGGGAAAATTTTAGCCTTTGCATTTAGTTGTTGTCAACCTTCTCGTCTATATTTTGTTGTTTTTTGGGCATGCGTTGAATTTATTAGCAGCTTTAGACTTCTAATCACTAGCTCTAATTGGTGTATAAATTCTTACATGGACCCCGTCTTTTTGGTGTATATATAATCCCGCGTTGCCTATGCCTCCTGTTGGTTGGTCAGTTCCCCGTCACCATCTTTCTTGGTATTCACAATATCCTGTTGTCTTGGTTCCACCTCTTGCACTGATGGTCCAACCACAACCATTTTTTCTTGTGCAAAATATGAGGCCTCCAATGCCAGCCGCTGCTCCACCAACACTTGTTTCTCCTCCCGGGCTCTCCCGGCCCCACCAGTTCCTGTATCTCATCCCTTGTTTCCTGTTGTTCCTAATAACAATCTTGCCCAAAGTTCGCCATTCTCAGCACTAATGTTGTCAGGGAGTGTGCCATTTCAGTTCTGCAGTTGAAACAAACAGCTTATTTGACCCAAACATGGGCATCAATGCTCCTGAGGCCATTGGTTATCAGACTTCAGGCATTCAAGTCTAGAATTGTAATGTCTTTATCTATTTTGTTGAAGGTCTGACACTTAGAACATGGTTCCTGTTGGGAAGTTACTTAACACCATTTACTGTTGTGCCTTAAGATAGGATAATCAGCTCTGTTCTGATCCTTTAGTACGAAGTAGTATTCATTTATTGTTTTTGAAAGTGCTTTGAGGGGAAATGGCTGCAGCCTGCAACCTGCAGATACCTTGAGTTAAAAACATATATATTAGGAATTTGTTTTTTTGGTGGACAATATGGAAGGAGAGAAATTCTTGGTGTTTTAAGAGCATAGAGAGCAGTATGCACCAGATTAAAGCTTAATTGCATCTTGCCACTGAGTTTTTGGTGTAATCAGTTACTTTTAAATGATCCTGTCTCTATCATTGATGTTTTAGACTCATTATAGACACAAGATCATAGAATCATAGATGTAGGTAGTACTTCGTAAATATGGCGCTGCTACAACTCTTGTAAGATTCGGATTCTAACATATATAGAAAAAGTTACTAGTTTCGAAAAAAGAATTTGTATTTTTGCTGTTATAGTAGTACTCTTGATAGGAGGAAGAAGTATGTCTTTTTTTCTTATCAGGGGAAAAGATTTAATATGTTTGGAGTGCAAGGTGCAATTTATGCCCTGTAATCTATTTTGAACCATTTTGGTACTTCTTGCAAATATTTTACGTACGAAAAAAATAGAAATGCAAAGTGTGTTTTAGTTGGCCTTGATTCTTTCCGAACTATAGAGGTAGTTTTGACATCTTTCAGAGGGAAAATTTATTAGTTGCTTAGATGAGGTGATGGTACAAACTTCATTTGATGTACATGCTAGTATATTTTGGTGAGATATCAGGGAAAAAATGGGCAGCCCATGGTATCAAATTATTTTGTTGGTTTAACCCTGTACAATATTTAGAGGTGATAGTGAGGATAATCTAGGTGTCATCAAACTTCCCTATGAAGCCATGGGCTGTAAAATGAGATAAGAGGGTTCTTAGTTTCATTCTTATTCATAATGATGAAATTTGACGTTGAAGGTGTTGGCTGTGGTCTACAGGCTTCGTAATTTTCCCGAAGCACAGGAAATGGGCACCCTATTTTTTTCCTCGTATAGCATTTTCTGTTAAATGCTATACTATGCAACTAAAGCTATGTGTCCTTACTGTTTTTTTTCTAATTCTTCATTTGATTTCTTGCAGCCATTTCTTGTGAGCTTAATTATTTTGGGTTAGGATCCCTTTTATTTGTAGTGATCTTCAATTTAATTGAAAATTTCATGTGGGTCTTCAAGGATGAGTTATGAATGATATAGTAATGAGACAATTGATACTATTTTTTTTTTGTACAAGTAACATTTGTATCATAAAACTCAGCACTTAGGTAGTGCTAAACCCCTTTACAACAAGTCAAAGTATAGCAATATATCAAAGGACCCCCAATCCTAGCATGATTCTAACACATCTAGGATATTTTCTGCATCTATAGGGGAGTTCCTTGTACACCAAAAACACAAGCAAAATACAATTTGTTTTGATTTTCTCTATTGTTCTACTCTTGTCTTCGAAACACCTAACATTTCTCTCCTTCTAGATGGTCCACCATATACAAGATGGTGTGGTTCTCCAGTAGCTCCTGTTTTTTGCTCCCTTCCCATCTTCTTCCCACCTAGATAGAGTGTCAACAATCTCGCTAGGCATTGTCCATTGTATGCCTCTGAGATTAATGAAAATCTTCCATAGTTGGTTAGTGAGTCTACAATGCAAAAACAAAGTAACCATTGTCTCAGCTGCCTCACCACATAAACAATGTGAGTAATATAATGTTCCTTTTTATGAGTATGTTATAACTCCTATAACTAGGCAGTTTTAGAATTTTATTTAGTACTGTTGTGGAAATGCCTTTATTAGTACTGCTGTGGGGCAACACCAGATATGGGCATCTGATGGAGACATTGATTCGGATTACTTTTTACGCTTGTGATCTTCAAAATAGTCGTATATACTTTTTTTTTTGCTTTGTATAACAATATAATAATTATTGAATTTGCATTTGTTTAATAGTTGAGAGTCCAGTAAGTATTGCGTTTTTATTAATTTTCGTTCATCTCTTTGCTGCTTTTCATTTGTTGAATGTTAATTATTACTTTAATTCATTTTCATGTCAAGTTTTCTTGTATATATTCTGTCTGTTTTTGCTTAGTTTACTTATTTTTCGTCAATGGATTTTAGTGGAATTCATCATTTCACTTCTTAATTGAAGTCAAATTTCTAGTTTTCTAGTGCTCGAATGCAATGGCCACACAATGCTAAGCTTGATGTGTGAAGTATCTTCCACAGAATCTTAAGCACCTCGAAAATGTTTGAATTGAATATCAGTGAGTACATTGGATGGAAAGGCAATCTAATATTTTTGTCAAATGAATTAACCTTAAAATATGTGTTTTCATATAAATTACTTGATCGTGGTTAAATATTATGTATCTTATTATACTCTAGATTATTATTAAAAATAATCCACATGTGTTTTCCATCCACTGCACATCAAATTTGGAAATACAAAACGTTCAACTATGCTAGCGGAATGACATAGTCCTCTAGCTAGAAAATGAATTAATTCTGTAAATAGGACCCGAAGCTTCTGATTAAGAATGAAGGGATACTTATCATTACCATAGCTTTGTTGATGACATGATGTAGTTTCAAATGGCAAAAACTTGTGAAAGTATTAATAGTGAGCTAGATCAAGGGTGTGTTTGGTATAATGTAGTGTTCAGGGAAGCATGAAGCGGAAAAAAACGATAAAGGCCCACTTCACGCTTTAAGCGATGAAGTGCTCGCTTTAAGCGATGAAGCTGTCACATACTCATTCTAGTCTGTGAAGCGTAGAAGGCTCGCATCGCTTTGCTTCATCGCTTTAAGCGATGAAAGCGCTCGCTTTCCTCAACACTAGTATGTATAATGTTTTTCAATTTTCTCATGTTTGATTGGGTCAAATGTTTTGGAAAATATTTTCTATATAAACTCATTTATCTCAACTTAAGGAAAATGACTGCCCTTCAAAATATAAGGAACACAGGTTCAAAAACTGTTTTCCAACCTCCCCTACCTACCCCACCCTACCAGCCCCCAACCCACCCAACCTCTACCTGCCCCCACCGACCGACCAACCCACTCCTACCAGCCATCCACCCACATTACCAGCCCCCAACCCCAACCCCTACCAGCCCCTCTACCCCTAAAAAGAACTTAAGTTTATTTTTAAAAAAATAATTTCAACTTCAATTCATTTTTTCACCCCTACCCTCGAACCCCCTATCCCAAAAGAATAATTGAAGTTTGTTTTTACAAATATTTTCAACTTCAAAAATTCATTTTTTCACCCCTACCCTCGACCCACCCAGCCCACTCCTTTAAGTTTGTTTTTAAAAAAATATTTTTAATTTCAAAAATTATTTTCTACTCAAGTAAAAAATAAAAGATATTTCTCAAAAATATTTTTCATTCAAAAATCAAACATTAAAATATTTTCTATTCACCAACCAAACATGGGAAAATGAATAAATCTACTTATTTTCGAGGAAAACATTTTTTAGGAAAACATTTTCCGTGGAAAATATTTTCCTTCATACCAAAACACACCCTAATAAAAAACACAAGATCATTGTATAAGGTAAACAAGAAAAGTTTGAGATCAGAATTTGACTATTATTATGCCGTCAATTATTTGGTCCCATTCTCGTCATTTATTAGCTTACCATAAGAAGTTTCAAGTCCTGATAATGAATCAGATTCTATCAAATCAAGTGACAATGGTGTTATGGAGGTCAATGAACTAAAGCGAGAAAAGAAGCTCTCGGATCTCTATTTTTGTTTAGTGAAATGTCTACTAGGCTGTGTCTGGATGCTAATGTTTACAGTTTTCAACTTTTAAATAAATGGATTGTTGACCTAAATCGATATGCTTGTGATAGCTTAAAAGTAAACCACCTAGAATGAGGTAAGAAATGAATCAACTGAAGATTTGTTATTGCTTTTGAAAGAGTGATAGCAGCTTTGTGCATCCTGCTCCTTGTTGAAAAGCAATATCCCAGTACACGCTTTGCTAGAAGTAGGAGATGAGGATGTGGAAGATGAAGATGATGGTTTATATGATGATGAGAATCTGGATGTAACGAATAACAAATTTTTGAGGTGGAAGAGATTTTTAATGTTTGTTATGGAGGACTAGTGAAAATAAAGAAGTCAATGATTTACTTAAGGTACGTTGGAAGGATTATGACCCCGATGAAATCAGTTAAGACGATGAAAAACTTTAGATTAATTGCCTCCAAAAAATAAAAGATTTTGTAACCAAGAGTTTCAAAGCAACTATTTTGCGATTAACTTGGAAGTAGACGTCATATGTGAGGAATCTCCTTGCCAGGGCATAAGTGAATTTAATCGTTTTAGAAACATAGCAAATTCATTATAAGATTCAAAAAATAAATAACTTGAAGTATTGATGAGCTAACTTTTGGAGATGTGTCATATCTTTACGTAGAATCATAGCCAAACCCATTCTAGTTTGTTGTTCACCAATGTTGGGGCCCATGAGGAAGCGATGTATTTCAAACAAAATTAACATCGTTTGTGGCATTAAAAGATTCGACTAAAATCGTTGATAAAGCATCGATTTTGTCAACAATTATTTTTTTCTTTTGAATAAATTTGAAATCGCTGCATGGGTAATGTTTTCATAAAACTGAAATTGCTGCATGCGTAACGATTCGGTTCAACATAATCTGATCCTTCTAAATGGGGGCTCAACATTGGTGAAATACAAATTGGGATGAGTCTGGCTCTAATCCTATGTAAGATATGACACATGAGTCTAACTCAACTTCAAAAGCTAACTCATGAATACTTCAAGTTATTTATTTTTTGATTCTTTGCAATGGATTTGCTAAGTTCTTAAAACGAATAAATTCATTATGCCCTGCCTTGGCAAGGAGGGTCTTCGCATATGTTGTTTGCTTCCAAAGCTAAACAGTTGTTTTGAAGCCCTTGGTTACAAAAAATTTTATTTTACGGAGGTAATAATCTAAGTCTTTTATCGTCCTAAGTGACTTCAATTCGGGCCATAACCATTCCAACATACCTTAAAGTAAATGATTGACTTCTTTATTTCCACTAGGCCTCCATAGAGAACTTTTAAAATATCTTCTACCTGAAAAATTTGTCATTCATTACCGCCAAATCTCCATCATCATATGTACCAGCATCTCATCTTCCACATCCTTATCTCCTACTTTTAGCAAAGGGTGTGTTGGGTATTGCTTTTCAATAAAGAGCAGGATGCACAAAACTGCTCGCACTCCTTCAAATGCAATAACAAATTTTCAGCTGATTCACTCCTTACCTCAGTTTCGTGTGATTCACTTTTAAGCTGTCTCAAGCATATCGATTTAGGTCAACAATCCATTTAGTTAAAAGTTGAACACCGTAAACATCAGCATCCAGACACAACCCAGTAGACATTTCACTAAACCAGAATAGAGATCCAAGAGCTTCTTTTCTCCCTTCAGTTCATTGACATCCATAACATCATTGTCACTTGATATGATAGAATTTGATTCATTATCAGGACTTGAAACATCTTATGGTAAGCTAATAAATGACAAGAATGAGACTAAATACTTGATGTCATAGTAATAGTGATATTTGATCTGAAACTTTTCTTGAACTGCTTACATTTGAGGGTATTGAAATAATCTTGTTTTTCTTTACAAGGCAATAAGGGTTGTCAGCCTTAATTTCTGATAAGAGTGCACACTTGTTGTCGATAAATTGGTCATGATCTTTAATCACAATATCCTTGGCTCTTGACTCTATAAAATCATTGAGCAGTAAAATACTTCATATCATCGACACCATGGAAAAACTCAAAAATATTGCATATATAATCATCTGCAGCCTTTACATGAGCATCATTCCCAAGTTAAAAACTGCTTTAAAATTATTTTTAATATATGTGAAACGATCAACTAAATTTTTGTTGAACAATTATAATACTTGATCTTATTAATTTTCAAGTGTATCACAATTGCTTTCTTTATGATTAAAAAAAAAAGAACATCACTTCTATCATCTTTTCAAATCCCCGCCACCACATATTAAAAACAGCCACAGAGAGGGGCATGTGAGTAAGTTTTTTGTGGTTTGAATGGTTTGAGACCACGGATCAACTTCAGGATCAATGGAGGACTATAAAGACACATAGGTTCCCTTGGTTAACAAATTCAATAAAGGCTCAAATAATTGTGCTTCCGCTGCATTACTAAATTGATAACCGCAAAGTAAAGAAAGAGTTGAGGATTTCATTTCCCAAAGGTGAAGAGCAATAGAAAGTATAAGAATAGTTTCCCTGACTTGGTGGGTTAGAACACTATCCAAAATTAGAAACCTTGAGGTCAATCGAAGCATCCAATATTAAATTTTCAGGCTGCACGAGAAAAAGAGAGTTTAATTTCTATGGACTAACATTGTGTAACTCTTTTACATCATCATTGTCACGTATATAAGTTAAAATCCGCCAAAAAGAGGTAGGATATTAGTTAGTTTGTAGGTGTAGCTTCCTAGAATGATTTACTAAATTCAGTGAGTTGTTTCAAGGGATCAAAACAGTGAGTTATTATTGGAATTCCTTCACCACTCTTAGGTTCCGTTACTTCAGTTTGTTTTGTAACTCTTTTTCTGTTATGGTTACTCAAAGAAAATTTAGGACTAATATGTTAACCTTCCCTTTTGTTTCCATTGTTCCGGAAGCCTCAAGTTTGTTGAACTGAATTTTCATAGATTGCCAGATTCTAGACTACAATATGTGTTCTTGAATTGTAATTGATTATAAATTCTTTAAAATTACCTCACGGTTTTTGTCGATTGTTTGTACAGAGGGAGTTTCCCACAGGAGAACCCTTCTGGATTAGCCTCAATGCCTTTGTATAAGTCCTTCAAATGACTCTGTTATTGGTATTAGTATTGATATTTATTGATTTCGAGTCAATCATACGTGCGCCGTTCGTTTTTAGTTTATCTTTCATCCCCTCTTTGACCCTTCATTTTAGATTATTCATCCGTTTACTTTGATTTGCAGAAACGAACATCCCTTGCATTCACAACAACCTTCATCTGCGAGCAAAGTAATGTTCATCATCTGCTGAAGCTTCAATTCTGGACAAGGTAACAACTGGTGATTTTTCTGAAACATTCTTATTCTCATTCTTCCGCTGACATCTTTTCTTCTCTTAGTTTGTGAGTTTTCAAATGGTGCTTAGTTATAAGTTGTAGGTTGTTACGTTATATTGATGATTAATTGACTATTACCTTTCATTTTTCTACTTCCTCTAATGACTGTTCGGGCCAAGTAAACCATCAAGAGTACTGATTTGTCTCTGGTGTAAGCAATCTTGAATTTACCCAACTTCGATTGAAAATTTTAATGTGAGAGTTCGCAATTTTTGTTCTTAGTTTTTTTTTTCATCTTTATAATGTAATCGTTACTATATTTATGGTTGTCTTGTAATTATGATATACTTTTACAAATTGGGGTATTGTGGTTCTTGGTTTTGCTTCTATATTGTTTTTACATGAATAAATATTTAAAAAAAGTTTTAGCCCTAAACTTTGTCATATAGGCACTAAAAACCTATTTCATAAGTTCGCTCACAATAATTATAGTAATGAGTTCGTTTAACATTTATCATTCTCAAATAAAGTTGAAGATGGATACATGAAATAGTTGATTCTACTACTAACCTTTTTTTATAATGCTTGTAGCAATTTCATGTTTAATGATACTTGACTTTCAGGATGAGTTGTTCACCTTTCAATTATTGGTCCATGATCATTAGCAATTGTTCCTCTTTACCTCTTCTTTATCAATTTATGTGTTCCTCCGTTCTGATTCTTTTATAGATATGGGTTACGTTGTCTACCTTTTCGATTGAGTTTATTGACGCTTTATCTTTTAAATCTTTTTCCTACTCATTTTTAATTTCCCATGTTAATGTGGGGTTGCCTGCTGATCTAATGAATCATATATGAGGTTGTGAAGTTATAGACATTTTTCGAGTACATGTTGAAGAACATGGTTCCAAACTTTTTTTGCTTGGCCTTTTTTCAATTTGTGTCATTCAAAATTCTGATTTATGTTAGTAGCGGTCTTCATGTAATATGTTCTGTTTGGATAGAGTCGGGGCCGCTGTCTAATATATATTCTTAGACCTTAAATTATTATATATTGTGTGTATTATGTTTAATTATAATTGTGTACTTCCTTTCCTATTGTTATTTATTCCCTCTCATTTGTTTGTTTATAGATATGTACTTTCTTTTCTCCTATTTATTCCTGTAATTGTTTTTCCAGAAGATTAAGCTTCCACCTTTGGTCGTAGCACTATGTTTTGAAAAGCTAGGTTGAAGAAAGATGCCCAACACTTCAAAAAGGTACATGACACATCGAGTGCCACACTATTGCTGTTACAGTGTTGCTACTATACCCTACTTCCATTGCTAAGACGTTTTCTCCTATTCCAACAGGAAATTTAACATGTATTTTGTCATCACACATACAAAGTTGTAACAGTAACTAAGAATACCAAGATGACAGCCACTAATAGTGCTGGCAATTTAAGTTCATTTTTTACTGACCCGTCCAAATAGCCCATCAAATATGTGTTCAAAAAGTGAATGAAAAATTACCTATGTAGACATCTTTTTCCATAATTTCCATTAATTCTTGCCATTTTAAAAAAATTTCAAAATCCCTTATTTCCTCCTAAAACTAATCAGGCGGATACATAACTCATAACTCCAAAAATCAAAATTTATCACTTCCTCATTTCATTCCATAAATCACTCTCCATTTTCTTGTCAGTTAATTTCTCAATTACTTTTGAAATTCAAAATCAAGTCTTTATCTAGTCAAAACTAATTCAACATGAAATAGGTAACTTGTTTATCTGTTCAAATTTGTTTGTCCTTCATTTTTTATTTTTTTTCTTTCTTCTTCGAAACATTGAAAATGCACCATCTTTTAGTCTTGCTTTTACACAATTAAACTCAAATAACACTCGTGTTTTTTTAATTCGAAGATATTGTTTGGGTTGTAAACAAATCAAAAAACTGCACGACTCATCAATAGCGAAAGTAAACATTGAGAAGTTGGAGATAGAGCATATAATATCAAATTTGCCATGAGACGAAAAACACTTTTATTATGTGTGAACAACAAAGGGGGGCGATAGGAGATGGACATATCAAAAGGTTCATTCATAGTCGAAGATTGATAACTTTTCTATTCAAGAAATTCTCAAAAATGGTGAGGTGTGAGTTTGTCGAAACTACAGAAAGTTCATCAATACTAAATAAAACTTGTATATCATATGGTGTTTTTTTAGAAAAAAAAACTATCAATTTTTATACTTGTTTTGTTGGTAAATCATGAATGACCCACAAACGACAAATTCATGTTTCATATTGTGATGTATCAGTATTTAAGTGCAATCTATTAGTATGTTGATTTTGTTCTATTGATTGTTGAATGTGTTTCAGTTAGCTAATCAAATAATGATCCATTAATGAAAATATAATGTGTCATATTATAATGTATCAATATTTAAGTATAATTAGTTGATACACTAAATCCTAATTTTGTTTATTATTTTGTGGAGTTGTAATTTTCTGAAATTGTTGATATAAAATAATGTTTAATAGTGTATCATTCAAAACATGTATTTTTCAGTATGTATCAGATACAAAAATTTATGAATAATGTATCTGATACAAACATAAGATAAATGATAAGTTACTAATTTAACTGTACTTCTTTGTTTATATCATGTTTAATGGGATGAACAATTTTTGAGTCATGATCAACTGGAGGACATCTTTGTATCATGTGTGGAGTTGTTGTAGTTATGGTAAATTATTGATACAAAAATTCAACATTCGAGTTGATTATCTTTGCACAAGATATGAAACAATATTATAGAGATACATACTGAAAAGGCAAAGTCAGACTATGTTAGCGATATAGATGATACTCTAAGGCTTAAAGGACGCTTCATTCTACGGCATCAAGATGATTTAATTCTTGTCGAATAGCTATTATGTACCAATGAATAGACACCCTTCGATGTTTTGTGTCTTTTTTAAAGACAATTTTACTTAGGGTTTAGAGTGTTACTCTAAAAACTGTTTCATGTCATTTTTTGAACTTGAATTAGAATTTTTTTGTTATTGATTATATTATATAAATTTTTTATATTTTGTGTTTTAATGATAATGTTAATACATAACATATGACATGATACTTAAATCTTTCAGATTATTCATTTGAAGTTCAGAACAATAAGTATCAGATTCATAACTAAGTTTAATCATTTGTATATAAAGAAAAATGGTGCTTGTTTGATACATTACGTGCATATGGTGTTTCCCACCTGTTGAACAAGCACTAAGCACGAAAAAAATAAAAATTATCAACTAAACTTGATAATACATTAGGAGAAGAAATATCCTACTATCGTATAAAATTCCTCCAACGTGGAACAATAACTTTGAAAATTCAAATTCAAAGTGTTAATAAGTTGATAAAAAAGACATCATTGTTATCTTTTTGTGATTATTTTAGGAAACCTTTGACACAACTAATTATTCATAATAAACTTAGTCTATCATAAAACATACAAAGATAGTCTCTTATTCTCAACAACAATTGCAAAGGAGCTCAATATTCTTGAGTTTCTCAAATTGAATATTGGTCAATTCCATTTGTTAATTAAGTTTTTGGAGATTTAATTTGTTGGTGTTCTCGAGAGATTAAACATCAATATTGAAGCTAAATTTGCAAACATTTGGTCATTTTATGGTTGACTATTCTTGGGAATGCCTATAAAATAAGAGTTGTTAATAAATGATCAAAATTTTAATTTTCAAAAGGTCAATTCCTTGTTACGCTAAAGTTTTTAAACTCTTCAACCAAATATCAAATTGAAGAATCATACTTTAGGATTAAAAAAATTATATCTAAATCGCAAAATTTGAACTAAAAGAATCGAATCTATTCAATTCAGTTGGACTTTTCAATATTTATATTCACCTCTAACACGAATCTAATTTAGAGACAAACATAAAAGATAATGCCTCCATCTCTATTTACTTGTTAAATATTTGTCATCTTTGACAAATCAAGGAATGACAATTTTTTTTCAATTATACCCTCAATTTATCAATATTGAGTTAATGTATTTGATAAATATAATAAGTAAATATATTTGGTCCCTATCAATTAATAAGAATAAAATAATAAACTCATCGTATAAGCTTAAAAAAATACTCCATATAAGTAGGCGGAGTAGCGATGATATTTGCCAATAAAATACTTAAGTCTACCTATAAACTTTTATTATTAGGAATCGACTCCCTCCGTACCTTGTTTTTCTCATAAATCCTAAGGGGGTGTTTGGTAGGCCGTCCATGTAGTATGTATGATATTATTTAGTACTATGTTTGGTGAGAATTTCAGCCTATGTATAATTAATTCATGGATTAGTTATACATCGTACATGGTATTATATGATGTAGGCTTAAGTCATTTTAAAGTTATCCGCATAACTCACTTAGACACCTCAACTAAGACCTTTACCTATTAACTTTAATATTTACAAATATTTGTTTATTGTACATCAAATCACAATTAGCTTTAAAAATATTGTGCGCGTAATTTAAACACATTATATTGACAAAATCACGAATAAAATTTTTACGACATGTGGCACATGGGCCCAAAATTTTAATTTTGAAAACAAAAATATTTTTTACCCTTTGATAAGCTAGAAAATTAAATTGATAAAAATAATAAAAAAGAAAATTTCTCTCCCCCACCCCACCTCATCAAACCTATTACCCTTTCTTCTTCATCTTCTTTCCTGTGATTTCCGTCACCACTATTCAACTATCGATTCCTCTGGCAATAACAAAAAAAGAAAGTATTTACCTTACCCCATTTAGAATACACCCACTTAAACCTTTCTTCTTTCCTTTTCTTCTCCTGTTAATTCTTATATTCCATTCCTAAGGTGATTATTGAGATTTTTGTTATAAAATAATTTACGTCGATAAATTATTTCAATATCGACAATGAAGAGAAATCAGAAGTATATCAAAAAAATTTATATTATTTTCAATAAGTTTAAGGAATGGTGATGATTGCTCCATCGAAGTTATGAAAATAGAGATACATAAATGTCGATGACTCCAGTGGTCGATTTTTTCTCTCTTCTTGCAAGTTCGATTGTTTGTCTATGACAAAAAAACGTAAAGAAAGAAAAAGGAACAACCAAAACAAAAGGCGGAGAAATTTTAAGTCTTTAAAATTGGGGGTTGAAGAAGAAAAGGACTGGTACATGGGTGTGAAGTGGGGTTATTTTATCAAAAGATTAATGTAATTAAATTAATTTTTTCATTTATTTAGTTAATGCATGCCAAGTGTCAAGAAAATAAGTACAAATTTATTTTCAAAAAATAAAGAATAATGCATTCACGCGCAGCTAATGAAATACACTTAGTTCGACACCTCAACATTTTGTGTTTTATAGATACATGTCTTGAACAATTTTAGGTGTGTTCAATAGATACAAGTCATGATTCAGGTATCTAAGTAAATTATGCGGATAATTTTAACGGGTCGTGAATAACTTAAACCTATGATGTATTACTAATACCTTCCATTTGGAGGTATTAGTAATACATAGGATATATAATACCATGAGATAAGTTTATATAAAAATAAAAATATCCCTCAAAATCATTTTAATTTTTTTTTCTTTTTCTTGAATTTTTGTTTTAATTTGTACTAGTAAATTTATTTAAATAAATTAACTTACAAATTATTTAGTGAGAGTTGGTTCTTACGAAATATATCTAATACAAATTGATACAAATTTAAAATGTGAGTTATTTAACACTGACTAATTAAAAGACAAATATATCACTAACTATTTGTATTTTGAACAATTTAAAAAATTACATACATATTAAAACTATTACTTGCAATTTTTATGTGTAAATGTAGATGATTTATTTAATTTTATCATTGTTTACCGTCTTTTTAATTTTAAAAATAGTTAGTTTATCTTTTTTTTAAATTGAAAATTGACAATTTGTGAGTGGTCAATTTTATCAGGATGAAAATTATATATTCTCAAATAATTCAAATAGAAAATTAGAAAAATGACAACAAAATTATTTTTCTCATAGTCACATAGGAGGCCATAAAAACCATTTTCCGAGGATTACTAACCTTAACCCAATTACATAACAATTTAAAGATGTAATTAAGTTATTTTTAAAAAAGTTTTAATTCAAACACAAATTAAATTTAAAATAATGAACCAAAACCTTGATAAAATAAACCCTTCGTTACTAATGTTTACCTTATTAATTCCTGCTTAACAAACAAGCCTAACAGTCTGGCATAGAGAAAAAACCTAATGTTCAATCCCAAATAGATTTCGGAACCCTACCGGATTAGCACGCATTAAATTTATTCCGATTTGATTCAATTTCTAGAGCGAGGAGCACTTTGGGTTTTCTGTAGGGCTAAATGGGGAAGAGGAAGAAGAGATCATCCGATAAAGTATGGTGCTACTACCGTGACAGGGAGTTCGACGATGAGAAGATTTTGGTTCACCATCAAAAGGCTGAACACTTCAAATGCTGTGTTTGCCATAAGAAGCATTCTACTGCTGGCGGCATAGCCATTCACGTTCTCCAGGTTCACAAAGAAACCGTCAGCCAGTAAGTAAGTTCTTTTTGCTGAGAATTCTCTAGATATATTCTTAAATTTGCCCTTTTTAGCCATGTGCGTTGATATATTTCTTGTACTTTAGCATTGAGAGTGGTTTTCGTATGTTTTGTTGGTGCTGTTGTGGACATGTTTCCATCTTCCACAGAAGGGAACAAAATGTTGAAGCCATGAAATTGGGGGACACGGAGCTCATTGGGTGTGCGTGTCATAGTGAGTGGATGTACTACTTTGAGCAGATACCTTGAAGGCTGTTTAAGAACATAGTTTAGTTGATGAGAATATTTTGGGACACAAAAGAATTAAAAGTAGCTCGAGAATTCGGTCATACTAGAGAATGATATGGTTATTTTCAAGTAGTCATAATGTTACTGATGCAGAAAATTAAAATTTGTTATGTAACCTCTAAGTAATTCATGCCTACTAACTTTAAAGCTAGAAAAAAATGTGTTATTTTAGGTTCTCTTGTTATGAATACCTTGATACATCTTTATAAAAAATGTTGTCCCTTGATCAATATTTTGTGCATTGGGTGTTCCCTCTCATTAAGAAAATTATTTCACAAAAAAAAGGATCATCTAAAATAGTTCAGGTTTTTGATTTATAATGTAGGGCAACATCTTCCCAAAACTATATAGATATAATATGCCTATGCTTGAAATATTTCATTTCTATAGAATTTGCCTAATGTACAGCTGCGGAAAGAGGTCATTTACTCCATCTTAGAAGTTAAAATGTTATGGTAGAAGAGCACACTTACCTGTTGATGCAACTAAAAGAATTGTGTATGTAATACTTATTTGGGTAGAATAGAAAACAATGGAAGCAAATGATCTGTATATAGATACCAAGTGAAATTACTGAGTATTGCAATAAAACAGGTCCTATGGAGCAGAATAGATGTTAGGGATCCATATACAGACCCTAACTATTTTGGGATGGAGACAATTGCAGTTGATGTTGTAGATGGGTACTTCTGATGTTTAAACTTTAAAGCAAATTTGACCTTGTTTTTCTGACCCACTTACCACACAACAAAATTCCTAAAGCTTCTTGCCAAAATTTCTTGCCTGCTCTAATTACCAAGGAATCATTTGTAGGATGGGATCCAATATGCTGATAATGTCTCATGGTACTTTCTTTTTGTTGCATTTTTATCTGTTTTTTGGCAATAAATGCATTAAGCTATCATATTTGGCTATTACAGGGTACCAAATGCCAAACCTTCGGTCTACTGATATTGAAGTATATGGAATGCAAGGAATCCCAAGTGATTTGTTAGAAGCTCACTATGGAGAGGAAGGTAAGAACAGTGCGTGATGTGCTTAAATTTTACCTCTTTGAATTCATGGATGAGCCATATGGTTGCTGAATTGTAGCAAGAAAATATGTAACCTTTGCTTTCACTTCTTTCTTGTTATACCATTGTACTAGTACTATTGAATTGCTATTCTTGTGGCAAAGAATGTTTCCTCGACATAGAGAGGAGCCTCATTATCCATCAAGTTTTGAACCATGTGTGACTGGTCCTTAGAGATTTCTTTGGCTATCATAGAAGAATATTTTCTTAACTTGGTTTTATAAACTTAAATCAGGGTTTTTGAAAATTTGAAATAATGCTACCGATGTTCCTGGTTTTGCTTCAATTTAGCAAAGCCTAGAGCTTGAATCATCGATCTCATTTTTGTCGGATGTCCTCATGGCTCCGAAGGGAAATCTGGTGCTTGTATATTAATAACTCCATGCTATTGGTTTTAAGTCTCTGATTCATTATGGGCTCTTGTGCATCTCCACCTCTGTAGAACCCTGTAGGATGCTTGTTTTAAAGATTTTCAACCTTGCATCTTGCTAATGGCAATTTCTCAATTCTAGGATTACCAACACTTTCTTCTGAAAGACTTCCTATGTTAGGACTTAGGAATAGTATTACTTGATAAAACAAGCAAAATAATGAATATATGAGATAAGGATTGAATCTCATTAAGGTCAAACAAGCAAAATAATGTAGATATTTTTTAATGTTTTAGATTACTTGTAAAAAGTTAGTGCTGCTGGGGGTTCAAGGTGTAAGTTTTGTAACACTTATGACGGGGAACTACATATTTGGATGTAGTATACCTATTGTGAATATATAGATTAATTATTACCATCCTTAAAAGAAGGATTCGAGCTCATTATTATCGTAATGATCAGAAAATCCCAGTTCCAACTTTGTTATAGTAATGGTTTGGCATAGTGTTCTGGCCTATAGGTAATGCAAAAAATTGTATCCGTAGGATAGTTGGGTTGTTGAGGAATAGGAGCAACAGTCTGGAGATTTCATGTTCGAATCCCTGTTACAACGCTTAGTATGAATCCATATTTTGCAACTCTTGTTGACTCAGGGTTACCGACTCACCGGTATGGTAACACCTACACTTATGGATGTTACTGAACTACTTGGTGGATTAGGCAAGTAGCATGCAACTTGGAAAAGATACTGCCATCATTAAAATAAGAGGATGTTAGGGAAAATTTTAGCCTTTGCATTTAGTTGTTGTCAACCTTCTCGTCTATATTTTGTTGTTTTTTGGGCATGCGTTGAATTTATTAGCAGCTTTAGACTTCTAATCACTAGCTCTAATTGGTGTATAAATTCTTACATGGACCCCGTCTTTTTGGTGTATATATAATCCCGCGTTGCCTATGCCTCCTGTTGGTTGGTCAGTTCCCCGTCACCATCTTTCTTGGTATTCACAATATCCTGTTGTCTTGGTTCCACCTCTTGCACTGATGGTCCAACCACAACCATTTTTTCTTGTGCAAAATATGAGGCCTCCAATGCCAGCCGCTGCTCCACCAACACTTGTTTCTCCTCCCGGGCTCTCCCGGCCCCACCAGTTCCTGTATCTCATCCCTTGTTTCCTGTTGTTCCTAATAACAATCTTGCCCAAAGTTCGCCATTCTCAGCACTAATGTTGTCAGGGAGTGTGCCATTTCAGTTCTGCAGTTGAAACAAACAGCTTATTTGACCCAAACATGGGCATCAATGCTCCTGAGGCCATTGGTTATCAGACTTCAGGCATTCAAGTCTAGAATTGTAATGTCTTTATCTATTTTGTTGAAGGTCTGACACTTAGAACATGGTTCCTGTTGGGAAGTTACTTAACACCATTTACTGTTGTGCCTTAAGATAGGATAATCAGCTCTGTTCTGATCCTTTAGTACGAAGTAGTATTCATTTATTGTTTTTGAAAGTGCTTTGAGGGGAAATGGCTGCAGCCTGCAACCTGCAGATACCTTGAGTTAAAAACATATATATTAGGAATTTGTTTTTTTGGTGGACAATATGGAAGGAGAGAAATTCTTGGTGTTTTAAGAGCATAGAGAGCAGTATGCACCAGATTAAAGCTTAATTGCATCTTGCCACTGAGTTTTTGGTGTAATCAGTTACTTTTAAATGATCCTGTCTCTATCATTGATGTTTTAGACTCATTATAGACACAAGATCATAGAATCATAGATGTAGGTAGTACTTCGTAAATATGGCGCTGCTACAACTCTTGTAAGATTCGGATTCTAACATATATAGAAAAAGTTACTAGTTTCGAAAAAAGAATTTGTATTTTTGCTGTTATAGTAGTACTCTTGATAGGAGGAAGAAGTATGTCTTTTTTTCTTATCAGGGGAAAAGATTTAATATGTTTGGAGTGCAAGGTGCAATTTATGCCCTGTAATCTATTTTGAACCATTTTGGTACTTCTTGCAAATATTTTACGTACGAAAAAAATAGAAATGCAAAGTGTGTTTTAGTTGGCCTTGATTCTTTCCGAACTATAGAGGTAGTTTTGACATCTTTCAGAGGGAAAATTTATTAGTTGCTTAGATGAGGTGATGGTACAAACTTCATTTGATGTACATGCTAGTATATTTTGGTGAGATATCAGGGAAAAAATGGGCAGCCCATGGTATCAAATTATTTTGTTGGTTTAACCCTGTACAATATTTAGAGGTGATAGTGAGGATAATCTAGGTGTCATCAAACTTCCCTATGAAGCCATGGGCTGTAAAATGAGATAAGAGGGTTCTTAGTTTCATTCTTATTCATAATGATGAAATTTGACGTTGAAGGTGTTGGCTGTGGTCTACAGGCTTCGTAATTTTCCCGAAGCACAGGAAATGGGCACCCTATTTTTTTCCTCGTATAGCATTTTCTGTTAAATGCTATACTATGCAACTAAAGCTATGTGTCCTTACTGTTTTTTTTCTAATTCTTCATTTGATTTCTTGCAGCCATTTCTTGTGAGCTTAATTATTTTGGGTTAGGATCCCTTTTATTTGTAGTGATCTTCAATTTAATTGAAAATTTCATGTGGGTCTTCAAGGATGAGTTATGAATGATATAGTAATGAGACAATTGATACTATTTTTTTTTTGTACAAGTAACATTTGTATCATAAAACTCAGCACTTAGGTAGTGCTAAACCCCTTTACAACAAGTCAAAGTATAGCAATATATCAAAGGACCCCCAATCCTAGCATGATTCTAACACATCTAGGATATTTTCTGCATCTATAGGGGAGTTCCTTGTACACCAAAAACACAAGCAAAATACAATTTGTTTTGATTTTCTCTATTGTTCTACTCTTGTCTTCGAAACACCTAACATTTCTCTCCTTCTAGATGGTCCACCATATACAAGATGGTGTGGTTCTCCAGTAGCTCCTGTTTTTTGCTCCCTTCCCATCTTCTTCCCACCTAGATAGAGTGTCAACAATCTCGCTAGGCATTGTCCATTGTATGCCTCTGAGATTAATGAAAATCTTCCATAGTTGGTTAGTGAGTCTACAATGCAAAAACAAAGTAACCATTGTCTCAGCTGCCTCACCACATAAACAATGTGAGTAATATAATGTTCCTTTTTATGAGTATGTTATAACTCCTATAACTAGGCAGTTTTAGAATTTTATTTAGTACTGTTGTGGAAATGCCTTTATTAGTACTGCTGTGGGGCAACACCAGATATGGGCATCTGATGGAGACATTGATTCGGATTACTTTTTACGCTTGTGATCTTCAAAATAGTCGTATATACTTTTTTTTTTGCTTTGTATAACAATATAATAATTATTGAATTTGCATTTGTTTAATAGTTGAGAGTCCAGTAAGTATTGCGTTTTTATTAATTTTCGTTCATCTCTTTGCTGCTTTTCATTTGTTGAATGTTAATTATTACTTTAATTCATTTTCATGTCAAGTTTTCTTGTATATATTCTGTCTGTTTTTGCTTAGTTTACTTATTTTTCGTCAATGGATTTTAGTGGAATTCATCATTTCACTTCTTAATTGAAGTCAAATTTCTAGTTTTCTAGTGCTCGAATGCAATGGCCACACAATGCTAAGCTTGATGTGTGAAGTATCTTCCACAGAATCTTAAGCACCTCGAAAATGTTTGAATTGAATATCAGTGAGTACATTGGATGGAAAGGCAATCTAATATTTTTGTCAAATGAATTAACCTTAAAATATGTGTTTTCATATAAATTACTTGATCGTGGTTAAATATTATGTATCTTATTATACTCTAGATTATTATTAAAAATAATCCACATGTGTTTTCCATCCACTGCACATCAAATTTGGAAATACAAAACGTTCAACTATGCTAGCGGAATGACATAGTCCTCTAGCTAGAAAATGAATTAATTCTGTAAATAGGACCCGAAGCTTCTGATTAAGAATGAAGGGATACTTATCATTACCATAGCTTTGTTGATGACATGATGTAGTTTCAAATGGCAAAAACTTGTGAAAGTATTAATAGTGAGCTAGATCAAGGGTGTGTTTGGTATAATGTAGTGTTCAGGGAAGCATGAAGCGGAAAAAAACGATAAAGGCCCACTTCACGCTTTAAGCGATGAAGTGCTCGCTTTAAGCGATGAAGCTGTCACATACTCATTCTAGTCTGTGAAGCGTAGAAGGCTCGCATCGCTTTGCTTCATCGCTTTAAGCGATGAAAGCGCTCGCTTTCCTCAACACTAGTATGTATAATGTTTTTCAATTTTCTCATGTTTGATTGGGTCAAATGTTTTGGAAAATATTTTCTATATAAACTCATTTATCTCAACTTAAGGAAAATGACTGCCCTTCAAAATATAAGGAACACAGGTTCAAAAACTGTTTTCCAACCTCCCCTACCTACCCCACCCTACCAGCCCCCAACCCACCCAACCTCTACCTGCCCCCACCGACCGACCAACCCACTCCTACCAGCCATCCACCCACATTACCAGCCCCCAACCCCAACCCCTACCAGCCCCTCTACCCCTAAAAAGAACTTAAGTTTATTTTTAAAAAAATAATTTCAACTTCAATTCATTTTTTCACCCCTACCCTCGAACCCCCTATCCCAAAAGAATAATTGAAGTTTGTTTTTACAAATATTTTCAACTTCAAAAATTCATTTTTTCATCCCTACCCTCGACCCACCCAGCCCACTCCTTTAAGTTTGTTTTTAAAAAAATATTTTTAATTTCAAAAATTATTTTCTACTCAAGTAAAAAATAAAAGATATTTCTCAAAAATATTTTTCATTCAAAAATCAAACATTAAAATATTTTCTATTCACCAACCAAACATGGGAAAATGAATAAATCTACTTATTTTCGAGGAAAACATTTTTTAGGAAAACATTTTCCGTGGAAAATATTTTCCTTCATACCAAAACACACCCTAATAAAAAACACAAGATCATTGTATAAGGTAAACAAGAAAAGTTTGAGATCAGAATTTGACTATTATTATGCCGTCAATTATTTGGTCCCATTCTCGTCATTTATTAGCTTACCATAAGAAGTTTCAAGTCCTGATAATGAATCAGATTCTATCAAATCAAGTGACAATGGTGTTATGGAGGTCAATGAACTAAAGCGAGAAAAGAAGCTCTCGGATCTCTATTTTTGTTTAGTGAAATGTCTACTAGGCTGTGTCTGGATGCTAATGTTTACAGTTTTCAACTTTTAAATAAATGGATTGTTGACCTAAATCGATATGCTTGTGATAGCTTAAAAGTAAACCACCTAGAATGAGGTAAGAAATGAATCAACTGAAGATTTGTTATTGCTTTTGAAAGAGTGATAGCAGCTTTGTGCATCCTGCTCCTTGTTGAAAAGCAATATCCCAGTACACGCTTTGCTAGAAGTAGGAGATGAGGATGTGGAAGATGAAGATGATGGTTTATATGATGATGAGAATCTGGATGTAACGAATAACAAATTTTTGAGGTGGAAGAGATTTTTAATGTTTGTTATGGAGGACTAGTGAAAATAAAGAAGTCAATGATTTACTTAAGGTACGTTGGAAGGATTATGACCCCGATGAAATCAGTTAAGACGATGAAAAACTTTAGATTAATTGCCTCCAAAAAATAAAAGATTTTGTAACCAAGAGTTTCAAAGCAACTATTTTGCGATTAACTTGGAAGTAGACGTCATATGTGAGGAATCTCCTTGCCAGGGCATAAGTGAATTTAATCGTTTTAGAAACATAGCAAATTCATTATAAGATTCAAAAAATAAATAACTTGAAGTATTGATGAGCTAACTTTTGGAGATGTGTCATATCTTTACGTAGAATCATAGCCAAACCCATTCTAGTTTGTTGTTCACCAATGTTGGGGCCCATGAGGAAGCGATGTATTTCAAACAAAATTAACATCGTTTGTGGCATTAAAAGATTCGACTAAAATCGTTGATAAAGCATCGATTTTGTCAACAATTATTTTTTTCTTTTGAATAAATTTGAAATCGCTGCATGGGTAATGTTTTCATAAAACTGAAATTGCTGCATGCGTAACGATTCGGTTCAACATAATCTGATCCTTCTAAATGGGGGCTCAACATTGGTGAAATACAAATTGGGATGAGTCTGGCTCTAATCCTATGTAAGATATGACACATGAGTCTAACTCAACTTCAAAAGCTAACTCATGAATACTTCAAGTTATTTATTTTTTGATTCTTTGCAATGGATTTGCTAAGTTCTTAAAACGAATAAATTCATTATGCCCTGCCTTGGCAAGGAGGGTCTTCGCATATGTTGTTTGCTTCCAAAGCTAAACAGTTGTTTTGAAGCCCTTGGTTACAAAAAATTTTATTTTACGGAGGTAATAATCTAAGTCTTTTATCGTCCTAAGTGACTTCAATTCGGGCCATAACCATTCCAACATACCTTAAAGTAAATGATTGACTTCTTTATTTCCACTAGGCCTCCATAGAGAACTTTTAAAATATCTTCTACCTGAAAAATTTGTCATTCATTACCGCCAAATCTCCATCATCATATGTACCAGCATCTCATCTTCCACATCCTTATCTCCTACTTTTAGCAAAGGGTGTGTTGGGTATTGCTTTTCAATAAAGAGCAGGATGCACAAAACTGCTCGCACTCCTTCAAATGCAATAACAAATTTTCAGCTGATTCACTCCTTACCTCAGTTTCGTGTGATTCACTTTTAAGCTGTCTCAAGCATATCGATTTAGGTCAACAATCCATTTAGTTAAAAGTTGAACACCGTAAACATCAGCATCCAGACACAACCCAGTAGACATTTCACTAAACCAGAATAGAGATCCAAGAGCTTCTTTTCTCCCTTCAGTTCATTGACATCCATAACATCATTGTCACTTGATATGATAGAATTTGATTCATTATCAAGACTTGAAACATCTTATGGTAAGCTAATAAATGACAAGAATGAGACTAAATACTTGATGTCATAGTAATAGTGATATTTGATCTGAAACTTTTCTTGAACTGCTTACATTTGAGGGTATTGAAATAATCTTGTTTTTCTTTACAAGGCAATAAGGGTTGTCAGCCTTAATTTCTGATAAGAGTGCACACTTGTTGTCGATAAATTGGTCATGATCTTTAATCACAATATCCTTGGCTCTTGACTCTATAAAATCATTGAGCAGTAAAATACTTCATATCATCGACACCATGGAAAAACTCAAAAATATTGCATATATAATCATCTGCAGCCTTTACATGAGCATCATTCCCAAGTTAAAAACTGCTTTAAAATTATTTTTAATATATGTGAAACGATCAACTAAATTTTTGTTGAACAATTATAATACTTGATCTTATTAATTTTCAAGTGTATCACAATTGCTTTCTTTATGATTAAAAAAAAAAGAACATCACTTCTATCATCTTTTCAAATCCCCGCCACCACATATTAAAAACAGCCACAGAGAGGGGCATGTGAGTAAGTTTTTTGTGGTTTGAATGGTTTGAGACCACGGATCAACTTCAGGATCAATGGAGGACTATAAAGACACATAGGTTCCCTTGGTTAACAAATTCAATAAAGGCTCAAATAATTGTGCTTCCGCTGCATTACTAAATTGATAACCGCAAAGTAAAGAAAGAGTTGAGGATTTCATTTCCCAAAGGTGAAGAGCAATAGAAAGTATAAGAATAGTTTCCCTGACTTGGTGGGTTAGAACACTATCCAAAATTAGAAACCTTGAGGTCAATCGAAGCATCCAATATTAAATTTTCAGGCTGCACGAGAAAAAGAGAGTTTAATTTCTATGGACTAACATTGTGTAACTCTTTTACATCATCATTGTCACGTATATAAGTTAAAATCCGCCAAAAAGAGGTAGGATATTAGTTAGTTTGTAGGTGTAGCTTCCTAGAATGATTTACTAAATTCAGTGAGTTGTTTCAAGGGATCAAAACAGTGAGTTATTATTGGAATTCCTTCACCACTCTTAGGTTCCGTTACTTCAGTTTGTTTTGTAACTCTTTTTCTGTTATGGTTACTCAAAGAAAATTTAGGACTAATATGTTAACCTTCCCTTTTGTTTCCATTGTTCCGGAAGCCTCAAGTTTGTTGAACTGAATTTTCATAGATTGCCAGATTCTAGACTACAATATGTGTTCTTGAATTGTAATTGATTATAAATTCTTTAAAATTACCTCACGGTTTTTGTCGATTGTTTGTACAGAGGGAGTTTCCCACAGGAGAACCCTTCTGGATTAGCCTCAATGCCTTTGTATAAGTCCTTCAAATGACTCTGTTATTGGTATTAGTATTGATATTTATTGATTTCGAGTCAATCATACGTGCGCCGTTCGTTTTTAGTTTATCTTTCATCCCCTCTTTGACCCTTCATTTTAGATTATTCATCCGTTTACTTTGATTTGCAGAAACGAACATCCCTTGCATTCACAACAACCTTCATCTGCGAGCAAAGTAATGTTCATCATCTGCTGAAGCTTCAATTCTGGACAAGGTAACAACTGGTGATTTTTCTGAAACATTCTTATTCTCATTCTTCCGCTGACATCTTTTCTTCTCTTAGTTTGTGAGTTTTCAAATGGTGCTTAGTTATAAGTTGTAGGTTGTTACGTTATATTGATGATTAATTGACTATTACCTTTCATTTTTCTACTTCCTCTAATGACTGTTCGGGCCAAGTAAACCATCAAGAGTACTGATTTGTCTCTGGTGTAAGCAATCTTGAATTTACCCAACTTCGATTGAAAATTTTAATGTGAGAGTTCGCAATTTTTGTTCTTAGTTTTTTTTTTCATCTTTATAATGTAATCGTTACTATATTTATGGTTGTCTTGTAATTATGATATACTTTTACAAATTGGGGTATTGTGGTTCTTGGTTTTGCTTCTATATTGTTTTTACATGAATAAATATTTAAAAAAAGTTTTAGCCCTAAACTTTGTCATATAGGCACTAAAAACCTATTTCATAAGTTCGCTCACAATAATTATAGTAATGAGTTCGTTTAACATTTATCATTCTCAAATAAAGTTGAAGATGGATACATGAAATAGTTGATTCTACTACTAACCTTTTTTTATAATGCTTGTAGCAATTTCATGTTTAATGATACTTGACTTTCAGGATGAGTTGTTCACCTTTCAATTATTGGTCCATGATCATTAGCAATTGTTCCTCTTTACCTCTTCTTTATCAATTTATGTGTTCCTCCGTTCTGATTCTTTTATAGATATGGGTTACGTTGTCTACCTTTTCGATTGAGTTTATTGACGCTTTATCTTTTAAATCTTTTTCCTACTCATTTTTAATTTCCCATGTTAATGTGGGGTTGCCTGCTGATCTAATGAATCATATATGAGGTTGTGAAGTTATAGACATTTTTCGAGTACATGTTGAAGAACATGGTTCCAAACTTTTTTTGCTTGGCCTTTTTTCAATTTGTGTCATTCAAAATTCTGATTTATGTTAGTAGCGGTCTTCATGTAATATGTTCTGTTTGGATAGAGTCGGGGCCGCTGTCTAATATATATTCTTAGACCTTAAATTATTATATATTGTGTGTATTATGTTTAATTATAATTGTGTACTTCCTTTCCTATTGTTATTTATTCCCTCTCATTTGTTTGTTTATAGATATGTACTTTCTTTTCTCCTATTTATTCCTGTAATTGTTTTTCCAGAAGATTAAGCTTCCACCTTTGGTCGTAGCACTATGTTTTGAAAAGCTAGGTTGAAGAAAGATGCCCAACACTTCAAAAAGGTACATGACACATCGAGTGCCACACTATTGCTGTTACAGTGTTGCTACTATACCCTACTTCCATTGCTAAGACGTTTTCTCCTATTCCAACAGGAAATTTAACATGTATTTTGTCATCACACATACAAAGTTGTAACAGTAACTAAGAATACCAAGATGACAGCCACTAATAGTGCTGGCAATTTAAGTTCATTTTTTACTGACCCGTCCAAATAGCCCATCAAATATGTGTTCAAAAAGTGAATGAAAAATTACCTATGTAGACATCTTTTTCCATAATTTCCATTAATTCTTGCCATTTTAAAAAAATTTCAAAATCCCTTATTTCCTCCTAAAACTAATCAGGCGGATACATAACTCATAACTCCAAAAATCAAAATTTATCACTTCCTCATTTCATTCCATAAATCACTCTCCATTTTCTTGTCAGTTAATTTCTCAATTACTTTTGAAATTCAAAATCAAGTCTTTATCTAGTCAAAACTAATTCAACATGAAATAGGTAACTTGTTTATCTGTTCAAATTTGTTTGTCCTTCATTTTTTATTTTTTTTCTTTCTTCTTCGAAACATTGAAAATGCACCATCTTTTAGTCTTGCTTTTACACAATTAAACTCAAATAACACTCGTGTTTTTTTAATTCGAAGATATTGTTTGGGTTGTAAACAAATCAAAAAACTGCACGACTCATCAATAGCGAAAGTAAACATTGAGAAGTTGGAGATAGAGCATATAATATCAAATTTGCCATGAGACGAAAAACACTTTTATTATGTGTGAACAACAAAGGGGGGCGATAGGAGATGGACATATCAAAAGGTTCATTCATAGTCGAAGATTGATAACTTTTCTATTCAAGAAATTCTCAAAAATGGTGAGGTGTGAGTTTGTCGAAACTACAGAAAGTTCATCAATACTAAATAAAACTTGTATATCATATGGTGTTTTTTTAGAAAAAAAAACTATCAATTTTTATACTTGTTTTGTTGGTAAATCATGAATGACCCACAAACGACAAATTCATGTTTCATATTGTGATGTATCAGTATTTAAGTGCAATCTATTAGTATGTTGATTTTGTTCTATTGATTGTTGAATGTGTTTCAGTTAGCTAATCAAATAATGATCCATTAATGAAAATATAATGTGTCATATTATAATGTATCAATATTTAAGTATAATTAGTTGATACACTAAATCCTAATTTTGTTTATTATTTTGTGGAGTTGTAATTTTCTGAAATTGTTGATATAAAATAATGTTTAATAGTGTATCATTCAAAACATGTATTTTTCAGTATGTATCAGATACAAAAATTTATGAATAATGTATCTGATACAAACATAAGATAAATGATAAGTTACTAATTTAACTGTACTTCTTTGTTTATATCATGTTTAATGGGATGAACAATTTTTGAGTCATGATCAACTGGAGGACATCTTTGTATCATGTGTGGAGTTGTTGTAGTTATGGTAAATTATTGATACAAAAATTCAACATTCGAGTTGATTATCTTTGCACAAGATATGAAACAATATTATAGAGATACATACTGAAAAGGCAAAGTCAGACTATGTTAGCGATATAGATGATACTCTAAGGCTTAAAGGACGCTTCATTCTACGGCATCAAGATGATTTAATTCTTGTCGAATAGCTATTATGTACCAATGAATAGACACCCTTCGATGTTTTGTGTCTTTTTTAAAGACAATTTTACTTAGGGTTTAGAGTGTTACTCTAAAAACTGTTTCATGTCATTTTTTGAACTTGAATTAGAATTTTTTTGTTATTGATTATATTATATAAATTTTTTATATTTTGTGTTTTAATGATAATGTTAATACATAACATATGACATGATACTTAAATCTTTCAGATTATTCATTTGAAGTTCAGAACAATAAGTATCAGATTCATAACTAAGTTTAATCATTTGTATATAAAGAAAAATGGTGCTTGTTTGATACATTACGTGCATATGGTGTTTCCCACCTGTTGAACAAGCACTAAGCACGAAAAAAATAAAAATTATCAACTAAACTTGATAATACATTAGGAGAAGAAATATCCTACTATCGTATAAAATTCCTCCAACGTGGAACAATAACTTTGAAAATTCAAATTCAAAGTGTTAATAAGTTGATAAAAAAGACATCATTGTTATCTTTTTGTGATTATTTTAGGAAACCTTTGACACAACTAATTATTCATAATAAACTTAGTCTATCATAAAACATACAAAGATAGTCTCTTATTCTCAACAACAATTGCAAAGGAGCTCAATATTCTTGAGTTTCTCAAATTGAATATTGGTCAATTCCATTTGTTAATTAAGTTTTTGGAGATTTAATTTGTTGGTGTTCTCGAGAGATTAAACATCAATATTGAAGCTAAATTTGCAAACATTTGGTCATTTTATGGTTGACTATTCTTGGGAATGCCTATAAAATAAGAGTTGTTAATAAATGATCAAAATTTTAATTTTCAAAAGGTCAATTCCTTGTTACGCTAAAGTTTTTAAACTCTTCAACCAAATATCAAATTGAAGAATCATACTTTAGGATTAAAAAAATTATATCTAAATCGCAAAATTTGAACTAAAAGAATCGAATCTATTCAATTCAGTTGGACTTTTCAATATTTATATTCACCTCTAACACGAATCTAATTTAGAGACAAACATAAAAGATAATGCCTCCATCTCTATTTACTTGTTAAATATTTGTCATCTTTGACAAATCAAGGAATGACAATTTTTTTTCAATTATACCCTCAATTTATCAATATTGAGTTAATGTATTTGATAAATATAATAAGTAAATATATTTGGTCCCTATCAATTAATAAGAATAAAATAATAAACTCATCGTATAAGCTTAAAAAAATACTCCATATAAGTAGGCGGAGTAGCGATGATATTTGCCAATAAAATACTTAAGTCTACCTATAAACTTTTATTATTAGGAATCGACTCCCTCCGTACCTTGTTTTTCTCATAAATCCTAAGGGGGTGTTTGGTAGGCCGTCCATGTAGTATGTATGATATTATTTAGTACTATGTTTGGTGAGAATTTCAGCCTATGTATAATTAATTCATGGATTAGTTATACATCGTACATGGTATTATATGATGTAGGCTTAAGTCATTTTAAAGTTATCCGCATAACTCACTTAGACACCTCAACTAAGACCTTTACCTATTAACTTTAATATTTACAAATATTTGTTTATTGTACATCAAATCACAATTAGCTTTAAAAATATTGTGCGCGTAATTTAAACACATTATATTGACAAAATCACGAATAAAATTTTTACGACATGTGGCACATGGGCCCAAAATTTTAATTTTGAAAACAAATATTTTTCACCCTTTGATAAGCTAGAAAATTAAATTGATAAAAATAATAAAAAAGAAAATTTCTCTCCCCCACCCCACCTCATCAAACCTATTACCCTTTCTTCTTCATCTTCTTTCCTGTGATTTCCGTCACCACTATTCAACTATCGATTCCTCTGGCAATAACAAAAAAAGAAAGTATTTACCTTACCCCATTTAGAATACACCCACTTAAACCTTTCTTCTTTCCTTTTCTTCTCCTGTTAATTCTTATATTCCATTCCTAAGGTGATTATTGAGATTTTTGTTATAAAATAATTTACGTCGATAAATTATTTCAATATCGACAACGAAGAGAAATCAGAAGTATATCAAAAAAATTTATATTATTTTCAATAAGTTTAAGGAATGGTGATGATTGCTCCATCGAAGTTATGAAAATAGAGATACATAAATGTCGATGACTCCAGTGGTCGATTTTTTCTCTCTTCTTGCAAGTTCGATTGTTTGTCTATGACAAAAAAAACGTAAAGAAAGAAAAAGGAACAACCAAAACAAAAGGCGGAGAAATTTTAAGTCTTTAAAATTGGGGGTTGAAGAAGAAAAGGACTGGTACATGGGTGTGAAGTGGGGTTATTTTATCAAAAGATTAATGTAATTAAATTAATTTTTTCATTTATTTAGTTAATGCATGCCAAGTGTCAAGAAAATGTAACGACCTGTTTAGTCGTTTTGAGCAGCAGATTTTATTTCTGGAAAAACAGGCTGAGACGACGGAACCCACGACGGAACGTCATGGGCACGACGGACCGTCGAGGGTGTCTCGTCCCAAAACACTTAGAAAATCTGATATTGGGTACGGAAAATCGACTCTTTGAACTTCGTGACGGAATGGTAGGACGGGCCGTCACAGGTGTGACGGACCGTCACAGGTGTGACGGACCGTCACAGGTGTGACGGACCGTCACAGACCCTTCAGAGAAATTGGGTCTCTGAACTCTGTGACGGGCAGCAGGACGGACCGTCGCAGGCGCGACGGGCCGTCACAGACTGCGAAATCCCAGTCCGGGTCGGATTTCTTTATACGTTTTAAGGGACGTTTTTGACTATTCTTGCCTTAATTATAAAGTTAGTGGGTTAATGTTAATAAGTCTAATTACTTGGGGTTAAAAGAGGTAACCTTAAGTTAATTAGGGGGTTATTATTGCCATCTTTTATACTTAATTATATATTAATTAGGGTGAAAGAAAGAGGGCTGGAATAAGAAAAATAAGAAAGGACAAAGAGAGACAGAAAAAGAAAGAGAACGAGTAGAGAGAGAGAGAAATGAAGGGGATAGCAAGGATTTTGAGAAGATAGCTTGTTGATCGCAATTCTTCGGTGAAGGTAGGTTATGGTTTTCATGCTATTCGTAGTAAACTCTTAATAGCGAATGATATGTGTTAGTAGTATTGTAAACCTTCTATATGCTTAATTGTATGCTTGCATGAATGATGTGATTATGTAATTGTGAATAAATAAGCATGATGAAGCTATTGAATCCCAAATCTTGAAAAGAAACCCTAATCTACTTTGTTAATGATGATGCCTTGGTATAAAAGAAGGCTTGATGAACGAAAGTGGTGAGATTAGGGGATCGGGCGCCACGTTCCGGTACCAGGATAGTATATGAGGATCGGAGTGTCACGTTCCGACACCAGGATAGTATATGGATCGGGTGCCACGTTCCGGTACCAGGATAGTATATGAGGATCGGAGTGTCACGTTCCGACACCAGGATAGTATATTGAGGAGCAGAGTGTCACATACCGACACGAGGGGAATAAAGATAATGAGTCTTGAAAGATGATAATATATTCAAATCTAATGAACCTAATTCCCAAATGAGTATGATGAGGAGGCGTGAGTCCTCATTGATATGCTTGGTGTTGTAACCAAGGGTTATGGTAACTGTAAATGCTGCATGCTAAGAATATTAGTTGATTTTATGATATTATCTGATATATACTGTTTTCTATTTTGAGTTGGCCGATGATATCTACTCAGTACCCGTGTTTTGTACTGACCCCTACTTTTATGTTTTCTTCTTGTTTATTTGTGGAGTGCAGCAAACGTGCCGTCGCCTTCGACTCAACAGTAATTCAAGCCAGTCTTACTACATCGGAAATTCAGGGTGAGCTAATGCTTCTAGCTTGGACCGGATCTTCTTCTTCAAGTCTTGATGCCTTGAACTTCCGGCATGGACTAACTTCTTATGTATTTTTAGCTTTTAGAATACTCTTAGTTTAGTCATTTGATCGTAAATGTTCTTGTAGTGATGACTTCCAGATTTTGGGGATAATAATAGTTATTGATTTTATTAATGAGTTTAAGTCTTCCGCATTACTTTATATTGAAATGTTAAGGTTTAGATTGGTTGGTTCGCTCACATAGGAGGGTAAATGTGGGTGCCAGTCGCGGCCCGGATTTGGGTCGTGACAAACTTCGTATCAGAGCATTAGGTTCGTTGGTCTCATCACACAAGAATGAGTCTAGTAGAGTCTTAAGGAACGGTAGGGGGACGCCTTTACTTTTCTTTGAGAGGCTATAAGACTTTAGGAAAATTCCATTCTTTCTTTCTTTCTTTCGTGCTACTACTTGAATCCAATTGGTATCTAGGTGATACAAATTGGTATCTGACCATCTTCACTCTCTTTCGCAGATGGTTAGAACTAGAGCTACAATTACGCCAACACCAACACCAGCACCGGCGGGACAGGGTGCGTCTGAGCAAGCCACTGGGGCTGTTGCTCGAGGGAGAGCAGCGACAAGAGGCCGTGGTAGAGGTCGTGGGAGGACATCCTCTAGGGGAAGAGGACGAGCACTTAGCCCATCTTATACTAGGGCAGTGACTCCTCCACCGACTGAGGAAGTAATAAGAGAAGGGGAGGATGGGGAAACTGAAAAGTGCAGAATGAGGGATTGCCACCCCAACCTACCCCAGAGATGATCAATCAGGTTCTCGCCTATCTCAGTGGGTTGTCTGATCAAGGTCTGGCACCTCCAGTGTTTTCTGCGTCAACACCTCCGGTTTCAGAAGTGCAACATGCAGCCACTATGGCTCCTCGTATGGATGCCTCATTGGACATAGGCACATTTCCACGTCTGACTACTGGGCCTATAATGAAAAATGATCAGCATGAACTTTTCAGTAAGTTCTTGAAATTGAAACCTCCAGTCTTCAAGGGTGCTGAATCTGAGGATGCTTATGATTTTCTGGTTGACTGTCATGAGCTACTACACAAGATGGGTATAGTAGAACGGTTTGGTGTTGAGTTCGTGAGTTATCAGTTTCAAGGGAATGCCAAAATGTGGTGGTGGTCACATATTGAGTGTCAACCAACGGAGGCACCACCTATGACTTGGGCCTCATTCTCTAGCTTGTTTATGGAGAAGTATATCCCCCGAACTTTGAGGGATAGGAAAAGGGATGAGTTCTTGAGCCTAGAGCAAGGTAGGATGTCGGTTAATGCTTACGAGGCTAGGTTTCGCGCACTATCCAGATATGCCACGCAACTTTGTTTCAGTCCACAAGAGAGGATTCGCCGGTTTGTGAAGGGGTTGAGATCAGAGTTGCGAATTTCGGCCTTACAGGTAGCGGCTACAGCAAAATCCTTCCAAGAAGTGGTAGACTTCGTGATAGAAGTGGAAGGAGTGAAGCCCGATGACTTCACCTCGACATCGACATCAAAAAGGTTTCGAAAGGGAGGTGAGTTTAATGGTTCTTACTCTAGAGGACAAGGTTCCGGAGGTTACGCAGTTCGACCCATTCAGTCTTTACTACAGACTGTAGTTGGGGGTCTACCTCCGACCGGTCAACACTTCTCTGAGAGACCTATGCATGAACCCAGAGAGTGCTATGGATGTGGGGAGATTGGACATATTAAGAGATATTGTCCAAAACAGAGTTACAGACCTCCAAATGTTAGAGGTAGAGGTGGTCATGGCAGAGGCCGTTATTCTGGAGGACGTGGTGGTCGAGGTAATGGTGGTCACCAGAACGGCCGAGGTGATGGGCAACCTGGAGCCACTACATCACAACATGGTAGGGGCAACGGACAGACGGGTGAGAGGGCCCATTGCTACGCTTTCCCTGGGCGGTCTGAAGCGGAGGCATCTGATGCTGTCATCACAGGTAATCTTCGGGTTTGTGATTGCATGACTTTTGTATTGTTTGATCTTGGATCCACATTTTCTTATGTATCTTCCTCATTTGCTAATGGTCTAAATTTACATTGTGAATTACTTGATATGCCTATTCGTGTTTCTACTCCGGTGGGTGAATCTGTGGTAGTTAAAAAGGTATATAGGTCTTGTTTGGTGAAATTTGTGGGGAGCAACACTTATGTAGATTTGGTTATCTTGGAAATGGATGATTTTGATGTAATTCTGGGTATGACTTGGCTTTCTCCGCAATTTGCGATCTTGGATTGTAATGCTAAAACGGTGACGTTAGCCAAACCTGGGACAGATCCGTTAGTTTGGGAGGGTGACTACACTTCCAACCCGGTGCGTATCATCTCCTTTCTTCGTGCTAAGAAAATGGTTAGTAAAGGGTGTTTAGCTTTCTTGGCACATCTCAAGGATGACACTACCCAAGTACCCTCGATTGAGTTGGTTTTGGTGGTCCGTGAGTTTCTGGATGTGTTCCCCGCAGATCTTCCTGGTATGCCACCAGATAGGGATATTGATTTTTGTATTGACCTTGAACCGGGTACTCGCCCCATTTCGATACCCCCTTATAGAATGGCTCCCGCGGAGTTAAGAGAGTTAAAAGCCCAACTTCAAGAGTTGTTAAACAAAGGCTTTATTAGACCAAGTGCATCTCTTTGGGGTGCTCCGGTTTTGTTTGTAAAGAAGAAGGATGGGAGTTTTCGAATGTGTATAGACTACAGACAACTAAACAAGGTAACCATAAAGAACAAGTAATCTCTTCCCCGCATTGATGACTTGTTCGATCAGTTACAAGGTGCTTGTGTCTTCTCTAAGATTGACTTGAGATCCGGTTATCATCAATTGAAAATACGGGCAACGGATGTGCCAAAGACTGCTTTTCGAACGAGGTATGGGCATTACGAATTTGTAGTGATGTCTTTTGGTCTTACGAATGCCCCTGCTGCGTTCATGAGCTTGATGAACGGGATTTTTAAGCCATATTTGGACCTCTTCGTGATCGTATTTATTGATGATATATTGGTATACTCAAAGAGCAAGAAGGAACATGAAGAGCATTTGAGAATGGTATTGGAAATGTTGAGGGAGAAAAAGCTTTATGCCAAGTTCTCTAAGTGTGAGTTTTGGCTAGATGCAGTGTCCTTCTTGGGGCACGTGGTTTCTAAGGATGGAGTGATGGTGGATCCTTCTAAGGTTGAGATAGTGAAGAATTGGGTAAGACTCACTAACGTCTCAGAAATAAGGAGCTTTGTTGGGTTAGCTAGCTACTACCGCCGATTTGTCAAGGGATTCTCTTCTATTGCTTCCCAATTGACGAACTTGACTAAGCAGAATGTTTCATTTGTATGGTCGGACGAATGTGAGGAAAGCTTTTAGAAGCTCAAGACTTTGTTGACTACCGCACCTATCCTTACCTTGCCAGTAGAGGGTAAGAACTTCATTGTTTATTGTGATGCATCCTATTCTGGTTTGGGTGCAGTACTAATGCAAGAGAAGAGTGTGATTGCTTATGCTTCAAGGAAACTAAAGGTGCATGAACGTAACTATCCGACCCACAATTTGGAATTGACTGTGGTGGTGTTTGCATTAAAGCAATGGAGACACTATTTATATGGGGTTAAGTGTGAGATCTATACAGATCATCGTAGCCTACAGTATGTCTTTACTCAGAAAGATTTGAACTTGAGATAGAGGAGATGGATGGAACTACTGAAGGACTACGACATCACTATTTTGTATCATCCGGGGAAGGCGAATGTTGTAGCGGATGCTTTAAGTAGAAAAGTGGGAAGCATGGGAAGTCTAGCTCATGCAAGCTTCTAGACGCCCATTGGCTAGAGAGGTTCAGACTCTAGCTAATGACTTGATGAGATTAGAAGTAAATGAGAAGGGAGGATTGTTGGCTAGCGTGGAGTCAAGATCTTCTTTTCTTGACAAAATTAAGGGAAAACAGTTTGATGATGAGAAACTAAGGCGAATCCAAGATAAAGTATTGCGAGGGGAGGCTAAGGAAGCACAAATCGATGAGGAAGGTGTTTTGAGAATCAAGGGAAGGGTATATGTGTACCCCGCGTCGATGATTTGATCAACACTATTCTGACAGAAGCTCATAGTTCAAGGTATTCTATACATCCGGGTGCAACCAAGATGTATCGTGACCTAAAACAACACTTTTGGTGGAGTAGAATGAAGCGTGATATTGTTGACTTTATTGCCAAGTGTCCAAACTGTCAACAAGTAAAGTATGAACACCAAAGGCCCGGAGGAACACTTCAGAGAATGCCCATTCCGGAATGGAAGTGGGAGAGAATTGCAATGGACTTTGTGGTTGGTCTTCCAAGGACAATGGGTAAGTATGACTCCATTTGGGTGATTGTTGATAGGTTAACTAAATCTGCTCATTTCATTCCGGTAAAGGTGACTTACAATGCAGAGAAGTTAGCCAAGATCTATATCTCAGAAATCGTTCGATTGCATGGGGTTCCACTATCCATCATATCAGATGGAGGTACGCAGTTTACTTCTAAGTTTTGGAAAACATTGCATGCGGAATTGGGTACTAGGTTGGACCTTAGTACTGCGTTCCATCCTCAGACCGATGGTCAGTCTGAAAGGACGATTCAAGTGTTGGAGGATATGCTTCGTGCATGTGTGATAGAGTTTGGTGGCCATTAGGATAGCTTCCTACCCTTAGCGGAGTTTTCATACAATAAGAGCTATCACTCAAGTATTAATATGGCCCCATTTGAAGCATTGTATGGGAGGAGATGTAGGTCTCCCATTGGTTGGTTTGATGCATTCGAGGTTAGACCTTGGGGTACTGACCTTTTGAGGGATTCGATAGAAAAAGTGAAGTCTATTCAAGAAAAGCTTCTAGCGGCGCAAAGTAGACAAAAAGAATATGCAGATCGAAAGGTTAGAGACTTAGAGTTCATGGAAGGTGAACAAGTCTTGTTAAAGGTTTCACCAATGAAAGGGGTGATGCGATTTGGTAAGCGAGGTAAACTTAGCCCAAGGTATATTGGTCCATTTGAAGTACTTAAGCGAGTAGGGGAGGTGGCTTATGAGTTAGCCTTGCCTCCAGGGCTGTCCGGAGTGCATCCGGTATTCCATGTGTCTATGTTGAAAAGATATCATGGGGATGGAAATTACATTATCCGTTGGGATTCAGTTTTGCTTGATGAGAATTTGTCTTATGAGGAGGAGCCTGTTGGTATTTTAGATAGAGAAGTTCGCAAGTTGAGGTCAAGAGAGATTGCATCCATCAAGGTGCAATGGAAGAATCGACCCGTTGAAGAAGCCACTTGGGAGAAGGAGGCGGATATGCGAGAAAAATACCCATATCTGTTTACCGATTCAGGTACTCCTTTTCGCCCTTGTTTTCCTTCTTGTGATCGCTCGGGGACGAACGATGGGTAAATTGGTATCTAATGTAACGACCTGTTTAGTCGTTTTGAGTAGTAAATTTTATTTCTGGAAAAACAGGCTGAGACGACGGAACCCACGACGGAACGTCATGGGCACGACGGACCGTCGAGGGTGTCTCGTCCCAAAACACTTAGAAAATCTGAAATTGGGTACGGAAAATCGACTCTCTAAACTTCGTGACGGAATGGCAGGACGGGCCGTCACAGACCCTTCAGAGAAATTGAGTCTCTGAACTCTGTGACGGGCAGTAGGACGGACCGTCGCAGGCGCGACGGGCCGTCACAGACTGCGAAATCCCAGTCCGGGTCGGATTTTTTTATACGTTTTAAGGGACGTTTTTGACTATTCTTGCCTTAATTATAAAGTTAGTTGGTTAATGTTAATAACTCTAATTACTTGGGGGTTAAAAGAGGTAACCTTAAGTTAATTAGGAGGTTATTATTGTCATCTTTTATTCTTAATTATATACTAATTAGGGTAAAAGAAAGAGGGCTGGAATAAGAAAAATAAGAAAGGACAAAGAGAGACAGAAAAAGAAAGAGAACGAGTAGAGAGAGAGAGAGAAACGAAGGGGATAGCAAGGATTTTGAGAAGATAGCTTGTTGATCGCAATTCTTCGGTGGAGGTAGGTTATGGTTTTCATGCTATTCGTAGTAAACTCTTAATAGCGAATGATATGTGTTAGTAGTATTGTAAACCTTCTATATGCTTAATTATATACTTGCATGAATGATGTGATTATGTAATTGTGAATAAATAAGCATGATGAAGCTATTGAATCCCAAATCTTGAAAAGAAATCCTAATCTACTTTGTTAATGATGATGCCTTGGTATAAAAGAAGGCTTGATGAACGAAAGTGGTGAGATTAGGGGATCGGGTGCCACGTTCCGATACCAGGATAGTATATGAGGATCGGAGTGTCACGTTCCGACACCAGGATAGTATATGGATCGGGTGCCACGTTCCGGTACCAGGATAGTATATGAGGATCGGAGTGTCACGTTCCGACACCAGGATAGTATATGGATCGGGTGCCACGTTCCGGTAACAGGATAGAATATGGATCGGGTGTCACGTTCCGACACCAGGATAGTATATTGAGGAGCGGAGTGTCACGTACCGACACGAGAGGAATAAAGATAATGAGTCTTGAAAGATGATAATATATTCAAATCTAATGAACCTAATTCCCAAATGAGTATGATGAGGAGGCGTGAGTCCTCAGTGATGTGCTTGGTGTTGTAACCAAGGGTTATGGTAACTGTAAATGCTGCATGCTAAGGATATTAGTTGATTTTATGATATTATCTGATATATACTGTTTTCTATTTTGAGTTGGCCGATGATATCTACTCAGTACCCGTGTTTTGTACTGACCCCTACTTTTATGTTTTCTTCTTGTTTATTTGTGGAGTGCAGCAAACGTGCCGTCGCCTTCGACTCAACAGTAATTCAAGCCAGTCTTACTACACCGGAAATTCAGGGTGAGCTAATGCTTCTAGCTTGGACTGGATCTTCTTCTTCAAGTCTTGATGCCTTGAACTTTCGGCATGGACTAGCTTCTTATGTATTTTTAGCTTTTAGAATAATCTTAGTTTAGTCATTTGATCGTAGATGTTCTTGTGGTGATGACTTCCAGATTTTGGGGATAATAATAGTTATTGATTTTATTAATGAGTTTAAGTCTTCCGCATTACTTTATATTGAAATGTTAAGGTTTAGATTGGTTGGTTCACTCACATAGGAGGGTAAGTGTGGGTGCCAGTCGCGGCCCGGATTTGGGTCGTGACAGAAAATAAGTACAAATTTATTTTCAAAAAATAAAGAATAATGCATTCACGCGCAGCTAATGAAATACTCTTAGTTCGACACCTCAACATTTTGTGTTTTATAGATACATGTCTTGAACAATTTTAGGTGTGTTCAATAGATACAAGTCATGGTTCAGGTATCTAAGTAAATTATGCGGATAATTTTAACGGGTCGTGAATAACTTAAACCTATGATGTATTACTAATACCTTCCATTTGGAGGTATTAGTAATACATAGGATATATAATACCATGAGATAAGTTTATATAAAAATAAAAATATCCCTCAAAATCATTTTAATTTTTTTTTCTTTTTCTTGAATTTTTGTTTTAATTTGTACTAGTAAATTTATTTAAAATAAATTAACTTACAAATTATTTAGTAAGAGTTGGTTCTTACGAAATATATCTAATACAAATTGATACAAATTTAAAATGTGAGTTATTTAACACTGACTAATTAAAAGACAAATATATCACTAACTATTTGTATTTTGAACAATTTAAAAAATTACATACATATTAAAACTATTACTTGCAATTTTTATGTGTAAATGTAGATGATTTATTCAATTTTACCATTGTTTACCGTCTTTTTAATTTTAAAAATAGTTAGTTTATCTTTTTTTTTAAATTGAAAATTGACAATTTGTGAGTGGTCAATTTTATCAGGATGAAAATTATATATTCTCAAATAATTCAAATAGAAAATTAGAAAAATGACAACAAAATTATTTTTCTCATAGTCACATAGGAGGCCATAAAAAACATTTTCCGAGGATTACTAACCTTAACCCAATTACATAACAATTTAAAGATGTAATTAAATTATTTTTAAAAAAGTTTTAATTCAAACACAAATTAAATTTAAAATAATGAACCAAAACCTTGATAAAATAAACCCTTCGTTACTAATGTTTACCTTATTAATTCCTGCTTAACAAACAAGCCTAACAGTCTGGCATAGAGAAAAAACCTAATGTTCAATCCCAAATAGATTTCGGAACCCTACCGGATTAGCACGCATTAAATTTATTCCGATTTGATTCAATTTCTAGAGCGAGGAGCACTTTGGGTTTTCTGTAGGGCTAAATGGGGAAGAGGAAGAAGAGATCATCCGATAAAGTATGGTGCTACTACCGTGACAGGGAGTTCGACGATGAGAAGATTTTGGTTCACCATCAAAAGGCTGAACACTTCAAATGCCGTGTTTGCCATAAGAAGCATTCTACTGCTGGCGGCATAGCCATTCACGTTCTCCAGGTTCACAAAGAAACCGTCAGCCAGTAAGTAAGTTCTTTTTGCTGAGAATTCTCTAGATATATTCTTAAATTTGCCCTTTTTAGCCATGTGCGTTGATATATTTCTTGTACTTTAGCATTGAGAGTGGTTTTCGTATGTTTTGTTGGTGCTGTTGTGGACATGTTTCCATCTTCCACAGAAGGGAACAAAATGTTGAAGCCATGAAATTGGGGGACACGGAGCTCATTGGGTGTGCGTGTCATAGTGAGTGGATGTACTACTTTGAGCAGATACCTTGAAGGCTGTTTAAGAACATAGTTTAGTTGATGAGAATATTTTGGGACACAAAAGAATTAAAAGTAGCTCGAGAATTCGGTCATACTAGAGAATGATATGGTTATTTTCAAGTAGTCATAATGTTACTGATGCAGAAAATTAAAATTTGTTATGTAACCTCTAAGTAATTCATGCCTACTAACTTTAAAGCTAGAAAAAAATGTGTTATTTTAGGTTCTCTTGTTATGAATACCTTGATACATCTTTATAAAAAATGTTGTCCCTTGATCAATATTTTGTGCATTGGGTGTTCCCTCTCATTAAGAAAATTATTTCACCAAAAAAAAGCATCATCTAAAATAGTTCAGGTTTTTGATTTATAATGTAGGGCAACATCTCCCCAAAACTATATAGATATAATATGCCTATGCTTGAAATATTTCATTTCTATAGAATTTGCCTAATGTACAGCTGCGGAAAGAGGTCATTTACTCCATCTTAGAAGTTAAAATGTTATGGTAGAAGAGCACACTTACCTGTTGATGCAACTAAAAGAATTGTGTATGTAATACTTATTTGGGTAGAATAGAAAACAATGGAAGCAAATGATCCGTATATAGATACCAAGTGAAATTACTGAGTATTGCAATAAAACAGGTCCTATGGAGCAGAATAGATGTTAGGGATCCTTATACAGACCCTAACTATTTTGGGATGGAGACAATTGCAGTTGATGTTGTAGATGGGTACTTCTGATGTTTAAACTTTAAAGCAAATTTGACCTTGTTTTTCTGACCCACTTACCACATAGCAAAATTCCTAAAGCTTCTTGCCAAAATTTCTTGCCTGCTCTAATTACCAAGGGATCATTTGTAGGATGGGATCCAATATGCTGATTATGTCTCATGCTACTTTCTTTTTGTTGCATTTTTATCCGTTTTTTGGCAATAAATGCATTAAGCTATCATATTTGGCTATTACAGGGTACCAAATGCCAACCTTCTGTCTACTGATATTGAAGTATATGGAATGCAAGGAATCCCAAGTGATTTGTTAGAAGCTCACTATGGAGAGGAAGGTAAGAACAGTGCGTGATGTGCTTAAATTTTACCTCTTTGAATTCATGGATGAGCCATATGGTTGCTGAATTGTAGCAAGAAAATATGTAACCTTTGCTTTCACTTCTTTCTTGTTATACCATTGTACTAGTACTATTGAATTGCTATTCTTGTGGCAAAGAATGTTTCCTCGACTTAGAGAGGAGCCTCATTATCCATCAAGTTTTGAACCATGCGTGACTGGTCCTTAGAGATTTCTTTGGCTATCAAAGAAGAATATTTTCTTAACTTGGTTTTATAAACTTAAATTGGGGTTTTTGAAAATTTGAAATAATGCTACCGATGTTCCTGGTTTTGCTTGAATTTAGCAAAGCCTAGAGCTTGAATCATCGATCTCATTTTTGTCGGATGTCCTCATGGCTCCGAAGGGAACTCTGGAGCTTGTATATTAATAACTCCATGCTATTGGTTTTAAGTCTCTGATTCATTATGGGCTCCTGTGCATCTCCACCTCTATAGAACCCTGTAGGATGCTTGTTTTAGAGCTTTTCAACTTTGCATCTTGCTAATGGCAATTAATGTCTGAATTCCTTTTTTTCTGTCCACTGGTTTTAGGTATGGGCGTGCATTCAATTTTCTATGTTTGGTTTTGTGGATTTTTCAAACTTTGGTTTGAAAAAGTGTAAACCAATCTGAACCAAAATAAATTTTGTTTGATTTTTCTCTTTTCGGGTTGGCTTTTTCGGTTCCGTTATGTCAATAATTAGTAATATAATCAAAGTTATATATGCAATTTGAAAAAAAAAATACAAGGAGAAGTAACAATATTGAATTTCTTAATGTACTTTCTAATATAAATCGCAAGTAAAACTTAAAACATAATACTTAAAAAGTATACATATTATTGATGTACAAACATAAAATATAAACTAAATCATAATGAGAAGGCAATAATTAAAAAGGGATAAAAGTCATTAAGTCTAACTTATTCTAAACCTAAATATTTTCTCTCTCTCTCTCTCTCTCTATATATATATATATATATATATATATTTTTTTTTTTTTTAAATTTTTTTTTCCGGTTATTTTGTTATTTTGGTTTTTATTTTCTAAATCTGAAACCAAATGAAGTATATTGTTAATCCAAAATTAAACCAAATAAATTAGGTTCGATTTGATTTTTTGGTTTAATCTTAGTGCACACCCCTGCTTTTAGGTGTTTAAAGCTTTTTACCTTTGTGTTTGAGCTTTTAGTGCATTTCTTTATTTGAGTTAGTATGAGCTTATTGCCTTTTCAGCTTTCTGCAGATATTTTCCTCCGACACTAATAGGTCTTCTGTCTGCTCATTTTCATGACTACATAAAGCTAAATATGTTTGTCTGTTGGATTTTATTTTCCTGTAGAAGATGAGTCCGCAGCTAAAACTGCCAAAGTGGACATTCCATCATCCCAGTATCTTGGTGGTGCAATTCTAGGATATCCTCCCTGAGCAATTTTTAGCATAGTGCCACCACTGTATGTTTCTAATAGATATGCCTTTTCTTTTCAGTTCCTTTGTGCTAGAATACTTTATGATATGCTGTTGCATGAGTTAGCTTATTTTAAAAACCTTTCCTTTCTGTATCCTATATGCTAAATCTTTGGACATGGATGATTTTTATCTATTAGCAAGATATTTGGGGTTTGTGAGAAGCATGCCCGCATAAGATCCAAGACATAGTCTCTTTATTTTGTGCTTCAAGTGTGAAGTCAGTTCATCTTGAAGTATGTTCTCCTTGAATAAGTTTTGTTTAAGATGGAAACTGTCATTCATGTCGATTTATCACTATATCAAAGAGTATATTCCTTGAATGAGTATCTGTGGTCATTCCTTGAATAAGAATCTGTGGTCAAGACAGAACAAATACAAAGAGTCATAGTGTGTCTTGATAAGAAGAAAATATTTTCAATTCTGACTAGTCAATGTCACAACAATCTATAGAGAAGGACAAAACATATACTTGCCTCTGTTTAAAATGACCTAGTTTGACTTGGAACGGAGTTTAAGAAAAAAAAGACTTTTTAATCTTATAGTTCTAAATTAAGGTTATGTCAAATGAACCAAAATGCTCTTTAATCTTGTGGTCTTAAACTTGTCATGTGGAAAGTTAAAGTTAAAGTATTGCCAAAAAAGGAAATCAATCATTCTTTTTAAAAACGGAGAGAGTATTTCATTTAAGAGGGTAACTTTAAGAATTTTTAACATGGAACCTATCCTGAGTCAATGGATCAGCAAAAAACGAGAGGCAAGCTCTCTCTTTGAACTAAAGTAATTCTTTGTATAGTTGACTTCTGATCTTCTTAAGAACTACAACTTACTTTTGCCTTATCACTATGGGAGGAAAGAGGGAGGTTGTGATAGTTTGGGGGGACGGGGGAGCTACATCTTGTTTTATTTCTCTATTCTAGGATTACCAACTCTTTCTTCTGAAAGATTTCCTATGTTAGGACTTAGGAGTAGTATTACTTGATAAAACAAGCAAAATAATGAATATATGAGATAAGGATTGAATCTCATTAAGGTCAAACAAGCAAAGTAATGAAGATATTTTTTAATGTTTTAGACTACTTGTAAAAAATTAGTGCTGCTAGGGGTTCAAGGTGTAAGTTTTGTAACACTTATGAAGGGGAACTGCATATTTGGATGTAGTATACCTATTGTGAATATATAGATTAATTGTTACCATCCTTAAAAGAAGGATTCGAGCTCATTATTATCGTAATGATCAGAAAATCCCAGTTCCAACTTTGTTATAGTAATGGTTTGGCATAGTGTTCTGGCCTATAGGTAATGCAAAAAATTGTATCCGTAGGATAGTTGGGTTGTTGAGGAATAGGAGCAACAGTCTGGAAATTTCATGTTCGAATCCCTGTTACAACGCTTAGTATGAATCCATATTTTGCAACTCTTGTTGACTCAGGGTTACCGACTCACCGGTATGGTAACACCTACACTTATGGATGTTAATGAACTACTTGGTGGGTTAGTCAAGTAGCATGCAACTTGGAAAAGATACTGCCATCATTAAAATAAGAGGATCTTAGGGAAAATTTTAGCCTTTGCATTTAGTTGTTGTCAACCTTCTCGTCTATATTTTGTTGTTTTTTGGGCATGCGTTGAATTTATTAGCAGCTTTAGACTTCTAATCACTAGCTCTAATAGGTGTATAAATTCTTACATGGACCCTATCTTTTTGGTGTATATATAATCCCGCGTTGCCTATGCCTCCTGCTGGTTGGTCAGTTCCCCGTCACCATCTTTCTTGGTATTCACAATATCTTGCTGTCTTGGTTCCACCTCCTGCACTGATGGTTCTACCACAACCATTTTTTCTTGTGCAAAATATGAGGCCTCCAATGCCAGCCGCTGCTCCACCAACACTTGTTTCTCCTCCCGGGCTCTCCCGGCCCCACCAGTTCCTGTATCTCATCCCTTGTTTCCTGTTGTTCCTAATAACAATCTTGCCCAAAGTTCGCCATTCTCAGCACTAATGTTGTCAGGGAGTGTGCCATTTCAACTCTGCAGTTGAAACAAAGAGCTTATTTGACCCAAACATGGGCATCAATGCTCCTGAGGCCATTGGTTATCAGACTTCAGGCATTCAAGTCTAGAATTGTAATGTCTTTATCTATTTTGTTGAAGGTCTGACACTTAGAACATGGTTCCTGTTGGGAAGTTACTTAACACCATTTACTGTTGTGCCTTAAGATAGGATAATCAGCTCTGTTCTGATCCTTTAGTACGAAGTAGTATTCATTTATTGTTTTTGAAAGTGCTTTGAGGGGAAATGGCTGCAGCCTGCAGCCTGCAGATACCTTGAGTTAAAAACATATATATTAGGAATTTGTTATTTTGGTGGACAATATGGAAGGAGAGAAATTCTTGGTGTTTTAAGAGCATAGAGAGCAGTATGCACCAAATTAAAGCTTAATTGCATCTTGCTACTAAGTTTTTGGTGTAATCAGTTACTTTTAAATGATCCTGTCTCTATCATTGATGTTTTAGACTCATTATAGACACAGGATCATAGAATCATAGTTGTAGGTAGTACTTCGTAAATATGGCGCTGCTACAACTCTTGTAAGATTCGGATTCTAACATATATAGAAAAAGTTACTAGTTTCAAAAAAAGAATTTGTATTTTTGCTGTTATAGTAGTACTCTTGATAGGAGGAAGAAGTATGTCTTTTTTTCTTATCAGGGGAAAAGATTTAATATGTTTGGAGTGCGAGGTGCAATTTATGCCCTGTAATCTATTTTGAACCATTTTGGTACTTCTTGCAAATATTTTACGTACGAAAAAAATAGAAATGCAAAGTGTGTTTTAGTTGGCCTTTCTTTCCGAACTATGGAGGTAGTTTTGATATCTTTCAGAGGGAAAATTTATTAGTTGCTTAGATGAGGTGATGGTACAAACATCATTTGATGTACATGCTAGTATATTTTGGTGAGATATCAGGGAAAAAATGGGCAGCCCATGGTATCAAATTATTTTGTTGGTTTAAACCCTGTACAATATTTAGAGGTGATAGTGAGGATAATCTAGGTGTCATCAAACTTCCCTATGAAGCCATGGCCTGTAAAATGAGATAAGAGGGTTCTTAGTTCATTCTTATTCATAATGATGAAATTTGACGTTGAAGGTGTTGACTGTGGTCTACAGGCTTCGTAATTTTCCCGAAGCACAGGAAATGGGCACCCTATTTTTTTCCTCGTATAGCATTTTCTGTTAAATGCTATACTATGCAACTAAAGCTATGTGTCCTTACTGTTTTTTTTCTAATTCTTCATTTGATTTCTTGCAGCCATTTCTTGTGAGCTTAATTATTTTGGGTTAGGATCCCTTTTATTTGTAGTGATCCTCAATTTAATTGAAAATTTCATGTGGGTCTTCAAGGATGAGTTATGAATGATATAGTAATGAGACAATTGATACTATTTTTTTTTTGTACAAGTAACATTTGTATCATAAAACTCAGCACTTAGGTAGTGCTAAACCCCTTTACAACAAGTCAAAGTATAGCAATATATCAAAGGACCCCCAATCCTAGCATGATTCTAACACATCTAGGATATTTTCTGCATCTATAGGGGAGTTCCTTGTACACCAAAAACACAAAAGCAAAATACAATTTGTTTTGATTTTCTCTATTGTTCTACTCTTGTCTTCGAAACACCTAACATTTCTCTCCTTCTAGATGGTCCACCATATACAAGATGGTGTGGTTCTCCAGTAGCTACTGTTTTTTGCTCCCTTCCCATCTTCTTCCCACCTAGATAGAGTGTCAACAATCTCGCTAGGCATTGTCCATTGTATGCCTCCGAGATTAATGAAAATCTTCCATAGTTGGTTAGTGAGTCTACAATGCAAAAACAAAGTAACCATTGTCTCAGCTGCCTCACTACATAAACAATTTGAGTAATATAATGTTCCTTTTTATGAGTATGTTATAACTCCTATAACTAGGCAGTTTTAGAATTTTATTTAGTACTGTTGTGGAAATGCCTTTATTAGTACTGCTGTGGGGCAACACCAGATATGGGCATCTGGTGGAGACATTGATTCGGATTACTTTTTACGCTTGTGATCTTCAAAATAGTCGTATATACTTTTTTTTTGCTTTGTATAACAATATAATAATTATTGAATTTGCATTTGTTTAATAGTTGAGAGTCCGGTAAGTATTGCCTTTTTATTGATTTTCGTTCATCTCTTTGCTACTTTTCATTTGTTGAATGTTAATTAGTACTTTAATTCATTTTCATGTCAAGTTTTCTTGTATATATTCTGTCTGTTTTTGCTTAGTTTACTTATTTTTCGTCAATGGATTTTAGTAGAATTCATCATTTCACTTCTTAGTTGAAGTCAAATTTCTAGTTTTCTAGTGCTCGAATGCAATGGCCACACAATGCTAAGCTTGATGTGTGGAGTATCTTCCACAGAATCTTAAGCACCTCGAAAATGTTTGAATTGAATATCAGTGAGTACATTGGATGGAAAGGCAATCTAATATTTTTGTCAAATGAATTAACCTTAAAATATGTGTTTTCATATAAATTACTTGATCGTGGTTAAATATTATGTATCTTATTATAATTTATAACTTGCTAACACGTTTATGTGTGCTATTCAAGTAAGAAAATACTACTAACATTTTATACTCTAGATTATTATTAAAAATAATCCACATGTGTTTTCCATCCACTGCGCATCAAATTTGGAAATACAAAACGTTCAACTATGCTAGCGGAATGACATAGTCCTCTAGCTAGAAAATGAATTAATTCTGTAGATAAATAGGACCCGAAGCTTCTGATTAAGAATGAAGGGATACTTATCATTACCATAGCTTTGTTGATGACATGATGTAGTTTCAAATGGCAAAAACATGTGAAAGTATTAATAGTGAGCTAGATCAAGGGTGTGTTTGGTATAATGTAGTGTTCAGGGAAGCATGAAGCGGAAAAAAACGATAAAGGCCCACTTCACGCTTTAAGCGATGAAGTGCTCGCTTTAAGCGATGAAGCTGTCACATACTCATTCTAGTCTGTGAAGCGTAGAAGGCTCGCATCGCTTTGCTTCATCGCTTTAAGCGATGAAAGCGCTCGCTTTCCTCAACACTAGTATGTATAATGTTTTTCAATTTTCTCATGTTTGGTTGGGTCAAATGTTTTGGAAAATATTTTCTATATAAACTCATTTATCTCAATTTAAGGAAAATGACTGCCCTTCAAAATATAAGGAACACAGGTTCAAAAACTGTTTTCCAACCTCCCCTACCTACCCCACCCTACCAGCCCCCAACCCACCCAACCTCTACCTGCCCCCACCGACCGACCAACCCACTCCTACCAGCCATCCACCCACATTACCAGCCCCCAACCCCAACCCCTACCAGCCCCTCTACCCTTAAAAAGAACTTAAGTTTATTTTAAAAAAAATAATTTTAACTTCAATTCATTTTTTCACCCCTACCCTCGAACCCCCTATCCCAAAAGAATAATTGAAGTTTGTTTTTACAAATATTTTCAACTTCAAAAATTCATTTTTTCACCCCTACCCTCGACCCACCCAGCCCACTCCTTTAAGTTTGTTTTTAAAAAAATATTTTTAATTTCAAAAATTATTTTCTACTCATGTAAAAAATAAAAGATATTTCTCAAAAATATTTTTCATTCAAAAATCAAACATTAAAATATTTTCTATTCACCAACCAAACATGAGAAAATGAGTAAATCTACTTATTTTCGAGGAAAACATTTTTTAGGAAAACATTTTCCGTGGAAAATATTTTCCTTCATACCAAAACACACCCTAATAAAAAACACAAGATCATTGTATAAGGTAAACAAGAAAAGTTTGAGATCAGAATTTGACTATTATTATGCCGTCAATTATTTGGTCCCATTCTCGTCATTTATTAGCTTACCATAAGAAGTTTCAAGTCCTGATAATGAATCAGATTCTATCAAATCAAGTGACAATGGTGTTATGGAGGTCAATGAACTAAAGCGAGAAAAGAAGCTCTCGGATCTCTATTTTTGTTTAGTGAAATGTCTACTAGGCTGTGTCTGGATGCTAATGTTTACAGTTTTCAACTTTTAAATAAATGGATTGTTGACCTAAATCGATATGCTTGTGATAGCTTAAAAGTAAACCACCTAGAATGAGGTAAGAAATGAATCAACTGAAGATTTGTTATTGCTTTTGAAAGAGTGATAGCAGCTTTGTGCATCCTGCTCCTTGTTGAAAAGCAATATCCCAGTACACGCTTTGCTAGAAGTAGGAGATGAGGATGTGGAAGATGAAGATGATGGTTTATATGATGATGAGAATCTGGATGTAACGAATAACAAATTTTTGAGGTGGAAGAGATTTTTAATGTTTGTTATGGAGGACTAGTGAAAATAAAGAAGTCAATGATTTACTTAAGGTACGTTGGAAGGATTATGACCCCGATGAAATCAGTTAAGACGATGAAAAACTTTAGATTAATTGCCTCCAAAAAATAAAAGATTTTGTAACCAAGAGTTTCAAAGCAACTATTTTGCGATTAACTTGGAAGTAGACGTCATATGTGAGGAATCTCCTTGCCAGGGCATAAGTGAATTTAATCGTTTTAGAAACATAGCAAATTCATTATAAGATTCAAAAAATAAATAACTTGAAGTATTGATGAGCTAACTTTTGGAGATGTGTCATATCTTTACGTAGAATCATAGCCAAACCCATTCTAGTTTGTTGTTCACCAATGTTGGGGCCCATGAGGAAGCGATGTATTTCAAACAAAATTAACATCGTTTGTGGCATTAAAAGATTCGACTAAAATCGTTGATAAAGCATCGATTTTGTCAACAATTATTTTTTTCTTTTGAATAAATTTGAAATCGCTGCATGGGTAATGTTTTCATAAAACTGAAATTGCTGCATGCGTAACGATTCGGTTCAACATAATCTGATCCTTCTAAATGGGGGCTCAACATTGGTGAAATACAAATTGGGATGAGTCTGGCTCTAATCCTATGTAAGATATGACACATGAGTCTAACTCAACTTCAAAAGCTAACTCATGAATACTTCAAGTTATTTATTTTTTGATTCTTTGCAATGGATTTGCTAAGTTCTTAAAACGAATAAATTCATTATGCCCTGCCTTGGCAAGGAGGGTCTTCGCATATGTTGTTTGCTTCCAAAGCTAAACAGTTGTTTTGAAGCCCTTGGTTACAAAAAATTTTATTTTACGGAGGTAATAATCTAAGTCTTTTATCGTCCTAAGTGACTTCAATTCGGGCCATAACCATTCCAACATACCTTAAAGTAAATGATTGACTTCTTTATTTCCACTAGGCCTCCATAGAGAACTTTTAAAATATCTTCTACCTGAAAAATTTGTCATTCATTACCGCCAAATCTCCATCATCATATGTACCAGCATCTCATCTTCCACATCCTTATCTCCTACTTTTAGCAAAGGGTGTGTTGGGTATTGCTTTTCAATAAAGAGCAGGATGCACAAAACTGCTCGCACTCCTTCAAATGCAATAACAAATTTTCAGCTGATTCACTCCTTACCTCAGTTTCGTGTGATTCACTTTTAAGCTGTCTCAAGCATATCGATTTAGGTCAACAATCCATTTAGTTAAAAGTTGAACACCGTAAACATCAGCATCCAGACACAACCCAGTAGACATTTCACTAAACCAGAATAGAGATCCAAGAGCTTCTTTTCTCCCTTCAGTTCATTGACATCCATAACATCATTGTCACTTGATATGATAGAATTTGATTCATTATCAGGACTTGAAACATCTTATGGTAAGCTAATAAATGACAAGAATGAGACTAAATACTTGATGTCATAGTAATAGTGATATTTGATCTGAAACTTTTCTTGAACTGCTTACATTTGAGGGTATTGAAATAATCTTGTTTTTCTTTACAAGGCAATAAGGGTTGTCAGCCTTAATTTCTGATAAGAGTGCACACTTGTTGTCGATAAATTGGTCATGATCTTTAATCACAATATCCTTGGCTCTTGACTCTATAAAATCATTGAGCAGTAAAATACTTCATATCATCGACACCATGGAAAAACTCAAAAATATTGCATATATAATCATCTGCAGCCTTTACATGAGCATCATTCCCAAGTTAAAAACTGCTTTAAAATTATTTTTAATATATGTGAAACGATCAACTAAATTTTTGTTGAACAATTATAATACTTGATCTTATTAATTTTCAAGTGTATCACAATTGCTTTCTTTATGATTAAAAAAAAAAGAACATCACTTCTATCATCTTTTCAAATCCCCGCCACCACATATTAAAAACAGCCACAGAGAGGGGCATGTGAGTAAGTTTTTTGTGGTTTGAATGGTTTGAGACCACGGATCAACTTCAGGATCAATGGAGGACTATAAAGACACATAGGTTCCCTTGGTTAACAAATTCAATAAAGGCTCAAATAATTGTGTTTCCGCTGCATTACTAAATTGATAACCGCAAAGTAAAGAAAGAGTTGAGGATTTCATTTCCCAAAGGTGAAGAGCAATGGAAAGTATAAGAATAGTTACCCTGACTTGGTGGGTTAGAACACTATCCAAAATTAGAAACCTTGAGGTCAATCGAAGCATCCAATATTAAATTTTCAGGCTGCACGAGAAAAAGAGAGTTTAATTTCTATGGACTAACATTGTGTAACTCTTTTACATCATCATTGTCACGTATATAAGTTAAAATCCGCCAAAAAGATGTAGGATATTAGTTAGTTTGTAGGTGTAGCTTCCTAGAATGATTTACTAAATTCAGTGAGTTGTTTCAAGGGATCAAAACAGTGAGTTATTATTGGAATTCCTTCCCCACTCTTAGGTTCCGTTACTTCAGTTTGTTTTGTAACTCTTTTTCTGTTATGGTTACTCAAAGAAAATTTAGGACTAATATGTTAACCTTCCCTTTTGTTTCCATTGTTCCGGAAGCCTCAAGTTTGTTGAACTGAATTTTCATAGATTGCCAGATTCTAGACTACAATATGTGTTCTTGAATTGTAATTGATTATAAATTCTTTAAAATTACCTCACGGTTTTTGTCGATTGTTTGTACAGAGGGAGTTTCCCACAGGAGAACCCTTCTGGATTAGCCTCAATGCCTTTGTATAAGTCCTTCAAATGACTCTTTTATTGGTATTAGTATTGATATTTATTGATTTCGAGTCAATCATACGTGCGCCGTTCGTTTTTAGTTTATCTTTCATCCCCTCTTTGACTCTTCATTTTAGATTATTCATCCGTTTACTTTGATTTGCAGAAACGAATGTCCCTTGCATTCACAACAACCTTCATCTGCGAGCAAAGTAATGTTCATCATCTGCTGAAGCTTCAATTCTGGACAAGGTAACAACTGGTGATTTTTCTGAAACATTCTTATTCTCATTCTTCCGCTGACATCTTTTCTTCTCTTAGTTTGTGAGTTTTCAAATGGTGCTTAGTTATAAGTTGTAGGTTGTTACGTTATATTGATGATTAATTGACTATTACCTTTCATTTTTCTACTTCCTCTAATGACTGTTCGGGCCAAGTGAACCATCAAGAGTACTGATTTGTCTCCGGTGTAAGCAATCTTGAATTTACCCAACTTCGATTGAAAATTTTAATGTGAGAGTTCGCAATTTTTGTTCTTAGTTTTTTTTTCATCTTTATAATGTAATCGTTACTATATTTATGGTTGTCTTGTAATTATGATATACTTTTACAAATTGGGGTATTGTGGTTCTTGGTTTGGCTTCTATATTGATTTCACATGAATAAATATTTATAAAAAGTTTTAGCCCTAAACTTTGTCATATAGGCACTAAAAACCTATTTCATAAGTTCGCTCACAATATTTATAGTAATGAGTTCGTTTAACATTTATTATTCTCAAATAAAGTTGAAGATGGATACATGAAGTAGTTGATTCTACTACTAACCTTTTTTTATAATGCTTGTAGCAATTTCATGTTTAATGATACTTGACTTTCAGGATGAGTTGTTCACCTTTCAATTATTGGTCCATGATCATTAGCAATTGTTCCTCTTTACCTCTTCTTTATCAATTTATGTGTTCCTCCATTCTGATTCTTTTATAGATATGGGTTACGTTGTCTACCTTTTCGATTGAGTTTATTGACACTTTATCTTTTAAATCTTTTTCCTACTCATTTTTTTAATTTCCCATGTTAATGTGGGGTTGCCTGCTGATCTAATGAATCATATATGAGGTTGTGAAGTTATAGACATTTTTCGAGTACATGTTGAAGAACATGGTTCCAAACTTTTTTTGCTTGGCCTCTTTCAATTTGTGTCATTCAAAATTCTGATTTATGTTAGTAGCGGTCTTCATGTAATATGTTCTGTTTGGATGGAGTCGGGGCTGCTGTCTAATATATATTCTTAGACCTTAAATTAATATATACTGTGTGTATTATGCTTAATTATAATTGTGTACTTCCTTTCCTATTGTCATTTAGTCCCTCTCATTTGTTTGTTTATAGATATGTACTTTCTTTTCTCCATTATTTATTCCTGTAATTGTTTTTCCAGAAGATTAAGCTTCCACCTTTGGTCCTAGCACTATTTTTTGAAAAGCTAGGTTGAAGAAAGATGCCCAACACTTTAAAAAGGTACATGACACATCGAGTGCCACACTATTGCTGTTACATTGTTGATACTATACTCTACTTCCATTGCTAAGACGTTTTCTCCTATTCCAACAGGAAATTTAACATGTATTTTGTCATCACACATACAAAGTTGTAACAGTAACTAAGAATACCAAGATGACAGCCACCAATAGTGCTGGCAATTTAAGTTCATTTTTTACTGACCCGTCCAAATTGCCCATCAAATATGTGTTCAAAAAGTAAAGGAAAAATTACCTATACATACATCTTTTTCCATAATTTCCATTAATTCTTGCCATTTTTAACAATTTTCAAAATTCCTTATTTTCCTCCTAAAACTAATCAGGCGGATACATAACTCATAACTCCAAAAATCAAAATTTATCACTTCCTCATTTCATTCCATAAATCATAAATCACTCTCCATTTTCTTGTCAGTTGATTTCTCAATTACTTTTGAAATTCAAAATCAAGTCTTTATCTAGTCAAAACTAATTCAACATGAAATAGGTAACTTGTTTATCTGTTCAAATTATCTGTTTGTCCTTCATTTTTATTTTTTTTTCTTTCTTCTTCGAAACATTGAAAATGCACCATCTTTTAGTCTTGCTTTTACACAATTAAACGCAAATAACACTCCTTGTGTTTTTTTATTTCGAAGATATTGTTTGGGTTGAAAACAAATCAAAAAACTGCACGACTCATCAATAGCGAAAGTAAACATTGAGAAGTTGGAGATAGAGCATATAATATCAAATTTGCCATGAGACGAAAAGCACTTATATTATGCGTGAACAACAAAGGGGGGCGATAGGTGATGGACATATCAAAAGGTTCATTCTTAGTCGAAGATTGATAACTTTTCTATTCAAGGAATTCTCAAAAATGGTGAGGTGTGAGTTTGTCGAAACTACAGAAAGTTCATCAATACTAAATAGAACTTATATATCATTTTTTTTTTGAAAAAAAAACTATCAATTTTTATACTTTTTTTATTGGTAAATCATGAATGACCCACAAACGACAAATTCATGTTTCATATTGTGATGTATCAGTATTTAATTGCAATCAATTAGTATGTTGATTTTGTTCTATTGATTGTTGAATGTGTTTCAGTTAGCTAATCAAATAATGATCCATTAATGAAAATATAATGTGTCATATTATAATGTATCAATATTTTAAATATAATTAGTTGATACACTAAATCCTAATTTTGTTTATTATTTTGTGGAGTTGTAATTTTCTGAAATTGTTGATATAAAATAATGTTTAATAGTGTATCATTCAAAACATGTATTTTTCAGTATGTATCAGATACAAAAATTTATGAATAATGTATCTGATACAAACATAAGATAAATGATAAGTTACTAATTTAACTGTACTTCTTTGTTTATATCATGTTCAATGGGATGAAAAATTTTTGTGTCATGATCAACTGGAGGACATTTGTGTATCACGTGTGGAGTTGTTGTAATTATGTTAAATTATTGATACAAAAATTCAGCATTCGAGTTGATTATCTTTGCACAAGATATGAAACAATATTATGGAGATACATACTGAAAAGGCAAAGTCAGACTATGTTAGCGATATAGATGATACTCTAAGGCTTAAAGGACGCTTCATTCTACGGCATCAAGATGATTTAATTCTTGTCGAATAGCTATTATGTACCAATGAATAGACACCCTTTAATGTTTTGTGTCTTCTTTTAAGACAATTTTACTTAGGGTTTAGGTGTTACTCTAAAAACTGTTTCATGTCATTTTTTGAACTTGAATTTGATTTTTTTTGTTATTGATTATATTGTATAAAATTTTTATATTTTGTGTTTTAATGATAATGTTGATACATAACATATGATATGATACTTAAATCTTTCAGATTATTCATTTGAAGTTCAGAACTATAAGTATAGATTCATAACTAAGTTTAATCATTTGTATATAAAGAAAAATGGTGCTTGTTTGATACATTACGTGCATATGGTGTTTCCCACTTGTTGAACATGATATATAAGGAAAATTCTGAAACATATAATCAATCTTTCACTTCATATATAGATATGATATATTAGATATGAGCTTTATCAATGCATATAAATTACATTATTATGTATCAGATTCACATAACTTATTATTGGATAACTTAGATATGAGTCTTATCAATGTTTATTGATTCACAAAAGTTAATTATGTATCAAATAAATTACTCACACACACAAAACTGAACTATTTTTTAAAATAAAAAATAGTGAAACTCACATATATTGTATGGATACTTCACATTGTTAACAATTCAAACTATTTTATGGAAATATAACAGTGCAAAATTCATATAATTGAAAATTTATTAAACATGAATATAAATGTCTTATACAAATTCAAATTTACTTTCTCTTGGAAAAAACGAGTATAAGTCCTATGATTGTGGTATCTATTCCACAACTATTCATGTATCTCGACTTTTAAACGGTTAAATACATGTATCTTGCCTTTAATGATGTATGTAGCTCGCAGTCAAAATATGATATAGAAAGTAATGTTATAAATTATCGTGAATCTTAGTAATTAGGATTTAAAGTAGTGAAATTTATGTATAATCTGCAATGTAGTAACCAGAATAGTAAGGATGCATATATGTAACATCTTGCTCTTGAAAATAACAATTGCGTATGCACAAGGTATTTCGTCTAGTTGAAGTCTTTTCATAATACATATTTTTCACTCAAGACTAATAATGTATCTTCTTCCAGATTCATAGACCAAAAGGATAAATTCAGGCGACGTAACAACCTGCAATAAGTCTGTGATACAGTAAATAAAATACATTTTTGATGTTTTTGAAGCAAGACTGATCAATGTTTTTTCAATGGTTCAAGGATTGACAAACATGAAAAGATAGAAAAGAACATGCTTGAGTTTTGATCGAGAAAAATTGAACATGACAAAAACTTGATGGCATCCCAACTAGTAAGACATGCATCTCTCTGTACCAAATTAACAACCCCGTCATTTTAAAATAATTTCTTTTTGCTCTTGTTTGAACAAAAACACTAAAAATAATTACCAGAATTGGCAAAATTGAACCATTGTTGAAGATCTTCTTGCGTTCTTTTGAACATCAATTAATGAGGCTTGATAGATCGCCGGATGTAGTCAATGTACCTCTCCAACCATCTTGTTTGTTGTATCAATGACATATTTGAGATTTAAATTACTTTTGTAACTTTTATAACTCACTTCGTTCACCTAAATTTTTGAATATCTCAACGAAATTGATATATTCATCTTGTATCAATAATTTTTTTGAATCACTTTTTTCGACATTAATCGTTGTTCAATGGAAAAGATATAAATGTGAAATTTGAATTGTGAATTTGTTACCTATTGGTGTAGGGATTGATAAGAATTAATTAGGCATTAATCAAGGAATTAAAATCAGTAAAAATATATTTTACGTGCGTTATCAAGGAAATTAAAATATGTAAAAAATAAATTTTACTTTATCTGCTCCTTTTTAAGCGCAACAAAAAGCTATTTTGCAATGTATCAAATATAATGTGTTCGGACGGTAAGTATGTATCTGGCTGCCTCTGTTTTAAGGGATTTTTGTAAATTGAGAATTAGTAGGGATAGGGTGTAATTTGAATCTTACACTATGGGATTTCTATAATTTATACGATTTTTCAAAACTTTCGTATAAGGTCCCTCTTATTATTTCAACTCTCAACCCCCCACCCCCACCCCCGCCAAAAAGAAAATTTAAAATTTATTTTTAAAAGATATTTTGAACTTCAAAATTTCATTTATTCACTCCTACTCTCGATCCCCCCTCAACCCCCCCCCCCCCCCAAAAAAAAATAAATAAAAATTTAAGTTCGTTTTTAGAAAATTTTTTCAATTTCAAAATTTTATTTTTTCATCCATACCATCAGTCCCCTACTGCACCCCACCCCTAACCAACCCCCACCCCCCCAAAAAAAATTAAGTTTGTTTTGAAAAAATATTCAACTTCATATATTTATTTTTTCACCCCCGCTCCCCTCCCTCCTACCAACCCCACGCCTCTACCTCCAACCAACCCCAACCATTAAAAAATATTAAGTTTGTTTTTATAAAATGTTTTTAACTTCAAATATTTATTTTTTCACCCTACTTTGGACCACCACGCCCTCACCCCGATTTTTTTTTTTACTTTTATGATTAATAAAACTAAATGAAGCATTTCCAACATATTTTATCTAAAAAAGACTAAAATATTTTCTCCATATTGAATTCTTAAGTAAAAAATTATTTATTCATGAATTATGGGTATAATATTACCCAACCCATTTTTACCCATATCAAATATGGGTGGATTGAATGATTACCCATTTTCAACTCGCCCATTGCCACCATTAACCACCAATATAGTAATGGTCTGCTTTACTATTTAGCCTTTTGCGGTACCATCTTTTGTAAATGTGTAAATACATGCATAGACCGTGCAATCGTGAAACTAATGTATATTGAATATGTGAAGTCTTTTACTATCAAATGTTCTTCAACCACCACTTTGTGTTGAAAGGACATGTATGATATATTTCAACCAAAACTTGTTTAAGCTTGAGACATAGTATTGTTTGAGTATCGGGAAACAATAGATCACAATGGACACATACAATCTATTTTAGCCGATCAAACTTGTTTAGGATTAATATTTGAGAAATAGCTGATTGATTGAATATACATAACTATCTAATATAAAATACACCAATGATACTACACTAAGGTTACACATAATAGGTAACATTAAGCTAGTATGCCAAAAGAGGCTTTCCAAACTGCTTAAAAGATGCAACAAAAAATAATGTCAAGTCAGCAATGTGATCTTCAAAAACATTCTCTTTATGTCTGATAAGTTAATGTTATGTTCAAACACTGATGGAATCCTTTTGTTAACGCATGAGAAGATAATCAATAATTAATTTAACATTATTGGATTGAGTATTTCAAATTACATACATAAAGAACATGTAGTGTGCCACTACTGGTAGTGGAGCATAAGAAAGCAAGAATTGCAATAATAATATTGCAGACATAGATTATGTAGGGTTTTGGAAAGATTTACTAATTTTAGGTAGTTTAGTAATTGTTGTAAATTTTACACCAAAGCAGAGAATGTTTCTTCTCAAAAAATAGGGAAATACTAACTTGAAAAAATCTTGATTATTTAGCAAGTTCCCTTTGTTTGATACGTAATCATACATTTCATAAATGCACGCACTAAGCCATTGCGACACAACATAACTACAAATCGTGCAGATCTTAGAATTGCATCAATACCATGCACGATAACCCATTTAACATGTATCTCACAATATAATATAAAACACAAATATTTTAAAAGTCTCATATCATAAAAGAGTTATACATAAAAACAGAAGTCTAATTATTAGTCTTCACAAGCCAATCTAATGCATAAAAAAAAAAGAGTTGTTGGAACGTAACCCATACACCATATAAGTACAAAAACTTAAGGCATAACAAACCATAGTAAAGACTACATGGTCCTCAGAACATGAAGACTCACCAAGTCTTTGAATGATCAAGAAATCACTTAGCCACGAGCTTGAGAAGAAAGAGCATTAGACCCTACAATCATATATTACTAAAAGCATGAACGAAAAAGTTGAAAGTTGAATTACGATTTTATCCTTTTTATAAATTCAATTATTATAAAATATTTAAATATTTGATTGTATAAATTTAATTAAATTTTAATGACTTTTAGACTTCCTAAGATTAATTCCTGATTAAATATCCAATTTATTAATATTTATCATCTATAATCTATATATATATAATAGTTATAATTTTTTTTTAAATCTTTTCCTAAATTTCTTTTCTTTCCCTCTTCTTATAACTTTTTCCTTAACCCCCCCCCCCCCTCTCATGAATAATAAAATTGATGTGAATAAAGTATTATCCTTTATGATAAATAACGAAATTTAATAATTTAAAGGGTGCAAATCTACAAAATGGAGACGCACATTGATAATGTCCTCTTGATTATTATTAAAGAATGACTCTAGCTTCACAAATTTAAATTCATTAATGCTTAATTACATGATAAGAACTTTAGTTGTTCTTTTTACATGGTTTGTTAACTTTAATTTTTCCCCCATATTCTTCATTTATTTATCATTATTTTCTAATTACTTATTTAACTTTTATACTCTTAATATTCATAACTCTCATCTATTCATATTCATAACCTCCAAACATTTAAACTAAAACTTTAAGATATCTTTTGATATTCCTTCTATTCTATTTATATCAATTCAACTTCTTTATCTCATGAAACCCCTATCAAGATTATAAGGCTATTATTTTTATTCTATAGTAAAAACTGATGATGAAGACTCTTGAATTTTGATAGGATATGAAAAGAGTCGATAAAAACTAAGAGAGTTATGTACTAATTTTGTACTTATATTTTCATCTATATATACATCAATCTTATAAGGGCCCATTTGGAAGGGGTTAATAAAAGCAGCTTTAAAAAAATACTTTTGAAAGTGCTAAACTTATTTTTAAAATAAGCAGTTATGCGTTTGGATAAAAGTGCTGAAGTTGCTATGCCAAACGTGAAAAGGAAAAAATGGAAGAAAGAGATGTTAGAGTTATGTGCGTTATTTGGAGATTGTACAAAAATATTAACGGCAAAAAAATAAAAATGTGGTCAACTTAAAACAACTTATAAGCTAAAAAAAAAGCACCCCTACCACAACTTTTAACTTTTGGCTTAAAATAAGTTTTTTTAAACTTAAAACAAGTTATTTTGAGTATGGTCAAACAGCTAAATAAGTCAAAAACCAGCTTTTAAGTCAGTTTGACCAGCTTTTAAGCTGAGCCAAACAGACTCTAAGAATAATGTCTATATTGTATTTTTTCTTAAATATCCAGTTTCTTTTTGTCGTTTTTTCACTCTTTTAGACTTCTTAATTTAGTTTTCTATAAATGTTTTATTGCCGTAAGTCTTTGAATTTTGTAAATGATACATTTTATTATTCATTACAATTTACATATATATTTTCATGAGATTTTAGTCATTCTAACGTATCTATAAAAATTCATATGAAACACACGTACGAAGCACGTCCTCAGAAGCTAGTATTAAAAGTGTAGGTACAAGTGTACCCGCTGCTGAATTTCTTCCAATTCTTGTTGGTTGGGAGTGAAGTGATTCCAGGGCGGGGACCGGAGGTTTTTACGCGAAAAAGAACCCCCAGTCTCTGGTCTAGCAGGTATTTCTTCCTATTTTGCTTTTGTCTCAGCATGGTGGCAGCGGTACTTTGGTGAACCAGGCCCCAGGGCTTTTTAAAACAAAAGCACCAAGCAGGTCTAATTCCGCGATAAAAGAGCTCTGTTTCCAAACAGATTTGTCCATCAGTAATGGGGATCACATTGGTGGGAATATAGGCCGACACGTCTCCTCAGATGAGGGAACCCTGAGAGAGCCGCCGACTCCAACTATCGTCCATGTACGATCCATACTAGATCTGACCAACTGCCTTTTCAATTGAATCTCCCACTTGATTTCGGACAGTCAAATAGAAAGACTCTTTGTTAGCTCTTCGTGCCTCCTTGACTTTTCAAACTCCCGGGAAAAGAAGTTCACGACCCGTGGGCCTTCAACGTACATGAAATGTACTAGAGTATGAGAGAAATGTATAAAAACATACACGTGTTCAGATGAGGACATTTATACATGATATGAATGATCAAGCTAAAACATTGTAAAGCCTTTTAAGGATAAATCATAATTCATGAACATGATCAATACATCTTAAAATATAATGAAAACTTTCATAAAATCTTTGAACAAAACATGTTTCTTTTGTGAGATATTTACCATTAAGCGACATAGACTATGCGAGATATAGTATGGAATTCGATGTCTTGATTCCACACTGAAAAGAGATGTCCAACTTGCCAAGGCAAGAACCATACTTCTAGCTTAGATGGATCCACTAGCTTAGTCACATAAGACCATATTACGGGGGCACGTAGTTAGGAATAATTAGATTACTACTAGAGATCGACCTCTACTAATGGGTGAGCTTGTAACACCCCGAAAATCTAACGACCTAAGCTAGAGCCTCATATGAAGTCTTGTAACTTAAAAAGGACAAAAATGATGTTTTAAGTCCTAATTAAATGTAACTAACTTAGTAAGAAAGTGTAGTGCATAAAAGTCAACAAACGACAAAAACGTCCAAAAACTAGTAACTTGAACTACTTTGGTCTTAAGCCTTGTAGTGAGGTTCTGGAGTGGCGTATGAGGGCTTAATGTAGAAAGGACTTAGATAAGTAGAATTTCATGTTTAGTGTACAAACGTCCGGGTACGACCCCCCAAGGACCATCCTAGGGGTCCTTGATGAGGACCCAACATTGGACTCCAAAAATTATTAAAGCAGCAACATTCACGAGACCCCAAACTACGACCCATAGACTGGTCTACGGACCGTAAGTCAGGGTCATGGGTTGGGACTTAGAGTGGTGAGCTTAGCTCCCCAAAAGGGATCCCCAGTACCAAACGACGTTCTTCAACTATTATTAGCACAAAAATACTTATAATAGTTGAAGAACATTACTTTTTTGCATGATGCTTGGAAAGATCCTAATTTATCCATTGCAAGAAAGGATGACATTAGTTCGCTTGGACCCTCACTGTCAATATTAAAACCTTCAAATGGATATTGTTGCTTCAAATCACCACTAATGACTTTGACTTTCTTCTCTTTCTTTTTCTTTTTCGTTTTATTTTTCACTTTCACTTTCTCCTTCTCCTTCTTCTTCTCTTGCTCCTTATCCTTCTCCTTCTCCTTGCCTTTTGGGTTTGACCGTGATACTGGAGCAGTAGTCATTGATTTTTTTCTTTCACTAACCATGGATAGTGTTTGAGAAATACATTTTTCAACCTCCTACACTTCAAAGGCTATGAAATCTTCTTGGATGTATGGACATCCTTATTATAAGTCATTTTCTTAAAAATATTAGTGAATTCTTTAACACGACTAATAAAATAATCATGTTGCTGCTCACATTCTTTGCATAGACAAAAGGAGCATTTGATGTCACAAGAGGAAAGAACACCAATAAAACATTGAGTTGTTGTCATGGATGAAACTTCTTGTATCATTTCATCTACAAGGTTAATAAAAAATTGTTGAGTGTTTACAGTTGATTATAAAATAATAATGGGTAACAATTTATACTTAAGTTGACACTGATGGATATTTTTATAGCCACATATGTACCTTCTGTTGCCATAGATGAATCAATATGTGCCACATATTAATCTTTAGTTGCTACAGATGACCATTTTATTGCCCTAACACATAGGTGATATGTTTCAACATATGACAACTTTGTTGGAATATATACCAAAGTGTATATTTCTAAAGTCATATGAACAAAATGGTCACAAAAAGAATAGCAAAAGCAACAAAAAATGAAATTTTAGTGAATGTCAACCATATATATACATTTCCTCAAAATTAGGATTTTTTTTTGGGTTTGTTGATTTTCTTTGAAAAATAATAAATAATAGGTAACATTACACAATTATTTAATTTTCACATCTATAGAACGATTTATTGTTTATTAACCTAAGAAAAAAACTTAGTATTATTCGAAAATTGTATAATCTTTCAAAAAAATTGACTTACCCATTTTAAGTCAAACATAATGTTCAGTTCGGAAAGAGGAGAGAGTTACGGGGCAGCCGCATATGAGAAGGAAGATGAGATAATATGGGAGAATATTTTTTTTGATAGTTGGATTTATGGATTTTCTAAGGAAGAAGAAGAAAAGATCCAACGTTGGGAGAAGAAGAAGAGACAATTCTATTTTCTTTTATTTTTTCTTTAAAAAATAATTTGGATAGAATTATAAAAGTTCAAAAATGAAGTGTTTTTTTTTGAATCTCATAAAAGATTAGAAAGTTTTGAAAATGTTAATTTGGTCCCAGATTTACTTAATTACATTTAAAGAGGATTTGACCATCTCCTGGTCAATATGTCACCAAAAACCAAACCAAGACTTAAGTGACACCTTTCATTTAATTTTCTCAACTTTTTTCCATATGACCTAGTCTTCAATATTGAGTTAAAGCACCATATATTTGAAAATAGATAGACACACAACTTTAACTCAAAACCATGAACGTGGAATAATGCTGACACTCTTCTTGTATTAAATTGTATGTTTTGAGATTTTTCTATAAGATAGCGGACAACAGTTAGAGTGGTACATTTAACCTCACAAATTGTGAGTTCATTGTAATTCCAACACATGAAAACCTATGATTTGAAAATGTATCCTTCTCTTTATTTAATACAAAAACTTGGAATTTAATGGGTAACATATGCTTTTATTTGATAATTTATTGTATTATGTTTCTCACAACAAGTATTTATAAGTAAAACTCCTAATTCAATAGACTGCCATTTTAGTTCACATTTTGAAATTTTAATATCCTTTTTAACTCATACCATCCTACAAGGATTCATCTAAGAATGTAATACAATTGAAGCGAAGGATCCATCATTGGTGATACAATGTAATCGGGACGGAAGCTAGTGGGTATCGCTATACTTACAAAAGTTCAATACTTTCCAAGAGTATGTTGAATGGTTCGGGATTTATTTATTTAAATCAGAATAATCTGAGAATAAGAACGAACACAGACTCGCTCAACCATTGAAAGAAGGAACTCGAGGGAGAATAATATTGATTGAGAGGGAGGACAACCCTTTCTTGATTAGCTAGGAACAAAAACACCGAGATTCACCTACGAAATAAAGATTCTTAAGCGCTAACATAACTCCCAGGTACATAAGAGAGGTTTGATGGTTCACTAAAAGTACATGCCATGTCCAAACCAAATTGTGAAAGACACTGATTCAAGATTAATTATGAACTATTTATAGGTGCGTACTGTAACATCTCATAATTTAAAATAGCTAGGAATAATCTAAGAAACAAAAATATTCTTTTTTTGAAATAAAATAAAAAAAGCTGGAAAAAATAGCCTAAGTTAAGAAAGTTAGTTTTGATCATTTTCAAACAGTCATAACTTCTAGCTCAGGAGGAGTTAGAGGTAGTTCTTGATATGGTTGAAAAGTCCTTGGAGAGATCTTTCAATACTTTCGAGTTTGCGCATTTTTGGTATCGTATAAGGGAGATATGCCTATCGGAAGTTGAGCTGTTGAAGTAAGGAAAGTACCAATCCGGATTTAAGGAAGTGGAAACTAGTCTTTTCACCAATTAATTTCCTATTTCGTTTTTAGAGGATTATTGGGGTCAAAAACAAAGTTTAGTTTAGTTTTAGAAAATCAAAATCACTCTTAGGTCTTGGACAAGAGAGAAAAGAAAAAGGAAAGAGAGAAAAGTCAAGAATTCGCCAGGAACGCCAAGGTTTTGCGAGTGGAATTCGTCGGGGAGGTGATCCACATCAAGGTATGTGAGATCTTTTCGTGTTGGGTTAGTTCAACCACACACCAAATTGTTTAAATTCAAATATTTTGAGTTGGTTGAATGGTAGAAAGTGAAGTTCTTGAAACACCTTATTGAATTCTTGTTGATTGAGTTGTTGAATGCCTAGTGTTCATTTGATTCGTGTTTCCTGGTTGTTTTTCGAGTTAAATCTATTGGGTATTGAGGGTAATAATTATCCTAAGTGTTTGAGGAAAGAATAATGAATGTTTAGAGAATTTAGAGATGAAAAATGAAGGAGAAAAGTCAGAGGTTTCTTGGTTAAGGGCTAGGGCATCGCTCCTTCCAGAGCTCCATAAAAGTTCTTCTGAACTTTGGTCTCCGGAGATTCGCGCCAACCAGTACGCCACAAAAACTTCTCTGAAGTTTGAGGGCTAGCGCCCCGGGCCTCTCAGAGCACCAGGGACGCCAATTATCCCCATTCTTCTCCCATCTTTTTGTACTAATTCCTATGTGATGTACCAACGATTCCTAATTGATTCTAACACTCTAAGGTACATCTAAAAATTATTAAATCATCTATAAACATGAGATAATGAACCTTGAATCCTTAATCCAATTCAAGGAAAGTTAAGATCAAAGTCAAAGAAGTTAAGAGTCAAGTCTAGAACTTAAGAAGCAAGTCAAAATAAAATTCTTAAGTGTTCTAAGAGGTCTTTAACAACATTTTAACTTTATTTTAAGACTCAAGTTTCAAGCTAAGTAAGGAGTAAAAAGTAATGAGTAAAGTTGAAGTTCATTTCTTCAAAAGTATATGGGGAATAAGTATTCCCAAATATAATTAAAATGTTTCCACATTTAAACGATAACTGAGATTACCAAAGAGCCTTTGGGCTAGTTTTCAAAAAAGAGTAATAGCTTTATAAAATGAAACAAGCTGGGAAAATGAGATTTAAGGGCAGTCTTTGAGCTAAGTTTTGGAGCACTAATCTCTAATCACAGAAGAATTATGTTTTAAAAAATTATAAGAGCCAATATATTTTGGGACTAATATTTAGCACCGAATTGGGGGAGAGCATGAGTTCAGATAACTGACATCTCCATAAAACCATGTATCCACCATGGGTAGAAAAGGTTCATACTTTCTAGATAAACCCTTTTCACTGTAGACTAGTGGATCCATTAGGCAGTTCATGTCTTATACCTTTAGTCGGGTATAGGATGAGCTGGCAGGGTGAGGTAGATCGTTGTATCATCACTATAGTTCTTAAGTGATAGTTGTCGGTTAGAGAAATTTTCATAGAAGTTGAAATGTATATATATATATATATATATATACATACACACATACACATTAATTTATTTGTATTTTATATACATATCGGAGTTGATTGTATCCTTGTATACATTCAGAGTTTACAACATGTTTTCAACAAGTTTTTCTTTATATTGCACTTGCTTTTAAGTTTCTTTATATTGAAATGAGTTAGTTATATTGAGTCATGTTATTCATGAGTCGAGTAAAGCAAACGTAAGTGTTCCTTTTTACTCTCTTCAAGATTAAGTTGTTTTAGTATTCCAACTCGCATACTCATACATTCAGCGAATTGATGCCAATTCGTCTGCATTATATCATAATGCAGACACAGGTAACTAGGATCGGCATCCGGGTACTGTTGATCCAGTTAGCATCTCAGAGTTAGTTGGTGAGCCTCCTTTCATACCAGAGGACATATTTTATCATTGTTTTGCTTAGATTTCAGTTGTTAGGATGACTGGGGTCCTATCCCTACAACCTATCTCTATTTAAAGGCTTCATAGACAGATAAAATTAGTTCTTTTTGTCTTATTCATTTCATTTGTATATGTTTAAGATTTAAGTTACCATTACGGCTAAGTTAATACTTTAAAGTTATTTTGTTTAAGTTATTTCTCTTCTATTTAGGTCTTCCCCTGAGTTAGGAAAGCTAAAGGAAGGGTTTTCTTGGGGCCAACAATGGTCTTCGAGTGCCAGTTCCGCCCAGGGTGTAGGCTCGGGGTGTGACACGTACTAGTTGTGTATATATAGTGTTTGTGAATTTTATGACATAAGGAGCAACTTTCGTGAAGGAACTATGGTCTTTCAAGCGTTCATCGAAAAAGTATGTTAAGGATATTCCCTTCGCTCGTCATGTTTTCTTAGAGCTTTGAAATAATACAACAAGGTAGTTAATGTTGGTGATCTCGTAAATGTAATTGTGAGTGGTTGGCTTATTGAGTGGTTATAATATCTTTTTTTTAGGGACGCATAATCTATTAAGAATGACCCTATGTTTGAAACGACTTGGAGATTATTCCTATATATTGTTTATATCTTACCAAATCTTATACCACCTTTCATAGGTTAAACTTTCAATTAGACCCAATAATTAACCTCGAACTACAAATCTCTTCTCCTAACATCGGCATAGGATTTTTGATAGCTCTGTGTTGTTTTCAACCCTTCATAGATTATTTTAACCTTATCCATGAATAGATGAACTAATTTTAGTCCTATTAACTTAGGTTTTACCAACATCAAAACAACCAATAAGAGATCTACACCTTCGCCCATAAAGATCCTCAAATGGATCCATTTGAATGTTGGAGTGATAACTAGTGATGTATGAAAACTCCATAAGATGCACGCGGTCATTCTAATTCTCTAAGAAATTCAATACATATGCTCTAAACATATCCTCTAAGGTCTGAATAGAGCGCTAAATTTTGGAAGCATTAATCAAACTAATTGAGCAATTGATAGTGTTTAGAATCTTAGTTTGGTGTAACAACATTGTGGATTAAGCTTGAGGGGGTGGAAAGATACTGAACTATTATGAATTCTCAAATCGGACTCATTTAGGGCCTTAATTGAATGAAAATAGTGTCCTCGATTGTTTATTTTAGCTCAATATCTGCTAAAAACTCCTAAGTTTTAGGTATATGAGAATTTGGTGGGATCATGGACACTTAAGAACAAAATGAAAAAAAGAGCTGAAGATTCAAAGGTGCGCATTGCCACGCTTGGCGATGCGCCGTATAACGAGATTTCGCCTTCTGTTACAGCAAATGATCCCTAAAGGAAGTGGATCATAAGGCGACGAAAAGGAGTAATCAGCTCTTCGCCGATCAGTTATGTAAAACAGAGGATTTTTACCCATCGATCAAGAACACATAGATAAGGAAGACAATGTGCAAGGGGCGAAGAACTGAACCAAGGGAGATTCGCCAAATCACACGGTAAATCACGACTAATTGCACTGAAAGAATTTGCCAACACATTTTGATGTCAATAATTACTGAAATCTTTTATTATTTAGATATAGAAATTCAGATATAGAAATGTTAGAGAGTGAAAAACATTATATTTGATATTTTTGTTCTTAAGTTTTCTCTCAAGTTTAGAGATGGTTTTTTGGAAAGCTTGAAGAAAGAAGTTCTTCCTCTAATTTCGGAAGTAGGTCTTCTCCATTTACCTTCTTTTGCTTCTTTTAAGGTGTAATCTTTTATACCCACTTGATTCCATTGCCATTTTAAGTATATTTGATTCCTACTTCATGTTTTGCTAAAAATCCGCATTCTTGGGGTGTGATTTAGCAATTATAGGTTGATTATTTTTTTGGGTCTTACTTGCTTGTAGCTTAGATTGATTTTTAATGGTGATTTCACCTAGTGGTTGTGGTTTAATCTAATGAGTTTGTAGTTGCAAATACAAAACCACCCATGTGTTTTCATCTTGCTCGAGAGAGAGGTCGTGAAACTGAGACCACTAGACTGATCTCTTAAGGAGTGGGTCGACGTGAGGTTTAGCCCGGAGGGTGATCCCTATTCCCATATCCACACACTCCTATTGAAAGACCGAGTGTGGATAGGGCGTGGGCTGGATAATTTAGACGAGTGGGTGTCTAAGAGGAACCCATTTTATATAGGGTAAGTTGCCTGAGAGGGAACTTGCTCTCACCTAAAGCTTAGCCTAGAAAACATTGTCTTGCAAAATTAGCTACCGAAAGCATGTACCCATTACTTTTACATTCAGATATAGCAATAACACCCTAAGAACTCGTTTCATATTTGATTCCCCTTTTAATTTTTACTGTTTAACTTCTTGTGACAAAACCCCTTTTTGATATTTGACACTTTAGTGTCACAAATTAAATTTCTTTTGTTTTAATATTCGAAAATGTCTTACACTATCACTATTTAGAACGGAAATCTACATAGCTACAACTTTCACTACCACTCCCTCCACACACGACCGCAACCCTTGGTTGGGTTACTAAACTAACTTTAATTCATAGACACCCAGATTGTAGGTTAGTGTCATTGATCACAAGCTATAAAAAAGTAAATAATCAAACTACCCCTCTTTCAAAGTTTTCCAAAATTGTCCACTGGACTATCCACGGTTCGTGGTTTGACCTACGGACCCTAAATCCAATCCATGAAATTTATATGTATATTTTCTGCTCAAAAGTCCATTTAGGGGTCCAAACGCTAGCTTGTAGGTGGACTTGCAACCCTTTAGTTGAATCATAGGATTTGGGTCCCAAAATTTCACTCCCAATACTCCACCGACGACTTCACAAGATGGGTCATTGTTCAACCTATGGCCCATCGTTTAGACTCGTCGTTCATAGATTCATTGAACTCTGGTATGGCTGTCTTTGGTAAAACAATCATAACTTTTTACTCTTAATATGAAATGAGGAAAACTTGGTTTTGTTGGAAATAGGACTAAAAGAACTTTACATTAGTAGGTTATATACCACCTAATTCATTATATTCTTGGAGATATGATTGTTTGAAGTTGATCAAATTTAATTAGTTATGAAGCATTCAACTAAAATTTACGCTAGGGGTTTCTTGTGACCTTAAGTCATATCCAAATCCATTCGTATAACAAACAAATGACCTTTAAACATATGAGTAATTCAAAAATCACCTGATTAAATTTACTTGCAAATAAAGAATGGTTCAGGACTTAACTTGGAAATATTTGGGGGTGTTAGAACCATGTATTTACATTAATTAATTAAGTTATATTTATACTTCTCTTAGTTTAAGTAACTCGAGTTTTAAATAAAAAACAACAATATTAGTATTTATTTTGTGAATATTATATTTTGGAACATCTTTATTGTATGACTTATTGGTTCTTATTAGATAGAAATAATTTTGTCACGACCCAAATCGTCGTGATTGACGCCTACACTAACCATCCGGTGGGAGAACCATTACTACAACCCCAAACCAAGCAACTAAACAAACTAAGACAATTAAGTTACATAAGAAAGTTAATAAACTAAACAACTACGAAATTGGAATACCTAGAATCTAAAAGACAATGTACCAAAACATATTAAGCTCAACCAAGTCTAAAACAAGAAGGGATGCAACCAAGTCTAATGAACTAAACAACTAGATAAAACTAATATCTATGTACGAAAATGGTGTAAATAGACCAAAGAGAATTTCATGGCAACACGGAAGATGCTATCTCACCCTTGAATTCAGAAGGAATGATTACAGATCTTATAGGCGAGGTCTTTCAATAGCCACCGGAAGTTGTCCTGTACTCAATGAAAATATGAGCAACTGTAGTATCAGTACACAACAAGAGTGTTCTAGTAGGATCACATGACTATCACACTAGTGTAACATAAACAAGTTAAACAACATCATGATTGTATGCATATACACACACACACACACACATATATTTATATATCAACATGAAGAATCAATAGCATATTTCATATTATTATCACACTATTGGTCCTCTCACGGAACCTAAACCCAAACAGTTAGCTTTCATGAATGTGATAATTCGATCCTAATATTTTGCCGCAACGTGGCAATCCGATCCAATATTATGCCGGGACATGACAGTCTGATTCCAAAGTTATGTCGGAACGTGGTAATTGATCCAAGTTAGTTTTGCCAAAAGGTGACAACCGATCCCAAACACACACCATAATCACAATCACAAGTATATCATCAAGATCATACATTTACATCATGACTTCATGGAAAACATCATCGATCTATCTCATTTACAATAAGTATGATCAATATTGCAACATTCATACAAAAACAAGTGTCACAATGAAGCAAGAATATGCATACATCACACAAACATAGAATCACATCCATCACCTACATCTAAACAAGCTTGAAACCCTAAGAAACTTGATTATTCCCTTTTCAGATTTATTTTGCTCGTTCTTGGTCTACAAACAATGAATATAATACGAGAATAAATAAACAATCATTAATTACCTAGATTGCTAATAACTCTATGAACCCTAGATAAAACCCATGATACCAATCATCCAATTGAGGATTGTTTCCACCATAAAATTTACATCAAAATCCTTCCCAATCAATATTAACCCTTTGTATTACATTCTTCGAATCAAAAAATGGATCCGGGGAGTAAAAAACTTACCAATGACCTCAAGAATGGTGAAAAATGAGTAGCAGTCACCGAGGGTTCGTACTTAGCTCAAAAATTTGAAATGTGCATAATGACGTCATTTAGGGATTTATTAATGACTTTAATTCGTATCCTGCCGCCACAACGACAGTTATCCCGCCATAGTGGCAGCACCAAAGGGACAGAATTCCCCTCCAGGGTAGGATTCTCTAACCAGTGACCAATCTAAAGAATTTCCAAAACCCCATTTCACAACACACCTCTATCGCACGATGCTTAAAAAGTACCCTTTATGCTAAGTTCGATTCTCGGAGATTAAATCACTAAAATTCAATTTTGTAAATTTGTACGGGTTCATTAACAAGTTATCTAACTACTCATGTAAATAAAATCATAAGTGGTTCACCCGATTGCTACCATATTTCTCTACACTTTAGTGACTCCGATTTCCTCCGGATATGAACAAGGTTGAAAAAATCCAAATACTATGAAAAAGAATTTCCGGCCCCACTTTTCCCCTGTTGGCATTTCTATAGAGACGGGAATAGGTTGTTATAAATTTGCTTTTAAGTCACAAATATATATTAGTTAGTAAATTCTAGCCATGCAATGACATGTGTAGAAGATTTAGAAAACCAAGTTTATTAGCAAGTTGAAGAAATGACAAAATGGGTTACTAAAGTCTTCGTCATTCTACAGAGCTTAACAAATGAGTCAAAAATGCAAACGGTGAGGCTATTTGTTGGCAAGTAATATTTTGCGATGAAGCTCTATGTTAATATTGTATTATATTCATGTGTCAATTTTTTAATTTTTGAGGGTCCAATTATTATAACTATTATCACATGCAGAAAAACTACATACAACTCTTTTCAACAAAGATGTTCATGCATGAAACAACTCTTTTTAACTTAATCAAAGTTACTACACATTAAATGTAAAGTTAAATGGAGCTAAACCAAACTTCTTGTATGTATATAAGGACCTCAAGTAGAATCATGAACAATACAGAGGTCATAGAGGAGAAAATTCAATCTAAGACTCAACAACTTTCGATTTGATTTAATTAATTCTATGAAGCTGAAAAGATCACTAATAAGAGTTTCTTTTGTAAATTTCAATAAATGTTTGTTGTATATTACATTCCATAAATAAAATCAGTATTCTATTATACATTTTTTCATTTAGATTTTGTGTGTATTTTGAATAATGTAAAAGCAAAAAATGGAGAAGAACGAAGCATAAGGAGAGAAGTAATTATTACAACTGAAAGGTAATTTTATGCTTACTATGTATCCTTGAAATAGACAACTCCACGTTATTAGACTTCCATAATAAAGATTCAATTTTACATATATAGGTATAATAAAAAATCATGAATTTATGGTGAGACTTAGTTTAAATCGATGGACAAATATTATAGAGCCTTGAAAGTTACAAACTAGTGCTTGCCTTTTGTGATGTGAAATGCTCCATTTACCAAGGTATAAATCTCCTCAAATTTATTACTTGTGGAAAATAGGCGATTTTGTAGTTTCCTCAACTCCTATTAGTAGTTTGTTAATCAATCTACAATTTGATATGCCAACAATCTCCAACAATGGTAAAGAATACATCATTCTTCGCTCTTCTTCATAACCTCCCCACATGTTACGTGTTAGATGTTTTGTATGGAGTACTTCTAAATTACAGTATTGACAACATGAAGGCACAAAATAATGACATAAGCTTAATGCCAAGTTGAGTACTAATGTAAGTAGCCCTCCAAGTGAAAATCAAAGATATTAAATGCTTCACTTGCCAATGTGAAGGTACTTTGCTCTGTAAATATAAAATCCAATTGTCACCCAAATTGAAAGTTAAAATGTAATTAAATGATCTTGCTAATTTATGTACAATACATATACTATAAGTTCAATGCCAAGGTTTCTCGCATTGACAATAACACTGACGATGTAACACCTCGGTCTTAGAAAGAGATAATTTTTGAAAGAACTAAATTGGAAAGAGTAGTTTGAGAATTTTGTAAGTTAGTCTTTAAATTATGAGTTTTCGGTCAATTTCAAACAATTATAACTTTTAGCACATGATGAGTTGTGTGTCCCATAATATATCAAATGAAATATCTCTAAGTCCTCTTTCCAACGCCAATGAGTTTGCTAAATTACGAGTTTGAGTGAGGGAGATATGACCGTTTCAATATTTTCAGCCCTGTTGTAACATTCCATAAAATCATATGTTTAATGAGAAGCCCAATATGTTCTTAATTATTTGTATCAGGGGAAAATAGGCATCGCAATGCTCAATATTTAGAAATATTGGGCATATTAGAAAATTATGAGCATAGTAGAAAATGTTGGCTTAGAGAGTGTTAGCCAAATTTTCAAGTATCTATGAGTTGATGTAATAAATGTACCTGAAATGGAGACCCTAAGCTAATTGAAAATTCGTCTTTACAAATCTCATGAACTACTAGGTATCCAAGTGTCAAGCCTAGTACCATAACACATGACCATTTAAAAGGATCATGTAGATTAAACAGTGCCCAAGTACGTAGTGAGGATCTATGGGACAATAACTAAACATTTCCAAATGAACCATAAATAATAGTAAGCTAGGAAAGTTCAACCAACCCATGTGCAAGCACATGTGAAAGATATGTGAAGAAGCTGTGAAAGGAGGGAACCACCCTGAATGAATTCGGTTAGGGTAGTTAGGGGGAAAAACGTGCACAAAGGACCACTCCATGTGGGGACTATCCTCCCTACCAATTCTATACTATAACCTACTTCCCTAAACAACTAATTAACTTAGGACTAACCGAATTGGACCCATTAGTGCACCCGACAACCTAGGACCGAAACCGGGTTGACACTAACCTAGTACTAGTTAAAGAGACAACCTGGTACCTAACCTAGGATAGTCCAAAATGTTAGTTGTGGTCCTAAAAACTTAGGGGTAATTTAGTAATTCCCCTTGGTTACCTAATTAATTAATTTAGAAAATTATTTTATTAATTTAAACGGGCTAAAACCGAAAATAAAAAGAAATATTTTAGATTTAGGTTGGACAACTTAGAATCTAACCTAGGATGGTCCAAAGAGTTAGTTAAGATCCTAAAGACTTAAGGATACTTTAGTAATAACCCTAGTATACTTAATTAATTAATTTAGTAACATAGCTAATTAATTTAAAGGGGAAAACCGAAATCACAAAACAATTTCCAGATTTTGGTTAAAACAAGAAAAATACAACCTAGTACCTAACCTAGGATGGTTCAAAGGATTGGTTATGGTCCTAACGGTTTAAGGGTACTTTAATAATTGCATTAGGTCACCTAATTAATTAAATTATTAATTTAATTAATTGGTTTAAATGATCAAAACAAAATCCTTACACTAACCTTGTATAACTCAAGAAACATCCTAGTACTTAACTAGGATAGTCCTAAAGGGTTGATTATAGTTCCAATGACTTAGGGGTACTTTAGTAGTTATCCTAGGTCCCTAAATTAATTAAATTAAGGATTTAATTTATTAATATAAAGTCAAAATATTTACCGAAACCATAGTCAACACCAATTTCCAGATTTGACTAAGTGTTATGTTCTCTTATCTTTAGTCAACTTAGGAGGGATGTTTTGATAATTGGTTAATTAGTTTATTAAATTAACTTATTAAACCTAATTGGTATAATTAAATATCAGTTCTTAAACCTAAAAATCACGTTCCAACTCAAAGAAAAGGCAACGCAAGAATAGTAAGCAACGAACGCAAGAAAAAGGCAGAAAATTTATCGATTTCTCTAGGGTGATTTCAAGGTTTCTTCATAGTTTTGTTCAAGGTGGTCTTCGTAGATAAAGTTCTACATAAGGTATGAATTTCTATCCTGGACTTCTTTCTCCAAGATGACTTTCTTTCCAACGATTCAAAGATCTTAGAAACTAGGATTATTCCCTGTTCTCGTAGAACTCCCTTATCCATAGTATCCTTTTCGATTCAATGTTGAATAGGTTCGAGATCATGTTGTTGGTATGTGGTGATGGTTGATTCTATGTGTAATGTTCTTGAAAAATAAATGTCTATTAACTCATGAAGTTGTGCACGTATAATGGTAAGGCTTAAAAGGTGAATATGAATCGACGATGTGTTAGTTACACCCATAATTGTGTAAGTGTTGATGTGTTTTTCCGAATGTTGTCTTGCTGTTATTTTGAAATTATGAACACTAAAAAATGGATATGTTAAGTAATGCTTAATGTGTCTAGAATGCCAACGATTAGACCGGGTTCACACGAATTGATACGCATAGAACCAGACCTCAGAACCCTTTCTACATCCAAGAAAACTAAATTTGGGAGTTAGTTGAGCTAGGAAAGGTTGGGTCCAACCGTTTAGAACTCTTAAATACGAAGATTTACTTGAAGGAGTCTTTACCTGACTTAAAAAGAGGAAATCTTAGGTTTGGAGGGTCTAGGGTTAAAATGGTCTTTCACAGGGTAAGGGTAGTATCGTAATTACAATAAATATATAATTAATTATTTAATTAATTAGGTGGAGGGTAATTTTGTGGAGAGAGGGCCGAAAATTAGCTCTTGAAGTGAAGTATTGCTCCACCAGGGTTCAAACCTAGGTGGAAGCTATGAATTAAATTATTTTTAATTTAAGTTGGTAAATAAATGTACTTAATTTATATTTATTATTTATTAGCTGATTTAAAATAAAAGGAAATCAGATTTTTAATAATTAATAAAAACCTTATTTGACTGAATCCTAAACTAGACTCCTAATCCAAAGGAAACTCTTCTCTCCCACGCTCATCTCTCTCCCTCACGTCTCTATCATTCTCACTCACGATTAATTCTGCCAAGTAACTTAAAAAAACAGTAGGTAAACCAAAGTTCTTCAGACTTGAAGAACTCACGACGAAAATATAAGAAAACAAACGAAATCAATCACGTAGGCAAAGAGAAGTTTGTTTGTCGAGTTGGTGTTGACTTTGAGGGGATTTGGACGTGATTTTTGGAGAAGATTTTGGGAAGCAAGTCGAGGTTTGAACGTCATAAAAGGTATGGGTTTTCTTACTGTTGGTCCCTTTCCCAAGAGACCCTTAAGGCTCAGATGAATCTACTTAAAAACTAGGGTTGTTCTCGTTCTTGTCAAACTCCTTGTCCCTAGTATCCCTTTAATCTCAATCTTAAATAGGTTAGAGATCATATTGTTGGTATTTTAGCTGGTAGTTTATGTATGAAGTTTGATTTTTTTTGATAATGTGTTCTTGATTATGTTTTTGGAATTGTAAGCATGTTAATTTATGTCGCCCGAAAGTATGTGAAAATGTTTTTATGGTTGAATTTTATGTGCGAATGTTTGTATAAATCATGAGGTTTAAAAGTGGTGTAATGTTTCCAGATGAAATGGTAATTCTTGGCTGAATATAATCATAAAAAGATTACCCTTAAAGATTCCCATGTACGCTAGCATGTTTTGGGTCACTTTGGCCGGTGATTCCAACTCTTTTCGGTGTGGGGTTCATGACACAGAATTTCATGATGCTCACATGATCTATGCCAGTAAAAGTTAAAGTTCCTCATGAATGAATGAGGCCTGCCTCAAATGATGCACATAATGAAATGAATGATACCAAAGGTGTTAGGATAGGATAATTAAGAGTTGCGCTAGACTTAAGTAATGACACTAGGTCATTCTTCATCATTGCACAGCGAACCCGATGAAAGTCTTAAACTACATCCTAGGTATAGCTGGTGTTTACACTATCCTTTGAATGAAATGAAATGAAGTACGCATGAATGAATGAACCAGACTCTGTGTTTGCTAAAGAAGGCTTCCTAGCTGAGGTCTGATATGTTAATCCCTCATTTTTGGGAAGTCTTGATGTCAATTCCTTGATTCCAAGGTCTCATAGCATATGAATGAATGATATGAAAATTGTTATGTGCTATATGCAATATGTTTGTGCTATGTGCAAGATGTTATGTGTTGTGTGCATTATGATAAGTATGATGATGCATGTTACTCTCATGGCATGACTTTGCAAATCCAAATTAGGAATGTTTATTCACTTTCCTAATCCAAATTTGGAAAAGCTCACTAAGACTTTCCGTAATCATGTTGTTAGGAAAAAGATGTTCTTAATCATGCATGTCCTTGGTGTAAGCGTTTTGCAAAAATCATCCTGATGTTTCTGAAGATGTTTCCAAAGGTAAACATATTCCAAGTTGTTTTTTGGAAGAGATTTATAGCTGCATTGAAAGTATCTTGGTTATTGATACGCTCAAACTTACTTCTCAAATAAGAAGTAAAGCGGTCGTGTCAAGTAAATAACCCAACTAATGAGGTTGGGATCGTTCCCACGAGGAAAATAGTCTAGACTTAACTTCAACCTGTTATTACTATTATTTGGTCAATGAATTTCTTGGAAAATAAAAACAATAAAGGGGGGTTTCTATTTCTAAATGAGTAAAATTAATTAACAAACTTGACAGAGACACTTAACAACTTTGAATGTTGGATTTTAATCAATTAATCAAAGTAACTAGGGTTCACGTGTTCCCCACAGGTTCATAACTTGATAATTCTAACTATAACAATTCTTCCTAGTATCTTGCATGCAAAGTGATAAGTTATGTATTTCTAAATCCTTGGTCCGGCATCTAGAAAATCTCACTCCGCACCTTGGTCCGGCTACGTGTGTTGCTATCCTAACCCTTATCCTTACCTCATATTAAGCATCATATTCGATATTTGACTAAGTTATTACCTCGTACCAATCAATACTAGCCTATTAGATAGTATACACTAAATCTATGTTAATAATTCTTTTCCTATTATCTACCTCCTTGGTCCGGCAAGTAGCATTAAGGTGAGTTCTAACGTTGGCCATCCGTTAAAAGGACTTCTAATAGAAAGAATTATTAATACATGCAAGACACTATTCTAGAATTGTTATTTTAGTTAGAACTTATCTCATTATTTGCCTATGGTTCCCACAACCCTAGTTATGGAGTTTAGTTATTCATAGCCATAAACACAATATTCAAATATAGTAGATAAGAATTCATGTACTTACTTCAATGAGAAAGAGTAAAATCCAAAAGTTTGCTTGATTAATCTCCAAAAATCACTTGCAAGAATCTCAAAGTAATCAATAATCTCACAAAAAGTCTAATGATTATCAAGAATTTCTCAATACAATGTTTACCAATACGGAGTTTAACAATGTAAGAGTCTAATTATCTAGTGTATAACAATACGAAGTCTAACCTAACAGAGTCCAACCTCAAATGAGGTTTTTTGAACTATTTAAAAAAAATAAAAAACCTAATTAAACAAGGACTCTGTTTGCTGGAAATCTGCCAAAACGCGGCTTGGTCGACGAACCACGCGATGGATCATCGTGGTCACGACGGACCGTCATGGACTCTGTTGTCCCATACTTATGCAATTTCTTCTGCTGCTCTCTTCACCACCCTCGACGGCAAGTATAACGGACCGTCAGAGGCACAACGGTCCGTCGAGGGTCTTCGTTCCAAAACACTTCAACTCTTGAAATCTGGGTACTGGGATCACTTCTCTGAACTTCACAACGAACCTGGAGGACGGACCGTCATAGACACGACAGACCGTCACAAGCTTCGTAATCCCACACTTGGTCAGACTTCCCCATCTTCCTTCAGTAGCTGCACTACACTGCCACCTACGGACCATCACAAGCACGACGGACCGTCATAAGTTCCGTAGGTGGTCTCTTCTGCATTTCTTCACTCAAAATCTCCGCATTCATCTTTGGATAGATTTCCTGCAAAATAAAGAGAAACTTATATAAAAATTAGCACAAAAAGACTTTCGGACACACGAAACTTAAGGAAAAAGTATTAATTATACCGTGAAACCACGGTATATCAACACCCTCAACTTAAGTTCGTTGTTTGTCCTCAAGCGACGCACTATGACTGACTACAAAATCTTTGTACAATAGTATCCATGTTTTATCCTTTGCAATCATTTGGCTATCAATCCTGATTAATCTCATCAAATCTATGCATGCTATCACTATTAGGCTTGAATTATGTGGGATCAGACTATGACACAGACTCACCATGAACTAACACCTATCCTCTTCAATTTCTCACCGAGGTGCTAACAATTCCGGTATTGCAACTAGTGTCCTCACTTTAAAACAAAATCCTCCTTTTTCACACAATGATTTCAGTTTGAGTATAAGGATTACTTTTCAATACTCGCTCTCAGAACAAACTCACACTCATTCATACCTATTGCCATAGGCTTGCCCTTATTTTCACTGCCTTAAGTTCGCTATATAACCCTTAGGATCACGATAGGACTTTTTTAGCTAGTAACATAGGCTCGGGGTCAGGTAAGGCATATTTAGGTATACTTTAGTGACTTTTTCCCTCCTTGACATATCAGCTAAACCTTCCACTTTCTATCATTTTATCTTGCCCAGTTTCTCGCATTCTTTCACCTTGCTATATTCTCTTCTTTCTTCATTTGTGTAAGTGACTCTCTTATTTTATTTTTTGTATTTCTTGTGTATTTTTATTTTTCTTTACTTTTCTTTTCAACTAATTTTTGAGTCACTTTACTTTTGTTCTTTATCTCTCTTTGTTCTTTCAACCCCACTTTCTAGAGCATTCTTCATAGTAGCCACCCTCAACTCATGGCTTTGCCATGAGTCAAGGTACACAATACCCAAAGTTGGGTCAGGGCCATAATGAAAGTTGTTTATGCATTAGCCATCCTCAACTTATGCTTTTGGCATAAGCTGAGGTGCACATGTCCAAGGAGGGACCAGGGCCAACACATTGTTCCCAGAAAAGATCAGTTGGGGTGAAAAGAGAAAGGTCTTATTTTAAGCTCAGATTATTTGGATCAAAGAAGGATAAATTTCATTTGGTTTCTTTTATTTTGGCTAGAAATGGGCTACATTGAATAAGGGCCTATGATCCTTTCCTAATTGTCTATTACAACTTACTTTTAGTAGGACTAACCAGACAAGTTCTAGCTCAGTACCAATAGTGGACTATTAAAATTTCCTCACACTCACTTGACATCTCATCACTATACCAGATTATCAGAAACCTAGTTCGAATTTAAGACTTAGGGTAATGCAATGGTGTAACTCTATTTCATGCTTAGAGCCACACAATTATTAGTTACTATGCCTAGTCATGCATTATTTTCCAGTTTATCATGATATCATTTTAGCCACCATGCTCCAGAATTAAACTATGTACAAAAGATATAAACATGCCGGTTCAACAGAAAAAGTAATCAGTCTTTTGGGGAAAAAGAACACAGGCAAGAAAACCCCAAAAGAGGATAGTGAGTTGGGCTACTCAGACTTCACCCTAACACTCACTTACCATTTACCCCACCCCCAACAAAAAAACATGCAATTGTCCCCAATGCATAAAAAATCTAAATACTAGAGTGGTAGGTGAAGCAAACCTGTGGCGCAAAGAGCCATCAATCAGCAAGCTGGTGGGTCTGGTTCCCCGGAACCCACGTCTTATGCAATCTGGACACCCTCAGTGGTGTCCTCAGCAACAACTGCACCATCAGTAGTGCCTTCTGCTATATCTACAGTGCGGGAGCTAGACGCCCCAACCGCTAACTCTGATGCTCTCATCTGGTGCGCCGCCTCCTCAGCAAGTGAGGCTCTCCGCGTAGCCTCCATCTCTCGGCGTTCCTTCTTCCTTGATCGCGCCTTGTCCTCTGCTCGACCCCTACGCCTCTTGGAATTCTCTCGAGGGGGAGGTGGTGGAATTTCTGAAGTAGCAAAAAGGGCCGCCACTACAGTGTCCTCAGCAGGCTCGACAGAAGGGGGCCTTAGACTCCGGCACCCTAGCCTCTAAGATGGTGTCGATGTCTGCACGAAGACTGTCGACTGCAGTTTGAAGAGTCGACACATCCACTGGAGGGGCTGGTCGGGCTAGCACTCTCAACTCAAAGGCGTCCAGGCGCTGGTTAACCTCAGCGATCTTCCGCTCTGTAAACTGCACCATTTTCCTCTCTAGGCACTCTTCGGACTCAGTTATCGACTTCTGCATCCACGGCTGGATATGATGCAGAAGAGTGGATATTTGTGCCTCTAGTTTTTGGACCCTTGCAAGCGGGACCAGTGCCTGTAGAGGGGCTGTGCGAGAAGAGCTCGGGGCTGTGCTACTACCCGGGATAGACTCTCGACCGGGGTAGTGTCAGTGGACGCCTGTGTAGTTGTGCGGGCCTGGGCTACTGTATTAGAAAGATCATCAGCAAGTGGGTGCAGCTCTAAACGGGGCCCTCTGCGTGGAGACAACTCATTGGCCTCCTCTCTGATGAGGCCGAAGTCAACAGTGCCTTGCGGGGTCTTAAGCTGATCTACGTGCCATATGGGCACACCTGCGGACCTGCAAAGGGCAAAGATCATGCACGGGAAAGGGTAGGTAGTAGTGACCTTGAATGCCCTCTCGTGCATGAATGCCTGGAGAAGCCATGCGAAGTCCACCTCGAATCTGGCTATCATCACCGCCATCAACACTACTTGATCCCAGGTAACGATATTATCAGCAGTTGTGGGGAAAAGGCAGTGACAGACAAGCAGCCAGAAGAACTTTGCTGTGAACGTGAGGTTGGCCTTCTTGATGGCCCCCTTCAACTCATTCACCCAATCGACACCCTCTTCATATACTGATAGGTGCAGGGCCATCCACCTCTTGGTGGTCTCTCTCAGTGATGCTCGCGCAAGAACTGGCCATCCTTAACTATCTGCAAGCGGTAGTCAAACTCGGCAGTGAGGGGGGTCCGAGTAGCATCAACACTCTCACGGTATAGAAACCGGCGGATGGCTGACAGGGAAATGTCAACCTGTACGCCCCGAACTCGGACCTGCTCCAGTGGGGCCTATTAGCGGGGGCAGCCCGCCTATCAATCTGTGATCGGAGAGTCGCTACGTAGGATGCGTAGAAATCTCGGACCATTTCTTCGCTGTATCATCCAAATGGACGTGCTATCCACTCCAAGTGATGCTTGGCAAAGAGGTTGTGGATCTCAGGCATCGTCGCGAGACTCCCTATAAGTACCTGCCGCTCCAAAGTGAGTGTTCGAGTCATCACTCCTTTATCAGTCAGGAACTTGGCATCGGAGTAGACTTGAAACTGCCCGTCGACACACCACCGGTTGGGCTGGTCAGTAGCCGGGGTGGGGACCTGAGCTGGTGAGCTAGATGTAGAGTCTGAACTGTCAGCCTCATCAGACGAGAGCGACGCTGCAGCGGTGGCGGGTGCGGGAACCTCAGCAGAGCCTGAGGCTTCCTCGGACCATGATACTCCTAAGGAGCCAGACGCTCCTTCCTCATTTGTGGCTGACCCAGAGGGTGTGCCGGTCAGTGTGCGCTCCTCATCAGACTGGGAGGCAGTGACTACGCTGGATGCCACCTTTTTGGGTGTGGCTCTGGGAGCACGTGCAGCACGGGAAGGGGTGGAAGTGCCTGGGGGCACATACTCAGGGTCACGCTCATCATCAGAGCCGATGACCATGCGGGCAGACGGGGCGATAGACTTTGATCACCCGCGTGCGTAGATTCGGTCTTGCTTGGGTTCCATAGTAGATAGTACCTGCAAAGGATCAATATTAGTACGAGTAGTGGCAAACAAGACAAGCAAAACCATACGAAATAAAACAGTGAAAATAGTAAGTCATTGCTGTAGAAACAGTGATACATGACGGGCCTGGTGATGGCTCGTCGTGACTACGACGGACCTTCGTGTTTTACTTGGACTATGTATATATAGAGAACACCGAAGGAGAGTCTTTGACTAGCATGACGGTATGTGCAAGACGGACCGTCATAGGTACGCCGGTCCGTCGTAGGACACTTGAGATAGAATATGAAGACCCTTAGGAGAGGGGTCTCTGACCGTCATGACGGTCATGCAGGTTGGCCCGTCATGGGTACGACGGTCCGTCACATCTGTCCGTTGAAGGACACTTAGAAAAAAATGAGAGACCCTTAGAAACAGGGTCTCTGACAACCAGAACGGTTTTGCAGGCATGTGTCCGTTGGGGAACACTTGGGAAAAAATGAGAGTCCCTTAGAAACAGGGTCTCTGACAACCAAAACGGTTGTGTAGGACGAACCGTCGTGAGTACGACGATCCGTCACATGTGTTCGTTGGGACAGGGTGCTAGCACTTTTGCAACGGACCCTACAACGGTCCGTCGTGGGTACGACGATCCGTCATCGCGGTCTCGTTCTTAATAACAGTGACAGAACTGAGGGTACCCTAAGCATCCCCAATGAACCCACATCAACCTTGTAGTGTTTTGTACCTACATGTGTCTAGCAATGCAAAAGCACAAAAAGACTTTCGGACACACTAAATTTAAGGAAAAAGTAATAATTATACTGTGAAACCACGGTATATCAGTTATCAAACTAATGTTGGACCAGGGGTTGGAATGATGAGTTCCCACACCGCATGGGCTCCATCCTAAATAGTTTTAGACCATCCTTTGTATTGTTGTTATCAAGAGTACTGAGCATACGATAGTGGCCAGACCTAGTTGTGAGAAGGTGGGTTATTATAGAGTCACAGAAGACCTTTATCCAAGCGTCATTTCAAACACAATGTTAATGTCTTTCAAAGATAAGGTTGATTCTATTCCTATATCTCTTGTTAGATTTTGTTGGCATTGAGGACGTCATTGAAGTCTCCACCTATGAGACACTCCATGAAATTGTCTTTGAAAGGCTACCTAGTTTTTTCTAGAGGTGAGTTATAGTGTTAAAGTCAAGACTATCATCGACGACTAATTGTTTTATATTTTGAACGACCCTTGAAGGGATTAGGGGCTTAGCAACACCCCCAGGCCTTAGCATAAATAAAGCAAAAATCAGCACAAGGAGGGGCGCATAGGCCTTATCTTCGATCCTAAGGTAGTTTTAATCGGACCTCCCTACAAATTAAAGGATAGTCCACTCATCCCCTTACATTAAAAGAAAACTAGAACAAAGCACCTAAGGAGAGGACTCCTCTCAATAGAAAATTCTAGCAATGCATATATAAGGGAGACTCTCCGCTTACATAAGTAAGACAGGAATAAAAGCTCTATCCTATTCAAAAAGAACTATAGAGTAACAACATAGTCAAGTTCAATAGCATCCTAACCAGAAACCGTATATAATTCTATACTATAACAAACCGCAAAATCGTTTAAGGAGGTATCTTAATTCTTTTCATTCTCTTTTTCCTGAAGTTCACCATACCAAGCTTGTCGAGCATGAAGCTTTCTTTTGCAAGAGTAGGGAGGTTTTCCTTGGTGTAGAAATGTTAAACAATGTCTGTTGCGACTGCATTTAGAGAGATGGTCAGCAATGTTGGTTGCCTCTCTTTAGGAATGAGTGTATTTAAATTGTTTTAGTTTGAACATTAGTCTGTGCAGTTCCAGAGTATATTGCTGCAATTCCCAGGGGGGTTTGGCTTGATTTGAAAGCCACTTAATAACCAGTTCCGAGTCTACTTCTAAGTGTATTTTCTTGTAGCCATGTTGAATACACCAGTGAAGACCATGGTTGGCTGCTTGGATTTTAGCTTGCTTGTTGGTACCAAATCCAAAAGGGGTGGTAAATGCATATATCACGTTACCTTGATGATATCTTAGAATTCCCCCTCCTCCAATTTTCCCGGGATTATTTAGTAATGACATCGGCATTGAGCTTTAGGAATGATTGACTAGGCTTCTCCCACTTTACAACTTTAACCATAATCTTGTGTTTACAACTTTCTACCATTCTAATCAAATAAGTCCAATTGTTGGACCGTTGAATGTATGGATAAGATGTGTTTAGAAGGTGATTAATATCTTTAAGGATTAGGAATTTGACCGTAGTTGTGTTCAACTGTTTTGCACCATATTTTGCGGCACATCTATTTTTCTATAAATTCCAAATGATGATCACTGGCAATATCTTAGAAAGCAGATTCTGCACTTCATTCCCATGGTCCAGGCTCCACCATCTCTGCAGCAGTGACTTTAGAGTAGTGTGATCATGTTGGATCCCTGTAGCTGCAGCGAAAAACATCCACACATTGTTGGCAAAATTGCCAGAAGTAAAAATATGATCTATGTTATCATCACCTGGTCTGTAGAAGCAGGAACACTGGACAGGTTCCACTCCAAATATAATCATCTTTTTGTTAGTAGGAATCTTACTTCGCAGATCCCTCCATAGAAGAAAATTGATCTTAAATGTGATGTGTTTGTGCCAGATACCTTTACTAATGATGCTCTTACTGTTCTTGTGTCTAATGTGATTCCAGGCAGATGAACATGAGAACTAAAAATTATTAGTAAGTATCCATATTTCTTCATCCTCAACATTCTCTTGGAAGTTACTAATAGTGCTCAACACTTTTAGAACCGGTAGGGGGGACACCCATTGCTGCACCAACGTTTCATGCTAGCATCCATCTACTAGAAAATGAGAAACAATAGTATTATTGAGACTAGTGATATGGCTGCAATGAGGAGCTAAAGGTCCATCTCCCGACCATCATCCCACCAAAACTATTTCAAAAGGGGGAGTTTGGGAGTACCTTGACAAAGACATGGATTCCTTGGGGGTTATTGACAAGCTTTCCAGCATTAGTGTGTCTCTATTACAAATTATAACTATGTGAGAGACCATTTGTACCAGGCTGGATTTGCGAGTAAAACCTGAGCTCATCAATAAGGCTTTGGTGCTCGGTAATTTTTCTTTCCATTAGAACGAGCATTGTGGGCTTGTGAATGTTCACCATTGATCCACAACGGTGACTGAAGATCATGTTATACGCTCTTGTCGTGTTCCATATAATTAAGTTCATCAAAAATTATGTTGTGTTTCTTGCTCCTATAAGCCCTTGTCCTTCTCATTCTTCGCTCAAAATCTCTTATTGGGTAATTCCAATGGGGTCCAGTAGTACTGCTGGTGGGATAGTTCCTTCTCGTTCCTCAGGTTCAAGGTGCATGTCTTAATCTTCTATGGGCAATAGACTATTACTGCATTGTTTAATGGTTCCTTGAACTCCTTTGAGAATAACGTCTCCATACTCTGTTCTCCATGTTTTGTAGAATATTCCTCCCGTTCCAAATTAGTATTTCTTATAAGCTCTAGGATTGAGCTTTTCTTTCCTTCTGTGTTGTTGTTCCCTCCTTCTACTTGTGGTATTTGTGAGTACTATGTGTTCTGGACCTCCTGAGTTATTTAAGGTACGAAAGAAAGGCTTTGAGCACTATTTAGGTATGGGAGAGTGTGAATGAACGGGAGGCTCTGGAATGTGTTCTTCATCAATACACTTAGTTCCTCCATTTCCCGTCTTGGTTGTTGTCTTGTTGAGTCCTTGATGCTCGTGTGCCTTCTCTCTGTGTTGCAATGTTCCACTTATTAGGAAATTATACGATTTCCCAAGTGTAAAACCGGTTCTTTTATTTAGGTGGTGGTGGCGGATAGTGAGGATTTTCTAAATGGTTGGCTTTTTCAATGCATATTCCTAAGGAATTGGCTATTATATTGCAACCATTATACATTATTCCCTCCTGTCATAAATCACTCTTTGCTTATGGTTCCCAATCACCACTTCTATTTTGACTAGAACCTCAGTTGGGACTTGGATACAGATTCTGGCACACTGCTTATTGAGTGTGGTGAAGGTGCAAGCGTTAATCTTGAGCAATGCCCCTACTCTTTCCCCCCCTTTTCTATTATAATTTATAATAGAAATGTATTGATAAGTGGGGTAACCTAGACCATATGATTGTATTTTCTAGAGTGGACTTTGGGGGGATGAAGTTTATTTCTAATCTTTTGACAGATATGAAGTTCTCCGCGATGAACCGACGTCATTCATGAATAAATTTTTGTATATATTGTATCTGACTTCTTTTTATAATGTGGTAGTCCCATCCTAGATTTATTAGAGTTAGTGTCTCTTCAACTTCCAAATGTCTTTTAATTTCCCCTTTAGGTAGGTATGTGTTAGCCGTTTCCCAAAGTCATTGAAAAATGACAGATTTGCACCATTGTTGGTACAATCTGCTTTTATCATATTGAGTTAGGATTATTGCATATTTTTTTTACTTTCAATAGTTCCTTCCATGGCTATTTATTCGTTGGAGTTTCCATAGATCTGATTTAGTCCCTTTTCATGCAGCACATCTTTGAAGGTTTGGAATCTTTGATAATCTTCCACCATGGGATTAGACAAATTTGGTGGTTCCGGTGGATCGGGGAGGAGGGGGAGGGGTTAGGAGTGGTGGTTCAGTGTAGCGTGCGGTAGTTTTGGTCATCAAGAGAGAGAGTGTTTGTTACTCTACTCTATCAACATTATGTTTTGAATTAATCATCAGTAAATACACTTCAAACACCAATGCTAGTGAAATTGATCGATTTGTAAGTGCAGTCAAGACAGATCAATATTATAAATTATATGTCAAATAATATCACTATTTAAACAATACCTTAACACTAGTTTCTAGGAAATACCCATCGGAGTCGCGCCGCTCTTCCTTCTATACATCCTTTACCTAGTAACTGCCCCCTCCCCCAAAAATAATATTTTTTTTGGTCCATCACCTTTTCCTCCTTTGACACCATGATTTTTTTTAATAGCGCCACCATGTGAGCGTTGTTGTTGACCTCCTTTAGTAAATGTTTTGTCGGAGCCATCACGACACCAATGAATAAAATTCATCACAATTGCAACCAACAGAGCACCACTTCTCTAACAAAAGTATTCAGTAAATCCCTAATAAAATCCAAAAATTGGAAAATACCCCTTGAAAATAGTTTAGATAAATTTGTGTTTTTTCATAAATTCAAAGAAGAGATAAAAAGATTCTCAATTCTGATTTTTGTTTAGTTGCAATTTCAGATAAGAAAAATCAATAAGAGCTTCACCTTTTTATTTCATTTTATTCATTTAAATCTAAGAAAGATCATAAAAAGGTGTCTAATTAGATTTGAAACTCCATAAACTTATCAAGTTTTATTTAATACACACCTAAATATTATGTTTGTCAAATTACCTCCTTGAACTTGATAAATTGATAGTCTCGACCTCCCTCGATGCTGATTTGACAAAGAGCGTGAATGCACTCTCTTTTAGGTGCATTCATGAGATGGAATAAAAATAAAAGAAAACAACTTCCAAGTGGGTAGTTTCAACTATTAATTTCCACATAATCAATACAATGATTTTTAAGTTTCAATTGTATTTCTCAATATATTTTCTTAATATACATTTCAGAATTTATTCTAAATGTATTTTTGGTCTTTTTTTAAATCAGTACTTAATTATTTAAAAAATTATCTGGTTTCTCTGGATAACAAATTGAAGAGTTCAAGAATGAAGTTTTTGTGATCTCAAAATTGCCGCACATGAATCTTGGCCTATTTCCTTCGAGGGAAGGATTTAATTACTTTGATTAAGATATTATTTAGATATATTATGGAATGTACAATATGATTTTTCTTATATATAGTATTTTCAAGTTTCAGTTAACTCTAACTTACCTTTACAATGAGTATGTAAGTGAAATTAAGCTATTGCATTGCAAATGCCTCCTTGCCCTACAACTTTACCACTTGCAATTTGAAAATTTTCATGAATGGTTAAAGAAAAAAGTAAGTAGTACAATTTAATTGATATGTACTTTAAAGTAACATCTCTTATCCTTATATTTCTCTTTGGGTACATTAAATGAGAAAATATTTCTCTTTGCATAGATTAAAGAGAAAATAAATTAGAAAACGCATCTCGCTGGTTCGTATAATATGGACTAATTTTGGGGAATTATCTTATAACGTAGCATAGATTAAAGAGAAAATAAATTAGAAAACGCATCACGCTAGTGCTTATGTTATGGGCTTCTTTTAGGTAATTATCTTATAACGTAACTTAGGGAACACATTTTTTCTGAATGTAGCTATGAAATTTTCCATGCATACACTGGTGTTGCTTCATCTCCTTGCATTGAACGATCATAAAATTTTATGTAATAGTTCAAATCAACTTATAATTTGCCTTTATTTGATCTATTTTGAGTTAGGAAAACTACAGTGCCTAGTGGAATGTCTTTTACTTAAGTTAATTGTCGTTTCTTTCTATAGGTTATGTAAACATTGTTTTGATCATGAATTGTTATGTTTGTGTATTTTGCATTAACCGAGAGCTTAATAACCTTTCATGTCTTGTTGCTTTTATCATGTATTCCCGGGGAAACTTGTTTGCTAATTGAAAGGTATCCTCTTTCATGTATTGCTTGTTTATTCAACTGGATATCCTCAAAACTGAGTGAGGATATTAAGTTGAGTAAACAAACAAGACATGAGAAAGGATATGTGTTAATTGGCAGAGAGATTCCCCAGAAAGACATAATAAAAGCAACAACTCATTGAAAAGTTAATAAGATCTCAAATAATGCAAACTACACAGAATTCGTTAGCATAACCTACAACAAGAAATGACAATCTGCTAAGCAGGGGCGGCTCAACGTAATTGGAGGCCTAAAACAAAATATCAATTTGCGGCCTAAAATATAAATTCACTTCATATACATATTTATTCAAAAATAAAACAATAATCACACTATTTAGATGAAAATTATTATTAGTTGATATTATTTTTTGAGTTACTAGTTTTAGGTATGATGATATTATTTTTTGAGCTACTAGTTTTAGGTATAATTTTATCAACTCAACATTGAAAAACATCATTTAAGTCACACAATTAATTATATGGATTGTAACATAATAATATAAGTAATAAAAGTAATAAGTTGATAAATTTTCAATAAAGATAAGAGTTAGAACAATAGAATTTGAATCAAAAAGTTTATGAGTTGTTATACCTCATTATAATATGCTTAGAGTAATTCTTGAAATTATTTTCTTTTTTTAAAAAATGAATTTGTAATTCACTTTGTTCAACACTTTTTACTGTTATTTCTTACAAAGTAAAAAAGATGTTAAATTAAATTAAATAATTTATTTTTAAAAAAATTATACTTTTTTTAATCATAAATACTTTATTTTTCTATACAAAATTTAAAACAAATTTTATTCCTAACAAAAATTTGGGGCCCCGAAATTTGGGGGCCTAAGGCAAATGCCTTATTTTTGAAAGCCTAGAGTAGGCCAACCGCTAAGGTAAAACTCACTCCACTTGAAAGATTTGTTTTAACTCAATATGGATCAAAATCAAAGCAAATCCCAAGTTGATCATTATTATCACATGGTAAGGCATAAATCGTTCAGCGCAAGGAGCTGAAGGAGCACCATCATGCACAAGAAAGAGTGCATAACCACACTCAGAAAACATGTTTTGCTTAAGTTAGACATGCAACACCTAAAACAGTATATAAGCTCAGAGAGATGTATTTTCTAATGCATTTATCATTCTTAAGACATGTTTTGTCTTATCTGGAGATGACAATACCCTAAAAATATTTGTACATTTAGATTGTTTATCACTCATTCGCCCAAAATTGGGAAGGGAGTAATCCATCTTATAAAATGCACAAATATGCAAGAGTATAAACCCATTATCGTGGAGGATTCTGAAATTGTAATCGTGATAAGCTTTTATTAATATTCATTGTTTATATCTCAAGTATTTTATTCTTAGACAATACAGTATCTCAGTTAAGCAGGTTTGCGTGAAATATCAGCATGTGGTACTTATGCTCAATTGAGGAATACTTATTGACCAAAACATATAGATTGTTATTTTTTTGTGATTGAAAGTTCTTATTATGTACTTGTTGAGTGACCTCTTTGTTATAAATACATTATACATAGGTCAAATTCTTAATACATGAGATATTTTAGTATCTTTGCTTTTGGTAATGTTGTGACTTTGTTGTAGCAGATTTGCTTGGATAGTTTTAAACAAACAATAGAGTACATCTTTATAGGATTCAGCTCAGGGTAAACTTGATTACAACATCAACAGATGCTGAATTTATACTATTTGCATTTGATAGTACATGAAAAGGCTAATCTCTTTTGTTATACACGAGTGCATATAAGCTACTTTTCTTTTGGTAAATCCCCTTGTATATTTCATACTTGGTTGTGACATATAAAATTATTTCTTCTTCTATTAAAGTTATCTGCTTTCATTGATTAAGATAGAGACCCAATCTTCTTTCTTTACCGTATTAACTAGTAACGAAAAAAAAGATTGATTAGATAAAAGTTCTCTGTATATTGGTTGTTATCACCTATTTCCTTATTGGAATTGTTGTACAATTATATATTATTTTTAATATATGTATAAGTAAAATGCTTCTCAGATTTGGAATAAACACGATAAAGAAACTATAGCCAATGCTAGTTACCTTTTTCCATTGCAATAGTAGCTTGGAGAAAATTGAAGAAAAGGTGGACATCTCCGACCCCACACTCTATTACCCTCCAAAGATAGAGTTCTTTATTTTTTTAAAATTATAATGTTTCCCCATAAAAACTCTATTAATGCATTACTAAATTCACAATGAGCATTTTTGTCCTTAATTTTTGTATGTCTGACATAAAATCGTTCAAATATGAGATTTTCATATACCACCATTTCTATCGTTATAGTTAGAGAATCTACGACATTATTGAATTGGTACATTATAATCATATTGTGCAATATAGTACATTCACTCAATATATCATAAAGTTATTTTCTCCAAAAATGTGACAATCCTGCGGTAATTGCGAAGCGAAATTGTAAAACACTGAATGCATGTTCACCATAATTTGAGCATGATTTTTGTTTCATTGCGCATTAATTGTTATAATTGTATTTTATCTTGTATTTAAATTATTATTATATGTATTGAATTGTTATCTTGTATTGTAATTATCATATTATGCATTGTATATTTTAATCAACATTTTTGACACTATCATTTTAATTTTTTTAATTTTTTATAGTGATAATTAATAATAAATCAAATTATATCATTGATAAAAATTAAAAAAAAAATGAAGATACTATTAATTCGGTATGAAAGTAGTATATGTTAAATAATATATTTTAAAAAATAATACATTACATTTCAAAAGAATTATGAATATTAAATATTTATTTATTGAAATTATATTTTACATTTTATGTAATGACAAATTAATTGAAACAATAATAAAATATTGAAAAGTGAAAGAGAGTGTGAATAGAAGTTCTTCAAATTTGGAGAATTCTTATTCAACTCTTTAAATTTGAAGAATAGAAAGTGATATGGAGTGTTCATTCTATATTATACTATTCAAATATAGAGAATGAAGTGTAGAATAGAGGTGGGTTGGAAATGGTCTAATGGTTTCATCCATCAAAGAATATCCCCATGGGATGCTTGAGTTTTGTTTGTAAGAAGAAAGATGATTATCTTCGTATGTGTATTCACTATCAGTTAAAAAAGGTGAACATTAAGAATAAGTATCTTCTTCCAAGTGTAGATGATTTTTTTGACAAACATAAAGGAGCAAGGTACTTTTCTATGATTGACCTTATGTTGGGTTATCACAAATTGAGGGTGAACAAAGATAGCATTCCGAAAACGGATTTACAAACTCAATATCATTATGATTTTGGGTAATGTTGTTTTGATTGACTAATGCTCCAACGTCGTTTATGGATTTGTTGAATAGAGTGTTTTTACAATACCTTCATATGTTTGTAATTATTCATTGATGATATATTGATTTATTAGAGACGTGAGGATGATCACATCAATAATTTGAAGATAGTATTCAAAATTCTCAAGGACCAACAACTCTTTGCAAAGTTTAGTAAATGTGAATTTTTGCTAAGGCACATGGCTTGTCTTGGTCATATTTTTCAATTAAGGTTGTTTAAGTATATTCTACGAAGATAGCTGCGCTCAAGAGATAGCCTAAATCACTTTTCCTTTTGGACATTTTAAGTTTCTTTGATTTATCTTCTTAAAAAATCAAAATAATACAAGAGTAATAAGATATGCAACTTTGGATGTTTGGAAGTCGAAAAGTATGAAATGAGGGATACTTTTTAATTTAAAACTGCTTGTTCTTAAAGACTCTTCAACTCGCCCACCAGTTGGCGATACGAGTTACATTAGTGACCCACCTGATGATGCGCTGAGTAGTAATTTAGTTGGCTGAGTTTTACAGAACCCCAATAAGTTAGATGGTTCAACCTATTATACAAGTTGGGTTAGGCGAGTCGTCGAATGGACCTTTGGCTCGTGTAATTTCAAGTTTCTGAAAATTTCACATTTCCAACCTGCACATTTAGCACTCTTTATACAAATGGAATATTGAAACATAAGAACATAGGTTGCCTCCCAAGAATAGCCTTATTTAACGTCGTGGAACGATGATGATACCCACTAAAGTTTCATTCCTTGAATTTTCCATGGTGCCACTCGGTAGTCCTCCTTTTAGCCTTGGATTCAAATGAGTCAAGATTTAACCCATTAGTGTATCTAATTCCTTAATGGACACCGAATGAGAATTAACTCTCTAGCTCAGAGTAGACACATCCCCCTTCATCTCTTTAAATACCTTTTGTGACCCTTCAACTTTGTTGATAATGCATGAGAGCATATCTTCAGTGCGGAAGCATTCAGGGTCATCCCTTTGCTCTTTAGGCTTTTGACGCTCATGGGTTTGAAATTTATCTCCTTGTCCCCATATCTCCCTTTCAAACTAGTACCACGCTCACATCATTCCCTATCATGGTATCTCCAACTATTATCATGCTCTATATTCCAACCTTATTCACACCCAACATTGGATGGTTCGGACTATAAAGCCATAAAATGTGCCTAATCGGGGTTCAACTGACTAATATAAACATCATGTACTGCTTTTGCACCACTACTCATAAAATATTTGGACAACAATTCAATCTAATTAGGTCATCATCTTGTACATGTTTTGATCATGTTCTTAGTTATTTTATATTTATTCCTTGGTCCTCCTAAAATTCAAGGACACACTTGATCCTCTCTCGTGTACAAAGCACAATTAATTTTCATCATGCCATGAGGTTACTTTGAAGAAATTCCAAATTTTTGTTCTAATGTACCTCCATGGACTAGGATGTCAGGCACACCTTTTTGTTCGCCGAACATAGAATCCAATAGAAATGTTGTAGGAAGACATCGTTTGGGAGTTTGGGAGTAAGAATCAGAGTAGAAATTTTTGAAACTATAGCCTAGTCTTGTTAATTGTCTTACAATCTAAGCGTTTGAATATCTCTCAATGACATCATCCTCGAAGGAAGAAAGAATTTTATGCAGAACTCGCCGGTCAGTTTACCCCATGTAATAATGGAGTCCCTAGGTAGGTTAGGTAACCACTTTGGTAACCTCCCCCGTGAAAGAAAAATGGAACAGTTGAGTTGGACTCACTCTTGGGATATGTTCTTGAATGAAAAGGAACCACTAACGTCCACAAAATTTTGAATATGGTCTTAGGGATCCTCATAATGCAAGGCTCAAAATAACCATTTCATTTGCAAGTGTTGCAGCATCATACTTGTCACGTAGAACAACATGTTTACCTCAATCAAACGTAACCAGATAGCACCTACACCACCAAAATGTACCTTAATCACAAGTATTTCATGCACATCGTTCAAGTTACCAATGTCGTCATTTTGGCACAGCTGGCTGGTGTTTCTTCCATTAACACTCTTTACGTCGCTTGCTCAAAAGAAACAAACAAAAACACAAATGGTAAATAGTTTAAAATACAACACAACCACATCATAAACAAACTTCAATTTGAGAATTAAAGAACAACACTCCCCGGCAGCGGCAACAGTTAAAGTAGAAATTCCTCTACACTGCATCCAATACAAGGGATAGACAATCATATTTTAGTTTAAAACTCAACAAAGAGTTGGGGTCAATCCCACATGGAGTGATACTGTATAGCATTCAATTAAGAAGTAAAGGTTGTGTTCTAATCGGTTCTAGAGGTAGACCTTATAGAAATAAAGGAACGTTTATTAATAGTTTGACATTAAATGTTTGATTGGGGGTTTAAGAGTGTCAATTAACCACTACAATAATAAGAAAAGTCAGGGAGTAATCAAATATAGTTGTTATCGGGGATATTATCGATTGTATGCTAATTTCAATACAAGGGTAATTGAAATTACTTACAACGGCTGAATCTCAGCGGGTAGACTAGTTTATAGATGCAATAACTTTCTCAAGAATAACTATTACGATTCAAGTGATTTCTCTTGAACCTCGACAAGATTATCTATATAAACAACCCAAAACTTGAACTTATCTACTCTCTCGATCTATGTAGGTAGGATTTAACAAAGAGTATATATCTTGAGAAGAAGCCATAACAACCCATTTTGATAACCTTAGTTTGAGAACCTCTCTCTCGAGAAAGCAAAACACTAAGCTAAAATTGCATTTTCAACTACAATTTATGATTTAATCCACATTTATCAATCAACCCAACTTTAAAACAACATTTAAATTAGTAAAAAAATACCCATAATATAATTAGAATAAATAATCACATGATCAAAACCTAAGAATCGGGGTTTTAGCTACGCACGTCATAAAAAGAAAGAAAACAATACTAATTAGGCTCTCCATGATGTGGGTATTTCAATCCACATCTTAAAACTGATCCAAAATGCTCAATATCCAGTACCCAACTTAAAATATACTTAAAAAAACTCCTAAAACTAAGTTACAAATGAAAATTCCAAGTTCTACAATGGAGAAGTTACTTAGCAAATGACTAGATTTGAGAAGGGACCCTTTTTCTGCTCTTTTAAATTCAATTTATACTTCCTCAAATTTTGGTGTTTAAGATCATTAGGCAAGGTTAGTCGAGCATCGCCGACCAAGTCTGCGATGTTCCAATGTCTCCATTCCGTCGCCGGTTTGTCATGGCTCCTTAACCTTAGGGTTCTGTTACATCATCTATCAAAGTTTGTGTTGCCCATGGTCTAAATCCATTGCAATTTTTTCTTTGGAGATTTTCTACTTTTTCTATCTTCAGCCTTTTTCATGTTTTCCGCTCCTTTTTGCACGTTAATGTCCTTGTCTTTCTTTGTCTTCATTGCTGCGAATTTACACTTCAATATAAGTTTATAGCATATATTAGTCATTTAGGACAATAAATTATAAAAACCAAGACCTAAATGAGTCCAGATTTCGTACTCATCAACCTCCTAATCTTATCCAAGTTGCCTTACTTCTTTGTTGTAGAAATACGATTGACTTTCTCATTGTTGACAGTCTATATTATAAGGATATTGCTATAGTTGAATTTGTGTTTGGTTCAACTTCCCCATGTCTACATTTGCCTTACTCACTATATTTTGGAACTCTTATGCATGCAACACCCTTAACTTTTCCTTTAGCAGCTTTAATTTGCTCACTACTTGGTACATCATAAAGTCCTCTTATGTTCCTTACGTCCTTCTTGCATAACTGGTAGAAACTTTGAGTGCTTTGTCCATACATTTACAATTGTAAAAGCTTTTCTGGTTTTATACTCCTCATTAAGAACTACTTTTGCTGGGTAATGGTCACTAATTCCCTCTGGAAAGAATAATGTTTTGCAACTTGGCATTGTGTCCATAGTTCTCTGTTGATGAATATCCAATCTATTTTGGAAAAGTATTCTTTTTTCTTCATGTTTGTCACTCCAAATGTTTTTGTTTCCCTGAGTGGGAAATTCCACCAATCCGCTTTCCGTCACACATTTATTGAAGTCCATCATTTTTGCGCATGTTATTGGATTCTTCCTATTCTATAATTAACATTCAAGATATAGTTAAACTCACCTAACACCAATTATGGTTCAATGCACCTATTACTTTGGATTAATAAACTATCCCACAACCCGTATATGCATATGAAATTTCAAAAGGAAACTTAAAGGGGGATGAATATTACCTCCACGTTTATGAGGTTTACAGAATAATAGTGTAGCCTCCATGTTAGACATACTCTACAATTTTTATGCCTCTCCAAATTAGTAACATACTTCTATCCAACAAACATACTTTCAACCAACTTTTCAATTTTCCCAGTTTTATTATTGTTTCAAGTAAGACAATTAAACTTACCTTTTGTTCATTGCTAACGATTTTGACTATTGTTGGTGACCATCTAGAACTCCTAAACTTCATTTCCCCTGATCAACATGTGTTTTTAGTTGGCGATGATTAGGGATCTATGATTTTTTGGGCTAAGTGTTCGTATAGACCAGATAAGATCAAACCCGTTATGAATATGATTGTTCCAATCTTCCCAAGAAACCCCTATATAAGGCCTATTGTAGTTTGGCATGCTACTTATGGAGATGAATACTACGTCGAGGTTACAGGTTTATATCTTCTTCTTTTTTCTACATCTAAATTGAATACTCGATTTGGCTATTGATGGCTAGTTAATCAAACGTTCAAACTAATATAATTGTGAAGGATCCAGGAGAAATATAAGAAGAGTTTGATAAAATAGGAACCAATACGGTATTGAAGAAGATCCGTTTTATCCGAGACCCTAAACCATTAAAGATGCCTAAAGGTAAGAAATTTGAAGAATGTCGAGTCACTAGCACACAGGCTTCACTTGTGGATTTTGTCTTCCATTTACTTATTTGGAATATTAATCCCCCTTACTTTTTAACTAATTATAATCATCATTTTATTTGTTTCCTTCCATTCAACTTTTTTTTGGAAGTACCTGAAAAGAGTTAGTAATTTCCAATTGAGAAGTCTTCCCTGGAGAACTCTTTGGAAGTGTCTTCCTTATCCTTGCGGGGGTTTACTACCCCTCCTTATTACTCGTGTCCACCTTCCTCCCTTATGAGTTTTCTGTTGTTATGTGACTTGACCGCTGCTTTTGCTTGCCAATTTTGAATTTTTTCTTTTCTCTGTCATCTCCTTTTTAGGAGGTACCTAAACAGGCTTAGGACCTTTCTATTAAAGTCTACCCAATCTTCTTCATGCCTATATTTTTTTTACAACACATGTTGCTCAATAAGTCTACCATTTTCATTCATAAATTTCACCACCTCTAGCAGCTGTTTTCCCATATAAACTTCAACAAAAATACACGCAAAATTCAGGCCATTCCTTTCCTTTGTGTTGTGGTATACCATTCCTTTCCATTTCAAGTTAAATAGTTATTTGTACTTGTTGAGCTGTTTCATTTATGTTAAAAAATTATTTCATGTGTTAACTTGCAAAATCAAAAGCAATATTAGCAAAAAATATGATACTGAATTCCCTTCTTGATATGTATGCATCACTTCCACATTGATATCCATCATCAATCCATTCATGAGACCTCCCAGCTTCAACATAATTTTTTTTGAGCCATTTAGGGAATTAGGTTGTGTTTATACAATATGCTATACCTATTCTAATGATCTTTATTTTTGTATTAACAACATACACATTCTCCAATCCATTGAGTCAACATATATCATCTTCCCTTGTTCATCTCTTATACAGAATCCAATTGACCATTTATAATCCTTTACAGCTCCATCAGTATTGCACTTGAATTTAGGGTGTAATAATATAACAATGTTTGTTTTTTATTAGAGGAGTATAATCTTCCAGGAACTTGACAATCAATGAAAAATTCTTTGGATTGTCTTTTAAACCATGGATATATGTGAACATTTATATGAATCTCTATTATCATGTTTTGTCTATTCATGCTTCTGTTATGCTTGATCACATTCCTTCATATTCAAAATTTTCAGATTATAATAGCATGAACTGCTTTGTATATTTGCTTTAGTTTAGTACCAAAACAATTCTTCTACCGTTCCTACAATGTCTCGTTTATCTATACTACTTGAAACTAAAGACATGCTGCCTCCGTGAATAACCTCGAAATATGATATGATTCAGCTCCTTCAATGAACAAATGTACAAAGGTCTCTTGTATCTTGTTATTATAACAACAACATATCTGAGCATTAAAAATTGCCTTTAATAATAAGAACTTCCTTGATAGGAATTCTTCTAAATGACAACCTCCATAAAATTAATAACACATTAAAAATGTAATCAATTTACACATACGTTAAAAATCTTATTAATAGGCTCCTTTCTATTCCTAGACAACTCCCAAGCTGATTTAACCTTAAATTTTCCAGATCTATTAGGCATCCATCATGTTTTTTTTATCTTCCTTATGAAGGTATAAGGCTTCCCTAGATTCTGGCGACATGAATACAAGTATTCTCATCAAGATTATGTTGTAGTATTAATCTCATCAATCCTCATTAAACAACTGAATAATAGATTCCACCTGACTCTGATCGTGTTTCAGGTTCATATGATAATATAAGTTAAAAGTTTAGTCCAATTGTCAAACCATACACTAGCATGTTCTTCCTTTGGTTCCCTCCATATTTCCTAGTCAAGAAATATCTTGCCAGTAACCTATTCTTCCATCCTTGAGAGTCCCATTCCCATTCTGATTTCTATGGTCCTTGTCTCTTATATTAGTTGTACTGTAACAAACCTAAAAATAAATGTGCTAAGTAATGTTTAATGTATCTAGAATGCCTACGACTAGACAAGGTTCACACAGATTGATGCGCGTAGAACCAAACCTCTAAAACCTTGCTACAAAAAATCCAACTAATTTGGGAGTTAGTTGATCTAGAAAAGACTTGGTCCAACCATGTAGGGCTCTCGAATACGAAGATTTACTCGAAGGAGTCTTTAGCGGACTTAACAAGAGGAAATATCATGTTTGGAGGGTCTAGGGGTAAAATGGTCTTTTTCAAGGCTAAGGGTATCATAATAATTACCCTAAATATATAATAAATTATTTAATTAATAATGTGGAGGGGCATTTTGGAGAGAGAGGGCCGAAATTGGGCTCTTGAAGTGAAGTCTTGCTCCACCGGGGTTCGAACCTAGGTGGAAGCAATGAATTAAATTGTTTCAATATAAGTTGGTAAATTAATGCAATTAATTAATATTTATTATCTATTATCAAATTTAAAATAAAATAAAAATCATATTTTTAATAATTAAGTAAACCTTATTTGACTAAGTCCTAAACTAGACTCCTAAGTCTCTTATAACTCCAACTCTCTTTCACGTTTATCTCTCCATTAACAAGTTCAATCTCTCTTCCTCTTTCATAAAAAAAATTCTATGCCAAAATAAGATACAAAATAATAAAAATAAACCAAGTTCTTCACACTTGAAGAACTCACATGAAAATATAAGAGAACAAGCTAAGTGAACATGTTAGGAAAAGAGAGGATTTTTCTGTCGAAAGTTTTGTGTTGAAAACTTGGTATGGATGTGAGTTTTGGAAAGGGTTTTAGCAGAAGGTTTGAATGCCAAAATAAGGTGTGTGTTTTCTTCTCTTTTGGTCCCTTTCCCAAGAGACCCCGTAAGTATCATCTTATTCATTCGAAAACTAGGATTGTTTCCCCTCTTGCATGCCCCTGTCACTATCTCCCAATGAATCGTATGTTGGGTATGATTGCTGGTAGAATTAAATATATGTTATGTTTTTGTGATAAATATGATGATGTTTGTTTACTTGAAATCGTATGAAAGACAATCATGTGTTCGAAACTTTGTGCAAGTGTGTGCATGTGCAAAAAATGTTAATGTCAAGTAGGCCTTTGTTTAATGTTTCAAGTTTGATATTGGTTTGGTTGTCATTTTATGGGTGTAAACCTATGTAAATCGTGATGTTCATTAAAAATTGAAGTTTGTCTGATTTGAGTATCAATTTTTTTACTAAACGAATCCATGAAAATGCAACCCAAAAATGTGTTATAAGATATATGAATTACCCTACGATTTCAAGTGAAAATGTTGGTGACAATAAGATAAAGAAATGACTAACATTGCAACACACTTACAAGATTAGTTTAGGATAAATGTAGAGGAATAAAGAATAAAGGGGTGAGACCATCAGGATTGGAACCAGTGACCTCACCTGTCTACTGCCTTGAAATCACAAGAAAAGAAATGAGACTATGGGGAATCGAAAAGGGTATACTGGCTGGAAAAAGGAGGGTACAAAAATTAAATAAATAAAATGGGAAGCGTAGGAATCGAACCCACGACCTCTAGGCAGGAAGGGAAAGAAAAATAAAAGAAAGGAAGTTTGAGGCCTGGGAATCAAACCCACAACCTCAAGGCTAGAAAGGGGAAAGGGGAGAAATAACTAAGAAAATAAAGTAAGGCCGTGGAGGCTCGATCCCACAACCTCATTGCCAAACGCATAGTAAGTCAATTTTTAAGTAAAAATAAAATAAGGAAGCTATCGGGTTTGAACCCACAACCTCCCTGTCACTAGAGAAATAAAGAGAGGTTGTGGGGGGTTTGATCCCACAACCTCTTTGTCTAGGCGAGTTGGGCAATACAATTTTTAATGAAAAATAAAAAGTGGTTGTAGGGGTTCGATCCTACAATCCTTCGGCCAAATAAGAGGAGAACCCAAGGAGAAAAATAAAGATAGAATGTTAATTTTTGGGCTCGATATAGGTCCAAATGTCATGAAGACTAAAATTAAAGTCAAGGAAAAATGTATGTATTGTCCAAGGTGTTCGAACTTGGGTTCCCTTGCCCAAATATCCGCATTGATACATAAATTATACATGAATTAAATGTTCAAGAATAATGCCACCTACTTAGATAAAAATTGAGATCTTAGCATACATACAAGATACATAAGTCTTGTACTACATAATCTTAGGAAGATATGAGTCACTTAACAAACTATGAATAAATCCTCATGGCTTGTATGTATAGACCCATAAATCTTGCATACGATTAAAAACAAGTGAACCTAAGATGTATTTAATGAAATGATGAAACCCTAGAAGGATTAAGTATGAGTGTAAGATACACTAAATGGCCAAGTGCATTGGCATATAAAGAAATGAACAATGAAACGATGAAACCCTAGAAGGGTTACATATGAGTGTGAAACACACAAATGGCCAAGTTTATTGGTAAATGACGAAATGAACATTCACGTATAAAGGGGTGATTAATTATGAAGATCAAATGTGCTAAATGTTGATGAATGTGGTGACAACAGGATATGATGATACTATAAAAGATGAGAGCAATATCAAATTAGTCTAAGTAAATGTTACCAAAACGTACTCTCCTATGAGAGTGTAAAGTTAATGAAGAGACTAGTCTCTATGAACACTTTAATTAAAGTATTGAGATTAACACACTTAATACTAATGATGAGATGAGAAATAATCTATTGAGCTATGATGTCGTCATACTAGAAGCCAGCTTCCATGATGTATGAGTTGCTGTTATGGAACTTTATACTGAGCACTGATAGACTAGCTATGAGATGTGATGCCTTCTTTCGGGAAGGGCAGTGGTTCATGTAACTCCCATGAGATGATAATGTCCGTCATGCTGGGTATGGATCTCCTAATATCTCCTAATCTTCGAACCAATACTTCCAATATAGGGATCTGGCGGGGTTCAATTCCCATGTATACTAGCATATTTTTGGTAACTTTCACCGGTGACTCCACCTCTTTTCGGTGTGGGGTTTCATGATGCTCACATGATCTATGTTTGTTAAAGTTAAAGTTCCCAATGAATGAGTAAGGCCATCCTCGAATGATGCACATAATGAAACGAATGATACCAAAGATGTTAGGATAGGATAATAAAGAGGTGAGTTAGATTCAAGTAATGACATAAGATCATTCTTGGTCATTGCACAACGAACCTTATGAAAGTCTTAAACTACATCCTAGGTATAGTTGGTTTTACATTGGCCATTGAATGAAATGAAATGAAGTACATACGAATGAATGAAGCAGACTCCGTGTTTGCTAAACCAGACTCCCTTGTTGAGGCCCCATATGTTGATCCCTCATTTTTGGGAAGTCTTAATATCAAGTCTAATATTCCAAGTTCTCATGGAATACGAATGAATGATATGTAAAACATTATGTGTTATAGGAGTTATGATATGTGCTATGTGTACGTTGTTTTGTGCTTTGTGCAAAATGTTAAGTATGATGATTCATGTTACTCTCATGGCATAAATTTCCTGATCCAAATTCGGAAAGCTCGTAAACTTTCGTAATTAAAATTTGGAAAGCTCATTCACTTTCCTAATCTCAATTTGGTAAGTCCACTGACATGACCTTCTATAATCATGTTGTTAGGAAAGAGCTAATCTTACTAATGCATGTCATTGGTGTGTTCTTGCATATACCCATACTTAGTACAAGTGTGTACTAACCCTATACAACTCTAAACATTTAGGTCCATGCATAGGTGGATGCTAGAGCTACAACATCAACGCTGCAACTATTCGAACATCAAACATTTATCCGGTCTTGGTAGACCCTCATGATTTAGAGGATGCTTGAATACATACATTCTAGCTTAATTGTAGGATTGAGCTAGTTGAGTATGTTCCACTAGCGTTTCTTTGCCCTTTTTGTTCAAACATTGTATTGGTGCAATTTTGGCAAGCACATTTTTATCGTTATAATGACATGTATCTTTCAGTTGATGATCTTAATGTTAGATGGTTGATGGTGAACAATTATGTATGTAGTAGAATGTTTATTAAGCATGTTAAGAAATAAAAAGTTTCAAATTTTCCGCTAAAATTAACATAGATGATGTAAGAATGACGTATGTAGGCTTGTCTGCGACCGCTGAGAGGTCAACAATGCCGGTCTCGTCTGGGGTCTAGTTTTCGGTCTTAACAAAGTTGGTATCATAGCACTAGGTTAATTTTATAGTATAATAAGTTCACATCAACCACATTGAGTAGTTTATAAGCCATGGTAGTGAAGTGCACCACTATCCTGAATTAGAGACTGCATGATGCGTAGGAAAATTTATCTTCTTCTAATCTTATTGTGCCTTCTCTAATATCGACTTTCTTGGTGTTAAGAGCGTATCTAACATCAACTCTTGAAGTTTCCAAAAGATGAATACAAGGAAAACACCAGGCGAAGAGATTGGAGAAACAACTGCTGGAGTAATTTAGGTTCCTTCCCAAGCTCTAGCTACTGGAATAGAGATGCCTGTTAACCCAACTGGGTTGACAGATGGGGAGGTAACGAAAACTTTGGTACAGATGGCGCATGCTAGAACTGTACAAGCTTAGGCTATTGGACTAGATTGATATGCAGAAGTCTGAGGTCGCATCCTACCATCTAAAGGATGTAGCACAATCCTGGTATAAGGTGTGGCAGGATAGCAGAGCCTTAGGAGGGGGTCCTATTATTTGGGTTCTTTTCAAGATGACTTTCTAGGGCGGTTCTTTCCCGGATAAATTAAGGAGGCTAAGGTTGAGGAATTCATCAACCTTAAGAAGGGCTTGATGTAAGTCAGGACTTAGTCCCTGAGGTTTGTAAGACTTTACAGCCCAAGAGAGGACACTTGCATGTGGGAGAATGTATGATGAACTCTAACGCTTGTTACAGTTTTGGCAAACCGGGTCACATGGTGAAAGATTGTCCGAATAGAAGAAGTCAAGAACAAGGGAAGGGGAGAGTTCAACCTAATGGTCCAAGTGAAGAGGCTCTAATGAGTCAATGATTCTTCGCACACAAGTCTAGGGGTGCAGGAGAAGGCACCTCTAGTGAAGGCTTGGGTGCATAATTAGTCTTTCATGTATTAGACTGTGTATGGTGTTTATGCACTAATATGAGGTTAACATGTTTGAGTCATCATGTTGGTTGCTGATTTATATGAGTTACATGTTTAGTTATGTTGTATGCTTTGATGAGACTAGTTTAGGAAAGAGTTCTTTAGTCAATTAATGTGAAGCTACTAGTATGTTTCAAGGATGTGCACCATCATGCTAATAAGTGAATCATGTATTCACCAATGTGGAGTATTGAATTACCTATGTAGGCATACATTCTATAGATGACTTACTTATTGTTAGTATAGAGTAGTTTCATTCTAGGACGAACGTTCCTAGGGGGGGGGGGGCGCATAATGTAACAACCCTAGAAATGAATATGCTAAGTAATGTTTAATGTATCTAGAATGCCTACGATTAGATCGGTGTTCACACGGATTGATGCGTGTTGAACCAGACCTCTAAACCCTTTCTACAGCCAAGCCAACTAACTTGGGGAGTTAGTTGAGCTATAAAATGTTGGGTCCAACCATTTAGGGCTCTTGAATACGAAGATTTACTCGAAGGAGCCTTTAGTGGACTAAAAAAGAGGAAATCTTAGGTTTAGAGGGTCTAGGGGTAAAATGGTATTTTTCATGGCTAAGGGTATCATAATAATTACCCTAAATATATAATTAATTATTCAATTAATAAGGTGGAGGGGCATTTTGGGGAGAGAGGGCCAAAATTTGGCTCTCGAAGTAAAGTCTTGCCAGGTGGAAGCAATGAATTAAATTGTTTTAATATAATTTGGTAAATTAATGTAATTAATTAATATTTATTATTTATTATTGAATTTAAAATAAAATAAAAATCAAATTTTTAATAATTAAGTAAACCTTATTTGACTAAGTCCTAAACTGGACTCCTAAGTCTACTATAACTCCAACTCTCTCTCACGTTTATCTCTCCATTAACAAGTTCAATCTCTCTTCCTCTTTCATAAAAAAAATTCTCTGCCAAAATAAGATACAAAAGCATAAAAATAAACCAATTTCTTCACACTTGAAGAACTCACACGAAATATAAGAAAACAAGCTAAGTGATCATGTTAGGCAAACAGAGGATTTTTCTGTCGAAAGTTTTGTGTTGAAAACATGGCGTGGACGTGAGTTTTGTAAAGGGTTTGGGCAGAAGGTTTGAAATCCAAAATAATCTATGTGTTTTCTTCTCTTGGTCCCTTTCCCAAGAGACCCATTAAGGTTCATTTTATTCATTCGAAAACTAGGAATGTTTCCCCTCTTGCATGCCCATGTCACTATCTCCCAATAAATCGTATGTTGGGTATGATTGCTGGTAGAATTTGGTATATATTATGTTTTTGTGATAAATATGATGATGTTTGTGCACTTGAAATTGTATGAAAGACAAGCATGTATTCGAAACTTTTTGCAAGTGTGTACATGTGCAAAAATGTTAATGTAAAGTAGGTCTTGGGTTAATGTTTCAAGTTTGATATTGGTTTGGTTGTCTTTTTACATGTGTAAACCTACGTAAATCATGATGTTCATTAAAATGAAAGTGTGGCTGATTTGAGTATCAATATTTTGGCTAAACGAATCTATGAAAATGCACCCCAAAAATGTGTTATAAGATCTATGAATTACCCTAAGATTTCAAGTGAAAATGTTGGTGACAATAATCTAAAAAATGACTAAAATTCCAGCCAACTACAAGCTTAGTTTAGGATAAATGTAGAGGAATAAATTTGGAAATTTATTGGAGAATTAAGGGGTGAGGCCACGAGGATTGGAACCAATGACCTCACCTGTCTACTGCCTTGAAACCACAAGAAAAGAAATGGGACTAGGGGGAATTGAAATAGGTATACTGGCTGGAAAAAGGAGAGTGCAAAAATTAAATAAATAAAATGGGAGGGGTGGGAAATGAACCCACGACCTCCAAACAGCAAATGAAGGGAATGAAAAATAAAAGAAAGGAAGTTTGAGGCGTCGGAATCGAACCCACAACTTCAAGGATGGTAAGGGGAAATGGGAGAAATAAATAAGAAAATGACGTGTGGCTATGGGGTCTCAATCCTACAACCTCAGTGCCAATGCATAGTAAGTCAAATTTTAAGTAAAAATAAAATAAGGAAGCTGTGGGGGTTCGAACCCACAACCTCCCTGTCACTAGAGAAATAAAGCGTGAATAAAGAGAGGCTGTGGGGGTTTGATCCCACAACCTATTTGTCTAGGAGAATTGGGAAACACAATTTTTAATGAAAAATAAAAAGTGGTTGTGGGGGTTCGATCCTACAACCCTTCAGCCAAATAAGAGGAGAATCCAAGGAGAAAAATAAAGATAGAATGTCAATGTTGGGGATCGATCTAGGGTCCCAATGTCATTAAGACTAAAAATAAAGTAGAGGAAAATTATCCAAGGTGTTCGAACTTGGGTTCCCTTTCCCAAATTTCCATATTGATACATAAATCATACGTGAATTAAATGTTCAAGAATAATGCCACCTACTCATATAAAAATCTAGATTTTGACATACATATAAGATACATAAGTCTTGTAGTACATAATCTTAGGAAGATATGAGTCACCTAACAAATTATGCTCATGGCTTGTATGTATAGACGAATAAGTCTAGCATACGATTAAAAACAAGTGAACCTAAGATGTATTTAATGAAATGATGAAACTCTAGAAGGATTAAGTACGAGTGTAAGATACACTAAATGGCCAAGTGCATTGGCATATGACGTATGAAAAATGAAATGATGAAATTTACAATGAAACGATGAAACCCTAGAAGGTGTAAGTAAGAGTGTGAAACACACAAATGGCCAAGTGCATTGGAAAATGATGAAATGAACATTTTTGTATAAAGGGGTGATTAATTATGAAGATAAAATATGCTTATGTTAATGAATGTGGTGACAACATGATATGAGTTTAACGTAAAAGATGAGAGCAATCTCAAATGAGCCTAAGTAAATGTTACCAAAACATAATCACCTATGAGAGTTTAAAGTTAATGAAGAGACCAGTCTCTATGAACACTCTAATGAAAGTATTGAGATTAACACACTTATTACTAATGATGAGATAATAAATCATCTATTGTGCTATGATGTCCTCATACTAGAAGTTAGCTTCCATGACGTATGAGTTGAATGTAATGGAACTTTATACTGAGCACTGATAGACTAGCTATGAGCGGTGATACCTTCATTCGGGAAGGGCGGAGGTTCATGTAACTCTCATGAGATGATACTGTCCGTCATGCGAGGTATGGATCTCTTTATATCTCCTGATCTTCGAACATATACTGCCAATATAGGGATCTGGCGGGGTTCAATTCCCATGTCAGTTAAAGTTAAAGTTCCCACTGAATGAATGGGGCCAACCTCAAATGATGCACATAATGAAACGAATGATACCAAAGATGTTAGGATAGGAAAATCAAGAGGTAAGGTAGATTCAGTTAATGACATTAGGTCATTCTTGGTCATTGCACAAGAATGATAGGGCTTCCCAGGTATTTCAATGGAATTAAACCTCTTGAAAAACCACCTATGACCTTTATGAACTATCGGGAAGCATGTGATGCCTTATAAAGTAAAAAATATGAGTTGTTATCTTTATTAGTCAATTGTCTTTATTACTCCTCATACTTATCAAAACTCCCATTATAAGTTTTGAAGATTTTTTGTCTGCAACCGCAAAACTAATTTTATCATCTTCATAGATTCAATTTATCACTCCATTTAGAATATACATTACTTTGTAATCATATCTCTCAAGTATTGGATTCATAGATCTACATAACACGTCTGCTATTAATATAAAAAGAGCAGGTGATAAAGGATCTCCTTGCTTAACCCCTATTGTAGAGAGGAAAAAGACACAAGCTTTCCCATTAATAAGAACAAAATACTACTTATTTGCAATGTATCTCCAAATCATGTCTAGAATCTTAGAAGTAAAATACATCGCTCCAAGACTCTCATTAAACAACTCCAACCTACCCTATTATATGATTTTTCTACGTCCAACTTTATAACAACATTATCATAATTATCCCTTAGCTTTATCTAAAATATAACCTCCTCGACAACAACACATTTTCAGTGATATTCCTTCTTTCTACGAAATCAAATTAATATTTTGATATCAAGTCTAGATAACCTTCAATCCTATCATGAACCAATCTGGTAATGATCTTGTTTAAGAAGTCACTCAGGATATTTGGTCTATGATTTGAGAAGGACCGGGTAACATCCTTTTTAGTTATTATAACCAGATAGGTGTGAGTAATGGACTTTTGGTGAGGAACACCCTGGAAAAAGTAATGCACAGTTTGAATAAATTCAGGACGTAAAATATCCCAACATGTCTTGTAGAATTATCCCGTAAGATCACCATGATGACAGGCACTATAATCATTTAATTCAAATGCCACTATTTTAATTTTTTTTGCCTCAAGTACAGATTTATGAAACTCATCATCTTCCTAAAATTTAGTAATTGGATATCCTATAACTTAGACATTTTCTTAGCTATATTTCCACTAGTGATTTCTTTTTAAAAAAAGCAGACTCATTCCCTTATGATTTAATAATCAAATTCTTTCTATGTTTTGTCTTCCTTGATATCTGTTTTCAATGTAAACCTTTTCCTTCTTACGCTAACAAGCCCATAAATAAATTAAGTATTTCTACCCCCTTCCTCAAACCATTGTGCACTAGCCTTTTGTCTCCAAAACTCTTCTTAAATGAATATAGAGATTTAATTCTGCATGTGCTCTTTTCAATATTGTTTCATTAACTTTTGAATCGTCTTCTTGGAAAAATATATTTTTAATCTTCATAATCTCTTCTCTAATGGTTAGTTGCTTAAAAATATCTGGAAACTTGTCACTACTCTAAGCAAAGTCCTTCTTGGTCCTTTTTATGTTTCTGATCTGCTGAATGAAAATATTATCTCAGCCTTCAGACAACCAATTTTGTTGAACAACATTTCTGAAATCTTCTCGTTTAGTAAAAAATTTCAAAAACTTGAAAGTCATAGAAGTATGAATATTTCCCACCCCACAAGTAAGGTGTAGTGGGGAATGATCAAACACTATCCTAGCTAGGTGTTGTAATCCAGTTGTGCAATATATATGAAGTAATGAATCTATGATCGCAACCATATATATGTCTTGCATGATTCATCAACTCTGCCATTCCTCCAAGTAAATGGATTTCCTTAGAAATAAACATCAGACAACAGACATGAGTTAAGGCATAGGGAAACATACTCATATTCATGTGGATAAACAAGCAATCCACCAATATTATCCTCATCTCATGAGATCACATTAAAATCACCACCCACAATCCAAATACTATTGAAAGGATAATAAATTGAGGATATGTCTTCCCATAGACTTCATTATTCAATATTAGAGAATTTAGCATAAACTGTAGTAGTTAGAACCGATTTCCATCATCTATTGTAAGTTTTAAAGTCAACTACTCTTTAAAAATTGCTATCACACCACATAAATATAATGATTTATAAACACCCAAATCTTCCCATTGGTATTATAATTATCTTATTGCATCCCAAATCTTCTTTTACTTCTTCGAATCTGTTTAGTACTTTAAAAACGGTTCATCAAACCAATCTTACAAATTTGTGATGTTTACGTAGAGTTTGTACCTTACGAAGGGCATGTTGTGTTCAAAAAGACCTAATATTCCAAAATAAAGCTTTGAAACTCATTTATACATTGATATTACCCCTCCCCCTCCTAGTTTGTATTCTTTTAGGCATTAATCTATTACTATCTCCTTTAACCTTGACTTTCCTTACTCTCTAGGACATCTGTGGTGATAGCCCCACCTCTTTACTCTTGTTTTGCATATTGGAGACATTTTCTTATTTTTAGTATATTCCGCTTCTTTTCTCTTCTATGAATTTTCATGTTTACGAGTTACTTAATCAATTTATTGTGTATCACTAGTTCATGCAACCTTTCTATTGAAGCTGACTTTCAGTGATGACATGAACTAATGTTTAACAAATTGAGTGAACTAACTTCAACAACTCTAGGGGATGTTGAGACCCTTCTAGTGAAGTTGACTACTATTGAGGTACATGATATTAAACATTTTCAAACTAAATATCATGTCCTTTCCAATTTCTTGTATAGCTACAATTTATAAATCCATAATTTGACTAGTTTCACGGATCCTTTTTCTCTATAATTTATCATCTATGAAATTTGGTTCTTCTTCTTCCTCTTGTTTATATTGTTGATTTTATCCTGCAGTCCTTCCGAATTGAGTATGTTGTAGATTGTCTAGATCTAGATCTCCTATTTGCGCTTGAGCCCTAAAATGTCTGCCATCTTTTGCTATTAAGGTATAAACTTCTACACAGTATTACTTTGTCCTTATGCCCTGTCTTTTCTTGTGTGTACAAATTTTTTTGAGTTTCGTTCTATTTTGCAAGTACATTCTCCTTCTCATTATAAATATTCCCCATATCTTTCTATTTAGTATTTTTATTTCCTTGCGCTTCATATATAACATTTGTAGAAGTGATGTGTTGATTATCTTAATTTATTTGATCCTCTATAATTGCATTATGTGTACTCTCTTCGTCATGAACTTTATTATTTTGGACTAGAAATGGATTGCATGTGTAACATCCTCATCTTATACCTTTCAATTATTCTTTTCATGCTAGGATTTTTTTGTAGCATGCGATGTCTTAAACTGCATGCCCACACTTATTAGGGCTACCTCTTGTTGTGCATTGCCAACAATCCGTTCATTATCTTCATTCCCTTCTTCCTACTTGTTATCCTTGAGTTATTGATATAGAAACCTACATTATTTTCTACATGCATTTTTAGTTTACATAACTTACAATATGTCGGAATGATGTCATATTGAATCTTAATTCTCTCCACCCTAGAAGTCTTAGTCTCATCATTCACGACTTCTAAATCTACAACCTTGGGGAAATTAGCTAGTAGATCCACTTGCATCTTGATGTTAGTACAATTAGGTCAAGTCTTATTGATCGTCACCATGTCTAGTTTTAAAGGTTTTGCTATGGTTGTGCTAATAAGAAATGGATTCTTTAACAAAGGAAGTTACTTTTAAGTCCAGAACAGAGATCTATGTCATTGCCTGAGTTGTTTCATCATCAATCTCAAACATAGTATCATAAATCAAAGGTTCTATCATATAACAATAATCATACATTGATAATATAAAGTATTTGGTTTATATATCATATTGATGAAATCTTCCTGCCTGGAGAACCTCATTAATATGTGCCTATTTTGTAATAAACCAACATCGCACTCCCCTTTAGGTTTAAGTTATACTTCAGGGATGATTTAAGCAATAAACTCTAATTTTTTGACTAACTAGATTAGTTTTAGCGACCTATTATTGTACTTTTAACAGCTAAATATTATCCCCTTATTGATGTTGGTTTAAAATTATCTTTAATGTCCAAAAATATATTTTCTCTAAAATACACTTATAACAACGCAATTTAGGTCCCTTCATTGAGATGTAGTCATTGACGATCAAGTTTCATGTAGTGAAATAAGTCTTGGTAAATTCCTATAGCCTCTCGAAGAAAAGTAAAGATGTCCTCGCATAATTTCACAAGACTCCAGTAGATATTTCCTTTTGTGATGAGATCACCAAACCCTTACTCTAATACAAAGTTTTTCACGATTAAAAATGAGTCATGAGTGGCACCACACTTAACCTCCTATGTGGGTGAACAAACAGATTCAAATCCCAACTTCCATTAATTTTATTTCTTACCGAATAAAACCATAATGTGAATCTCAAAATATATTAATGTATGACACTCAAATCCACTAGAGTCTATCATATATTCTTCCCAAAACCTAAAAGTTATCACAATAAGGACATCTAATCGTTGAAAAGACCAGGTGTAAGAGTACCAAAGAATCAAAAAAAATAGAAATATAGTTTATCTCAATACTAATCACATCATATAATGACTGAGAGAATCCAGTATGATCTAGAAGGAATAGGCTACCCCAAAACATGATGTACTGGTGACTAGATAGAGTTGAGGGTGAGTCAAATTCACTAGTTATTGTACCCCACAAAAGAAAGTGAAGAAAAATAGAAGTATTGGTCAGTATAGGGAAACATGTACTAATTACATATCATTGGTCTTCTAAAGATAGATATGTAATTGGTTATGGTATAAAATCAACTATAGTACGTAGAAGGTTGAGTCCACAAATTGGACCCACCTAGGGCTGTATTTTAATACAAATAGTTATCCTTGATTGTTTATTTTATCCAGATATCTGATAAATTTTTCCTAGATTTCAATTATTTGAGGATTTGGTAGGAGCATGGACACTTAGGCACAAACCGAAAGTAAAACAGACAAAAAGTGCTGAAGATGCAAAGGTGCGCATCACAAAGCACACTTGACGATCCGCCATATAGCAAAGTTCCGCCTTCTATTATAACTAGTGAGAACTGAAGGAAGTGGATGAAAAAGGTGACGAAAAGGATTAGTTGGTGCTTCATTGATCCATTCCACAGAGCAGAAGATTTCCGCCCATCAATCCAAAACACATAGAAAAGGAAGGTAATGTGCAAGTGATGAAGAACTAAACGAAGGGAAATTCGCGAAACACTAGGCAAATTAGGACTAACTCCACTGAGAGGATTCACCAACATAATTTTGATGTCTATAAATACTGAACTCTATCATTATTTAGATATTGAAAATGAGAGACTGAAACAATTACATTTGATATTTTGGTGTTAAGTTTTTTGTCAAGTTTGGAGAGGGTTTTTGAGGAAGCTTGAAGAAAGAATCTCTTCCTCAAATTATGGAAGTGAGTCTTCTCCATTTACTTTCCTTTGCTACTTTTAAGGTTTAATCTCTTGTACCCACTTGATTCCTTTATCATTTAAGTATATTTGATTATTTTCTTGTGTGTGGTTAAAAATTCCCATTCTTGTAGTGTGATTAAGCAATTATGGGTTGGTTAATTTGTTGGTTCTTGCTTGTAGCTTAGATTGGATTTTAATGGTGATTTAACTTAGTGGTTGTGGTCTAATCTAATGGGTTTGTTGTTGCAAATGCATAACTACCCATGTGTTTTTGGCATGCTCGTAAGGGAGGTCACAAAATTAAGACCACTAGAATGATATCCTAAGGATTGGGTCTATAGGAGGTTCAGCCCGAGAGGGCAAGCCCTTGTACATATCCAAGCACTCCCACCGAAAAAGCGAGTGTGGAGAAAGGGGTAGAATGGTTAGTTTAGATGAGTGGGTGTTCGAGAGGAACCCATTTATATTGGGGTAAGTTTCCAAAATATGAACTTGCTTGTAGCTAAAGCTTAGCGTAGTCATCATTGTTTTATGAAAATAGCTACTGAAAGAATGTATGCACCATATTTATGTTCACATACATAGCGATCAAACCCCAAGAATTTTCCCTCGTAATTGATTTTCTCTTTAATTTCTTCAATTCTACTACTCCTGAAAAGCAAATCTTTATATTGGGAAATGTCTTACACTATCAGTATTTAGAACAGAATTCTAAGTAGCTACTTCTTTTCACTAAACTAGCTTCGATTCGTAGATAGTGTGACTGTGGGCTAGTGTCATTGATGATGATAATTTCAAAAGAAATTAAAAACTAATAAAAATGGTGCCTCTGTTGGGGAGTAGTGTCACGTGAAAATGTAGTTACTTATAGTTTTGAGTTCTGTGTAGTATGGTTTCTACTAATTTTATTTTTAGTTGTGTTTCTCGTTGGTGTTTCTACTTAGGAGAAAACATTTTATGTGACTGTCTACAAAGAGATGGAATGGCCTACACCCAAAATAATGATACATATAAACCGTATGTTGCCTTCAAACAGGTGAAAGGCGAACAACTACATGAAGGCTGGATGAGGTTCAGAGCACTCCTTGGAAAATGCTCTCAACTCGGACTCCCAGAACTATTCTAGAATCTTGTTACCGAAGTTTCACTTCATCAAACAAGATGTTTGCCGACCTAATTACGTCAAATCAATAGATAAAGAGTCCCTATGAGATGACAAAGAAACTACAGGACAATCTAAGTAATCCAAGCACGAAGCTATGCAAAAGATATCATTGGGTGATCCTTCTAAGCAAATTATATGAGCCAACGAAATAGATTGAAGAATTTGAAATACTGTGTCCCAAAACAAAGAATTATATTCCTCCACATAAGCGAAAGATAGTTAAGGATAGAGAGGATGGACATATCAAGGAGGTTCTTACACAAATAGTCCAGCAATCCAGTAAACACTACAAGATACTAAAGTATCTTATGGAGGATATTTTAGTGATAAACATGCTTACTATTACTCATGCCATGCTGTTTCAATTATTAAGCACTCAAATGACACATGTACTTATCAAAACAAGTCAAAATTCAAATGAAAAGTAGCCTAGTAACGGGGAAGCCAACCTTAAGAATGGAGCGTGAACTTCAATTTTATGTCGGGCCACAACATAAACTAAGGCGTTGTTTGGGAGACAACTTAAAACCCTTTAAGTGTATTTAATATATTTTTCAAAATAATAGTGTTTAAATTTTCTAAATTCATGAGTGGAGGTCTTCTGAAAGGAATGGAGCGAGTCACACAAATAACGTTGGCTAAGCGCCAACTTTATTAGCGATTGCGATAATTTCCATTGTTTGGTTTTTCAAAATTAGTTGTAGGTTCTGTACAAATTATCACAGAAAGAAGTTACTTGGCGTACCTCCAAGTAGCTGAGCAGAAAGTCGACTAACGTCACCAACTGGATGAGATCTGGAGATGTCGTATATAATCACTGCATTTGATCCTCCACCTTATTACATTACTCGTGTAGTGGATTCTAGAAAAATTATACTTATTTAGTTTTTACAACACTGTGGTATCTCATAAGTATTTTTAGCAGAGTAATTAGTGCTTGGATCTAGATCTATCTGCCGTTTGTTGCCTAAATTTTCACCAGATCAGCTGAAAATGTTAGTTGTTCATAGCCTTCCTTCAATTATAGTATTTGCTCTCTGGAGATACAATTTGTTCCACTAAGATGCTAAGCCTTCCTTGTACGGGAATGAGTAGAAATCTGATTATCCTAGGCCACAACTGTGTGAACCTAGCTAAAAGTTGAGTAGAGCATTTGGTAAATTCTACTTCAAAGGGTTGAGGGGTCAATTTTGGAAAACTGGAATGACAAATATGGCAATAACTAGTCTAGGAGCAAGATCTGGCACGCTGTGACACTCGACGGTCATTACAGCTGATGGAGTCATATATCGCCCTAGCCTACAACTAGAATGCTTGTTATACTGTAAAAGTCGGTGTAGAAGTTTCTCCCGCCGAATGTTAAATACAGTTTGCCGAACTAATTTGGATTACATATCAACCCAATCCCAGTTTAATTCTACTAACAATATCTCTATATTATTGTGATTGAAGGTATGGTAAAATCTAAATGTTTAGGAAAATTAATGCCTGCTCAAGGGAAAACAACTATGGGCAAACATATTGAACAAATACGCACAGAGAAAGTCAAATGAAGAAACATGATGCACGTAGTAATGGTAAAGAGATGCAGATTCCGCTTCAAAAATAATCAAATAGGGCAAAGGCTGATGGGTAAAGAACTATTCTTTATGAAAAACTCGTATCCATAGATGGGGTGATTGACAGATACCATGAAATATGAGCACACACTAAGGTATCACCACTTCCAACTTTTCACTATGTCAGTTGGATCATACATTCCAACTTTGGTTTGAGAGTTTTATTTTTTAAATCTCAATTTATATCGGGAAAGAAACATGTATAAGTAGTCAAACCAATCGATTTTGTATTAGTACGGGGAGGCAGTTTGTTGCAATCCCGGCAATATTAATGCTATCTTAGGTCATCCTAAAAACATGAAGGATGCATGCAAATAACTAACCAGAAAGGAAACTCTTGATAACATGAAAGATTGGTTAGATCCCTTAATTTCAGATGATACACCAAATTGGTTAAGAGCTGATATAACAATTGAAAATAAAAGCCTAAATGTAGATGCTCGATAAAAGTTTCGTTTTATGAGTATCTTAATCATACCTTCGCAAAACGATAAATAACAAACTCATTTATTATTTAGATATATAAAAAAGAGAGTGAAACAATTACACTTGATATTTTGTTCCTATGTTTTCTGTCATGTTAGGAGAGGGTTTTTGTGGGAGATTGAAGAAAGAAGCTCTTCTTCCAATTTTGGAAGTAGGTATTCTACTGTCACGACCCAAACCGGGTTGCGACTGGCACCCACACTTACCCTCCTATGTGAGCAAACCAACCAATCTAACCTTAACATTTCAATATAATATCAACAGAAAGTAATGCGGAAGACTTAAACTCATTAAATAAAGACCAATTCATTAACTTCTAAAATTCAACATTTATTATTCCCCAAAATCTTGAAGTCATCATCACAAGAACATCTACGATCAAACGACTAAACTAAGAGTATTCTAAAAGCTAAAAATACATAAGAAGCTAGTCCATGCCAAAAGTTCAAGGCATCAAGACTTGAAGAAGAAGATCCAGTCCAAGCTAGAAGCATTAGCTCACCCTGAATTTCCGATGTAGTAAGACTGGCTTGAATTACTATTGAGTTGAAGACGATGGCACGTTTGCTGCACTCCACAAATAAACAAGAAAAGAACATAAAAGTAGGGGTCAGTACAAAACACGGGTACTGAGTAGATATCATCGACCAACTCAAAATATAAATCAATATATACCAAGTAATATCATAAAATCAACTATGATACTCAACGTGTAGCAACAACAAATACTATATCATTAACAATTACCGTCAAGTTCACACATGAGGACTCAAGACTCGATACCATACTCATTTGGGAATCATGTTCATTAGATTGAGTATATTAACATCTTTCAAGATTCATTATATTTATTTCTCTTGTGTCGGTACGTGACACTCCGCTCCCTCAATATTCATTAATCCTCTTGTGTCGGTACATGACACTCCGATCCCCTCAATCTCTTTACCTGCTTATGCATTCATAGCACAAGACTTTACTACTACGTGTCGGTTCGTGACACCCGATCCCCTAATTCTACGTGTCGGTTCGTGACACCCGATCCCCTAATACTATGTGTCGGTTCGTGACACCCGATCCCCTAATCTCCTTCCATGAATTCATCAAGCCTTCTTTCTTACCAAGGCATCATCAATCTCATTACTTTAGTTCATCAAGCCTTCTCCCTTACCAAGGCATCATCATTAAAAAGAGATTAGGTTTTTATCAAGATTTGGGATTCAATAACTTCATCATGCTTAATATAATCACAATTATATAATCACGTTCATGCATGCTTACAATTAAGCACATAGCAGGGTTTACAATACTACCAATACATATCATTCTCTATTAAGAGTTTACTATGAAAGCATGGAAACCATAACCTACCTCCACCTGAGATTCGTGATCAAGCAAGCAATTTCCTCAAGATCTTTGCTTTCCTCTTTGTTTCCCTCTCTCTCTCTCGATCGTTTCTCCCTCTCTTTCTGTTCTTTTCTTTTTCTTATTCAAACCCTCTTTCTTTTACCCTAATTAGCATATAATTAAGTATGAAAGATGATGAGTTTAATCCACTAACTAACTCAAGGTTACCTCTTTTAACCCCCAAGTAATTAGACTTATTAACATTAACCCACTAACTTTATAATTAAGGAAAGAATAGTCAAAAACGTCCCTTAAAATGTATCAAGAAATCCGACTTCCCCTGGGATTACGCAACCTGTGACGGCCCGTCGTGCCTGCGACGGTCCGTCCTGCAAGTCGTCGGTCAGAGACTCAATTTCCACTGAATAATCTGTGACGGTCCGTCACGCATGTGACGGTCCATCCTGCACTTCCGTCACGACGTTCAGAAAATCGTTCCCTATACAAAATTCTCAAGAGTTGAAGTGTTTTGAAACGGTGGATCACGACGGTTCGTTGTGCCTGTGACGGTACGTCATGCGGGTCCGTCACAGAGTTCAGAGAGTCGATTTCAGCAACCAAATTTCAGAATTTCTATGTGTTTTGGGACGAGACACCCTCGACGGTCCGTCGTGCCCATGACGTTCCGTCGTGGGTTCCGTCGTCTCAGCCTGTTTTTCTAGAAATAAAATCTGCTGCTCAAAACGACTAAACAGGTCGTTACATTAGATACCAATTTACCCATCATTCGTCCCCGAACGATCAAAAGAAGGAGAATAAGGGCGAAACGGGGTACTTGAATCTGTGAACATGTGTGGATATCTTTCTCGCATATCAACCTCCTTCTCCCAAGTGGCTTCTTCAACCGGTCGATTCTTCCATTGCACCTTGATGGATGCAATCTCTCTTGACCTCAACTTGCGAACTTCTCTATCTAAAATAGCAACAGGCTCCTCCTCATAAGACAAGTTCTCATCAAGCAAAACTGAATCCCAACGGATAATGTAATTTCCATCCCCATGATATCTTTTCAACATAGACACATGGAATGCCGGATGCACTCCGGACAGCCCTGGAGGCAAGGCTAACTCATAAGCCACCTCCCCTACTCGCTTAAGTACTTCAAATGGACCAATATACCTTGGGCTAAGTTTACCTCGCTTACCAAACCGCATCACCCCTTTCATCGGCGAAACCTTCAACAAGACTTGTTCACCCTCCATGAACTCCAAGTCTCTAACCTTTCGATCTGCATACTCTTTTTGTCTACTTTGCGCCGCTAGAAGCTTTTCTTGAATAGATTTCACCTTCTCCATCGAATCCCTCAAGAGATCCATACCCCAAGGTCTAACCTCGAACGCCTCAAACCAACCAATGGGTGACCTACATCTCCTGCCATACAATGCTTCAAATGGAGCCATATCAATGCTCGAGTGATAGCTATTATTGTATGAAAATTCCACTAAGGGTAAGAAACTATCCCAATGGCCACCAAACTCTATCACACATGCGCGGAGCATATCCTCCAACACTTGAATCGTTCGCTCAGACTGACCATCGGTCTGAGGATGGAACGCGGTACTAAGGTCCAACCTAGTACCCAATTCCGCATGCAGTGTTTTCCAAAACTTAGAAGTAAACTGCGTACCTCTATTTGATATAATGGAGAGTGGAACCCCATGCAATCGCACCACTTCTGAGATGTAAAGTTTGGCTAACTTCTCTGCGTTCTAAGTCACCTTGACCGGAATGAAATGAGCAGACTTAGTTAACCTATCAACAATCACCCAGATGGAATCGTACTTATCCATCGTCTTTGGAAGACCAACCACGAAGTCCATTGCGATTCTCTCCCATTTCCATTCCGGAATGGGCATTCTCTGAAGTGTTCCTCTGGGCCTTTCGTGTTCATACTTTACTTGTTGACAGTTTGGACATTTGGCAATAAAGTCCACAATGTCACGCTACATTCTACTCCACCAAAAGTGTTGCTTTAGGTCACGGTACATCTTGGTTGCACCCAGATGTATCGAATACCTTGAACTATGAGCTTCTGTCAGAATAGTGTTGATCAAATTATCAACACGGGGCACACATACCCTTCCCTTGATTCTCAAAACACCTTCCTCATCGATTTGTGCTTCCTTAGCCTCTCCTCGCAATACCTTATCTTGGATTCTTTTTAGTTTCTCATCATCAAACTGTTTTCCCTTAATCTTGTCAAGAAAGGAAGATCTTGCCTCCACACAAGCCAACAATCCTCCCTTCTCATTTACTTCTAATGTCATCAAGTCATTAGCTAGAGTCTGAGCCTCTCTAGCCAATGGGCATCTAGAAGCTTGCAAGTGAGCTAGACTTCCCATGCTTCCCGCCTTTCTACTTAAAGCATCCGTTACAACATTCGCCTTTCCCGGATGATACAAGATAGTGATATCGTAGTCCTTTAGTAGCTCCATCCATCTCATTTTTCTCAAGTTCAAATCCTTCTGAGTAAAGACATACTGAAGGCTACGATGATCCGTGTAGACCTCACACTTAACCCCATATAAATAGTGTCGCCATTGCTTTAATGCAAACACTACCGCAGCCAATTCCAAATCATGAGTTGGATAGTTATGTTCATGCACTTTTAATTGTCTTGAAGCATAAGCAATCACATTCTTCTCTTGCATTAGTACTAAACCCAAACCATAATAGGATGCATCACAATAAACAATGAAGTTCTTACCCTCTACTGGCAAGGTAAGGATAGGTGCGGTAGTCAACAAAGTCTTGAGCTTCTGAAAGCTTTCCTCACACTCATCCGACCATACAAATGGAACATTTTGCTTAGTCAAGTTCGTCAGTTGGGAAGCAATAGAAGAGAATCCCTTGACAAATCGGCGGTAGTAGCTAGCTAACCTAACAAAGCTCCTTATTTCTGACACATTAGTAGGTCTTACCCAATTCTTCACTGTCTCAATCTTAGAAGGATCCACCATCACTCCATCCTTATAAACCACGTGCCCCAAAAAGGACACTACATCTAGCCAAAACTCACACTTAGAGAACTTGGCATAAAGCTTTTTCTCCCTCAACATTTCCAATACCATCCTCAAATGCTCCTCATGTTCCTTCTTACTTTTAGAGTATATCAGTATGTCATCAATAAATACGATCACAAAGAGATCCAAATATGGCTTAAAAATCTCGTTCATCAAGCTCATGAACGCAGCAGGGGCATTCGTAAGACCAAAAGACATTACTACAAATTCGTAATGCCCATACCTCGTTCGAAAAGCAGTCTTTGGCACATCCGTTGCCCGTATTTTCAATTGATGATAACCGGATCTCAAGTCAATCTTAGAGAAGACACAAGCACCTTGTAACTGATCGAACAAGTCATCAATGTGGGGAAGAGGATACTTATTCTTTATGGTTACCTTGTTTAGTTGTCTGTAGTCTATACACATTCGAAAACTCCCATCCTTCTTCTTTACAAACAAAACCGGAGCACCCCAAGGAGATGCACTTGGTCTAATGAAGCCTTTGCTCAACAACTCTTGAAGTTGGGCTTTTAACTCTCTTAACTCCGCGGGAGCCATTCTATAAGGAGGTATAGAAATGGGGCGAGTACCCGGTTCAAGGTCAATACAGAAATCAATATCCCTATCTGGTGGCATACCAGGAAGATCTGTAGGGAACACATCTAAAAACTTGCGAACTATTGAAACCGACTCAATCGAGGGTACTTGGGTAGTGTCATCCTTGAGATGTGCCAAGAAAGCTAAACACCATTTACTAACCATTTTCTTAGCACGAAGAAAGGAGATGATACGCACCGGATTGGAAGTGTAGTCACCCTCCCACACTAACAGATCTCTCCCAGGCTTGGCTAACGTCACGGTTTTAGCATTACAATCCAAGATTGCAAAATTTGGAGAAAGCCAAGTCATACCCAGAATTACATCGAAGTCAACCATTTCTTGAAAGGATTTTGCCGTAGCCGCTACCTGTAAGGCTGAAATCCGCAACTCTGACCTCAACCCTTTCACAAAACAACGAATCCGCTCTTGTGGACTGAAACAAAGTTGAGTGGCATATCTGGATAGTGCACGAAACTTAGCCTCATATGCATTGACCGACATCCTACTTTGCTCTATGCTCAAAAACTCATCCCTTTTCCTATCCCTCAAAGTCCGGGGGATATACTTCTCCATAAACAAGCTAGAGAATGAGGCCCAAGTCATAGGTGGTGCCTCCGTTGGTTAACACTCAATATGTGACCGCTACCACATTTTGGCATTCCCTTGAAACTGATAACTCACGAACTCAACACCAAACCGTTCTACTATACCCATCTTGTGTAGTAGCTCATGACAGTCAACCAGAAAATCGTAAGCATCCTCAGATTCAGCACCCTTGAAGACTGGAGGTTTCAATTTCAAGAACTTACTGAAAAGTTCATGCTGATCATTTGTCATAATAGGCCCTGTAGTCAGACGAGGAAACATGCCTATTTCCAATGAGGCATCTATACGGGGAGTCCCAGCAGCGGCATGTCGTACCTCTGAAACCGGAGGTGCTGGTGCAGAAAACACTGGAGGTGCCTGACCCTGATCAGACAACCCACTAAGATATGCGAGAACCTGATTGATCATCTCTGGGGTAGGTTGGGGTGGCAATTCCTCATTTTGCACTTGTTCATTCTCGCCTTCCTCACCCTCTCTTACTACTTCCTCAGTCGGTGGAGGAGTCACCGCCCTAACATCAGATGGGTTAGGTGCTTGTCCCCTTCCTCTAGAGGACGTCCCACGAACTCTACCACGGCCTCTTGCCGTTACTCTTCCTCGAGCTACAGCCCCAGTGGCTGGCTCAAACGCTTCTTGTCTTGCCGATGTTGGTGTTGGCGTAGTCGTTGCTCTAGTTCTAACCATCCGCGAAATAGAGTAAAGATGGTCAGATACCAATTTGTATCACCTAGATACCAATTAGATCCAAGTAATAGCACGAAAGAAAGAAAGAACGGAATTTTCCTAAAGTCTTGTAGCCTCTCAAAGAAAAGTAAAGGCGTCCCCCTACCGTTCCTTAAGACTCTACTAGACTCGTTCTTGTGTGATGAGACCAACGAACCTAATGCTCTGATACCAAGTTTGTCACGACCCAAATCGGGTTGCGACTGGCACCCACACTTACCCTCCTATGTGAGCGAACCAACCAATCTAACCTTAACATTTCACTATAATATCAACAGAAAGTAATGCGGAAGACTTAAACTCATTAAATAAAGACCAATTCATTAACTTCTAAAATTCAACATCTATTATTCCCCAAAATCTGGAAGTCATCATCACAAGAACATCTACGATCAAACGACTAAACTAAGAGTATTCTAAAAGCTAAAAATACATAAGAAGCTAGTCCATGCCGGAAGTTCAAGGCATCAAGACTTGAAGAAGAAGATCCAGTCCAAGCTAGACGCATTAGCTCACCCTGAATTTCCGATGTAGTAAGACTTGCTTGAATTACTGTTGAGTTGAAGACGATGGCACGTTTGCTGCACTCCACAAATAAACAAGAAGAGAACATAAAAGTAGGGGTCAGTACAAAACACGGGTACTGAGTAGATATCATCGGCCAACTAAAAATAGAAATCAATATATACCAAGTAATATCATAAAATCAACTATAATACTCAACATGTAGCAACAACAAATACTATATCATTAACAATTACCGTCAAGTTCACACATGAGGACTCAAGCCTCGATACCATACTCATTTGGGAATCATGTTCATTAGATTGAGTATATTAACATCTTTCAAGATTCATTATCTTTATTTCTCTTGTGTCGGTACGTGACACTCCGCTCCCTCAATATTCATTAATCCTCTTGTGTCGGTACGTGACACTCCGATCCCCTCAATCTATGTGACGGTTCGTGACACCCGATCCCCTAAATCTATGTGTCGGTTCGTGACACCCGATCCCCTAAATCTACGTGTCAGTTCGTGACAGCCGATCCCCTAATACTACGTGTCGATTCGTGACACCCGATTTCCTAATTCTACGTGTCGGTTCGTGACACCCGATCTCCTAATACTACGTGTCGGTTCGTGACACCCGATCCCCTAATTCTACGTGTCGGTTCGTGACACCCGATCCCCTAATACTACGTGTCGGTTCGTGACACCCGATCCCCTAATTCTACGTGTCGGTTCGTGACACCCGATCCCCTAATACTACTTGTCGGTTCGTGACACCCGATCCCCTAACCTCCTTCCATCAATTCATCAAGCCTTCTTTCTTACCAAGGCATCATCAATCTCATTACTTTAGTTCATCAAACCTTCTCCCTTACCAAGGCATCATCATTAAAAAGAGATTAGGTTTTTATCAAGATTTGAGATTCAATAACTTCATCATGCTTAATATAATCACAATTATATAATCACGTTCATGCATGCATACAATTAAGCACATAGCAGGGTTTACAATACTACCAATACATATCATTCTCTATTAAGAGTTTACTATGAAACCATGGAAACCATAACCTACCTCCACCGGAGATTCGTGATCAAGCAAGCAATTTCTTCAAGATCTTTGCTTTCCTCTTTGTTTTCCTCTCTCTCTCTCGATCGTTTCTCCCTCTCTTTCTGTTCTTTTCTTTTTCTTATTCAAACCCTCTTTCTTTTACCCTAATTAGAATACAATTAAGTATGAAAGATGATGAGTTTAATCCACTAACTAACTCAAGGTTACCTCTTTTAACCCCCAAGTAATTAGACTTATTAACATTAACCCACTAACTTTATAATTAAGGCAAGAATAGTCAAAAACGTCCCTTAAAACGTATCAAGAAATTCGACTTCCACTTGGATTACGCAACCTGTGACGGCCTGTCGTGCCTGCGACGGTCCGTCCTGCAGGTCGTCGCAAGGGTCAGAGACTCAATTTCCACTGAATAATCTGTGACGGTCCATCACGCATGTGACAGTCCGTCCTGCACTTCCGTCACGACGTTCAGAGAATCGTTCCCTGTACCAAATTCTCAAGAGTTGAAGTGTTTTGAAACGGTGGATCACGACGGTTCGTCGTGCCTGTGACGGTACGTCCTGCAGGTCCGTCACAGAGTTCAGAGAGTCGATTTCAGCATCCAAATTTCAGAATTTCTAAGTGTTTTGGGACGAGACACCCTCGACGGTCCATCGTGCCCATGACGTTCCGTCGTGGGTTCCGTCGTCTCAGCCTGTTTTTCCAAAAATAAAATCTGCTGCTCAAAACAACTAAACAGGTCGTTACATCTACATTTACCTTCTTTTGCTACTTTAAGGTTTAATATCTTATGCCCACTTTATTCCTTTACCATTTTAAGTATATTTGATTATTTCTTAATGTATGGCTAAAACCCCTATTCTTGGGGTGTGATTTAACAATTATGGGTTGATATATTTGTTGGGTCTTGCTTGCTTGTATCTTAGATTGCATTTTAATTGTAATTTCACCTAGTGGTTGTAGTTTTTGTAGTTCCAAATACAAAACCATCCATGTGTTTTTGTCTTGATCGAGAGAGAGGTCGCAAACTAAGACCTCTAGAATGATCTCCTAAGGAGTGGGTTGGCATGAGTTTCAGACCGAGAGGGGGAGCCCTAGTCCCATATCAAGCACTCCCATCGAAAGAGAGAGTGTGGATAAGGGTCCGACATGAAAGAGTTTAGTTAGTTTAGATGAGTGGGTGTACGAGTGGAACCCATTTGATATGGGGTAATTTGTACGAGAGGGTAATTTCTCACCTAAAGCTTAGCCTAGTGACCATTGTTTTGTGAAATAAGCTACCGAAAGCATGTACCCACCACTTTTATCTTCACATATAGTGATCGCACTCCAAGAACATTCCCCTATACCTGATTTTCCCTTTAATATTTGATATTTTACTACTTGTGACAAATAAATCTTGATATTTGACATATTAGTGTCACAAACTAAATTTATCTTTGTTTAACAATGCATTGAAATGCAATATATTAGAAAATGTCTTAATTTATTACTACTTGGAACGTAATTCTAAGAAGCTACTAGTTTCACTACTACTCCCTTAGAACATGATCCCAACCCTTGGTTGTTTTACTAAACTTGCAATGCAATATATTCAGAAATGTCTTGAACTATCACTATTTAGATCGGAATTCTAAGTAGCTACTAGTTTTACTACCACTCCCTTCGAATATGACCCCAACCCTTGGTTTGGTTACTAATCTAGTTTGGATTCATAGACACTCAGACTGTAGGCTAGTGTCCTTGATAACAATAATTACAAAAGTATTTAAGAGATAATCAACAAGCAACAAATAACATGAAAAATATACAACATCAACGAAGCAAGTATGTTTTCAATCAATAATATCAAGAACAAACATGCAAAATCATACCTCCACACCACTTGTGTTTCCTCGTGTCATAACACTTGATTATTTTGTCAAAATTCTATTTACTTTTCTTGAGATTTATTGTTCATGGTACATTTATCATTTTATGATGTCCTTTATGGGTTTTTATTATTGATATCCATGAAAAATCCTATAAATGTCCTTTCATCCGGGGAAATTGGTTAGTAATCTTAACAAGAATGAAGGGAAACTCTTATATTTGAAGAGGAACAAGAATATTAACTATCTTTTTAGTAGTAGTGTTGATGGAACTACCGTTCTATGGAATGTGAAATCTTTCTAATGGATGCAACAATTTAAATTTCATTTAGGTTTTTGGTTCTTTATTCTTCCTTAAGTTTTCTTTAATTTTACCTCATATCTTTGTTGGTATAATTTTTTTTTGTTGTGTTGTTTAAAATAAAAGGTTTGGTTGCATGATTTCAGAGAATATATCAATGATAATTGCTCAATAATTGATTGTTTTTGTGCATATATGGAACATGAAATAGGATGTTTTTCTTGTTTGGTTTGAGAGAATATTGCAAGGTATCCTATTTTTATTTTTTATTTTTGACTGCGTGGTCTTTGTTGATTCATTTAAACAAATCATACATCAGATTCTAACTATTTTTTCCTTTTAGGAGATATCTGCCATCAAGTTGAGCCCAACCGGAGTCGGTACAAGCAATTTAAATCAAAAGTTATTGCTAACAAGGTATTTTATTTATTGCTACTTGTGATGTTTGAAGTATTCTTTTACATGTGTTGTGGGTTCTAAACAAATCCAACTCTTTTCTATAAATAAGAGTGAAAAAATACTCTATATTAAACTAAAATAAGTCCAACTCTTTTCTCATTTTATATCAATATATTTTATGCATTTTCATAAAAAAAGGCCCACGTTCTTGAATAGTTAAAATGCTTTAAATGTTAGAAACAAAGTTACCAATAAAAATACAATATAAATAATCTTCAAATTAGAATGAAAGATAAATATTCTACGTAACAGATAAACAAGAAGGAAGGTAAATTATTTTTCCTTATGTATAATGTATTTACTATATTAATTATCATTAAGATCTCACTTTAAGAAATTAAATCCTAGTCATCAAATTGAATTTATATGATATGTCAATAATCAAAGCAACATATTGGAAAAACAGAGAACAGAGAAGTTTGGTCCAAAAGAAAACTCAACGGTACAAAGTAATTAAACCATATGTCATGTTACTTATTTTTTAAAAGAAAGATCATTGATACTTAAGATTATATATTTTATAACTAAAATAATAAATTTTACGGTATTATTAATTGGTTATGAACTTATGATTGATGCAAATATTCGTTTTGATAAATAAACTTAGTGGATCATAAGTAAATTTCAATAGTCAAAATTTATGAAATTTTAGCTTTCACCTAACTAGTTAGAGTATTGAGTCTATTTATTCTTAGTCAATATATTAATTTCTTTTCAAATATAATTAATAATTATTGGACCAAATTAAATGTATCCTTTGAGAAATGGCTATATAAATTAGTCTTTCTTTTCTTTTTTTTTCTCTCACTTAGTCATCTCTATATTCAACATGTTTCTTTTGTTAATTTATTTTAACACTAGTAAGGGCTTCAAACTATGATCAATGACAACTATTGGTTAATTCACATGCATAGTGAACATCCTTACCACACTTTTAGCAAATGCCACCAGCAATTGGTCCACCAACCACGGACACCACTGGAGTACCTACCACCTCCAGTTCCATTTTCTTTAAATCTAGGTACACACCCTAAAAAAAGTGGTCATAGTCTTAACAATAAAAACAATCATTTCCTCCACCATCTCTTCCGCCTCCATAACTTGTTCCTACAACATATCCATGATTACCTCAACTGAATCCACTTGTTGTATATAGAAATGATTCATTAAGTGAAAAAAAAAGAAAATAAAAGAGAAAGAGTGATTTATATAGCTATTTTTAAAAGAAAACATTTAATTTGGCCCACTAATAAAGAGTTAGAAAAAATAAGCATTGAATGAATGACTAAAATATATATAGTCAATAATTTAACTAGCTAGCTAAAAGCTAAGATTCAATGAATTTTTACTAGGGGAATTGTTTTATGGTCCAATAAGTTTATTATCAAAAAGAATATTTGCATTAAAATCATGAGCTCATTACCAATAAACAATACTCTAAGGTAAGTGAATCACTAAAAGGGAAATTTATTAGTTTAGTTGCAATATATATAATTTTTAGAAACAATATTTTTAATAAAAAATAAGTAAAGTGACATGTGGTACAATTGCTTTGTACGTGAAAGTTCTTTTTTCATTGTTTTTGCAATTTCTTGCTTGGATAATTTAAATATGATATAAATTAAATTAAATGATTAATATATAATTTATAAAAGTAAATTCTTAATCATAATATATACAATGAATACATTATATGTTACGAAAAATAATTTACCTTTCTTCTTGTTTCTCTCTCAAAGAGAATGTCGGTGGTAGGAGAACCACTACTACCACCGACTAGGAAACTAAAAAAAACTAATGCATTTAAATATATGGAAGCAGGTATAACTGACAAAATAAATAGGGAGTTGCCACAAACTCTAGAATTCTATAAACCAACTATAATAGATATTCAACCACTAGAACTGAACGTCATTGTAGCAAACTCTATCAATGAACAAGATTAATAAAAAGGGTTTCCAACCCCAAAATTAAAAAATAAACTAATTCTAAACATATAGTTTGAGTCCGAAAATAATGGATTAAACTATTTATGAATTTATGGCAGGCTAAAACAACAAGATCACCCTTCAATCCGGTCTAGGTCACTTGTCTCCTAAAAAGGTTTGTCAATAGCCGTATGAAGATGACCTTTAATGAACACAGAAAAAGTAATTGCAGTATCAGTACACAAAACCACTGTGTACTCGTAGGATCACGTGACTACTCCAGTCAGCGCAATATAAGCAATTAATTACAATAATGTAAACACACATATACATAATGCCTAATTCAATTATCATTTTAGAAGAAATATACAGTTTCCTAACATCAACTAAAGGTAAATATAAGTGTAGCAGTCTTACGTGGTTCTCTGTTTGAACCCACACCCAAACTGTTAGTGTGTAAAAACGTCACACACCATCCAATATATATGTTGGAACGTAAAACACTGTTCAATATATGTTTCGGAACGTTATAGCCAATCCAATAGATCATTCAGAACCTGAATTCTGGTCCATTCAACACAATCACAATCACAATCACAATCACACCGGTAATGAATAGTGTACACAGTCAGATAGTCAAGTAACAAATTCATAGCATGAAATGGTTCACACATATTCATTTCCTTAGGTTCAATTCAGTTTTCCTATTTACATGCATGCATACAATGAAGCAATTAACAAACATATATAACACAGCAGGATGTCAAACCAAAACCTACGTTAATACCAAGCGTGGATACTCCGAAGTCACTCGATCATTCCCCTTCCGGAGTCTTTCAACATATTCTTGGTCTAAAATAGGTAATTAAATCAAGGATCAATATATAAGGCCTAATTTATATATATTATATCAAAATATCAACCAAAGTCCAAACCCATGATCCTAATGTTCAATTAGGGCTTTTCCCACCATTAACTTAAGGAGAAAACCTTCCCCAACAATGACTTAAGAGGATCCTAATTTCTAAGAATCAAAATACGGATTATGGGAGTACTTAACTTACCTTTAGCGAGATAATTTGTGGGAATCTTATAAGAAACTGCAATGGGTCATCTCTTAGATTTTAAGAACTAATTTATGAGCAAAATGACATTTTTGGGTTTTTATCCGCAAATTAAACTCGCGACTAGCCCCCACGGTGGCCCCACTCTGGAGGCTTTGCCCTGGCGGGATTAATACAGCCTTAGCATCTTGCATAGAGAGATGAACTCAGCATATGAGTTCCAAGCTCCCATTTCACAACATCCATTCAAACCAGGACATTCTAAAACTATCCTTTCATTCTAATATTAGTTTTCAGAGTTGTACTCACTCGAATTTGATCCTATAATGCACTAAAAGCTTTTTAGCATCATGGATATCCACTCAGATGATCAAAATCATAATTAAATTGCACAATTATTACCGTATTTCCCTATACATCCCCTGACTCAGAATTCATCCAAGTCTGGCCAAAGCTATAAATCCCTAAGTTACTACTCATAAGTTATTTGACCAACATTGCTTATTATAAAGCAAAACATAATAAGGGGACAACGAATTCATGCCTATGCTTATATCAAGATCAATCATATCCAGAATAACCAAATCAACCGAAGTATGAAAACCCAGAAAAACAATAAACATGACAAAACATGCATGATAAACACTGTTAACTATTACAAACTCTTCAATAGAGGTAGAAACATGGACGGGGGTACGAATAACATGAAAAACCACATCAAATAACAATGCAAATTGAGCTAACAAATATGAATTAGTAGAACCCAAATCAAACAAAATAGTAGTCATTCGGTCATGGACAAAAATAGTATATGTGATCACTACATCAGACACCTCAGTCTCCGTATTGTGTGGATAGTCATAGAAGTGAGCGCTGTCATCTTGACAGGAAATTGATTTGTCTAGCTGCACTACTCCTCTACCTGCATTCCCTCATCGCCCACCTTGTGGACATCCTCTACCATTACCACCTATGCCCGCTTGTACAAATGCCTTGTTCTGCTGCTGCACAGTGTCAGATATGTGTGGATGGGGACAATCTCTCCCCATATGAGTAGGTTTTAAGAAATGTAACAACTATAGTAAAAGATGGCTTGCTTCTAGATAAAGGTGTGGTTCCCTGAATATCTTAAATAGGATTTTGTTGTGAAGTTCATGTGTTCTCACCTGTAGAAGTAGGCATAGCTGATTTAATTGGTCGGGCTGCTAGTGCAAGCCTAGCTAAACCTCTTTAGTTAGAATCATAAAAGTTACAAGTTTTCGTGGGCTTAGCGAAAGCCTTGGCTTGACCATCACGTTGAATTACTTAGTCACCTTATTGAACTTTTACCTACAGAAGTCACGTGAATCGACACTACTTGCAACTTGGGGTTCAATCCCTTTATTAAAAGAGGAATCCTATCATATTCTATAGTCACTAACTAGGTAACAAATCTAAAAAAGGCATGGAACTTTGCCTCAAAGGAACCTACAATCATACAACCCTGTTCAAAGGTCATGAACTCATCCTTCCTATGATTCCTCAACGTCTGAGACAAATACCTCTCAAGCAACAAACCATGGAATTGAGTCTAAGTTAGTGGGGGCAAGATTGGTGATCTCCATAATACATGGGACATCTACACCTATTTAGCGTCGCATTGAAGTTGAAAGGTCACGAACTCTACTCCATGTTGGTATACAATGCCTAACTTGTGAAGCCTCTCATAGAAATCAAGAATGAACTCATACGATTCCTCCCTCTCAAAACTGTGGAACACAGATGACTTTAGATTCAAAAACATAGTGAAGATCTCATGCTCCATACCAATAATCACAAGATCAAATATGTAAGAAAGAAATCATCCGTTCCGAATTCGTCATCAACCATGGGATTAATAGCATCAATGGGGCGGTTGGTCAGAGGTTGAACAACTTGCCCTATGTGCAGGACGTCATGGATGGACAACCTTTTAAGAAAATTTATAATCTACTGAGCTAACACTATGTTTAATGGAGGAATGTTGGTATTCTTAGCCTCAACATCCTTCCTTGGTCCAACATCATCCTCATCTTCTATCTATACATTCTCTTCCGCCTCATCTTGGGTTGCAGAAGTTGTCTCTTCCCTCAGAATATTCTAAACTAAGGCTCCACCCATGGAGGCTTCTACCCTTTCTTCTGCATCTGCTTTTTACCTTAACCGCGACCTCTTCTTGTAGGCTCTTCTCCTAGCACATTGATTAGAAATATAGGCCTGACGTTGTTGTATCACATGCTAACCATCTGAAAATAAAAGAGTGAAGGAGATTAGGTGTTGATTTGGTTTACCAAATACAAATTGGAATCAAGTCATCGCACAAAAAGGAGAAAAAGATAGAGAGATTTCCTGAAGTCTTGTAACCTCTAAAAGGAACTACATACATCTCCATACCGTTCCTTAAGACTCTACAAGAATTATTTTAGTACAATGATATCAACAAACCTAGGGCTCTAGTACCAACATTGTCACAACATTGACCACCGTGATTGATACCCACACTAACTTTCCGGAGAAACACCTCCACTAAAACCCGAGTAAGAAACTTAAAGAAAACTAAATAGTTTAAAGATACAAAAGCAATTTCAAATTTATAAATAAATAAGGATCGGAGTTCCCTTGAAATACAAAAGCCTAACAAATAACTATCATAGAAATAAAATTCCTTAAACTTAAAGTCATTTTACCAAAACACTATTAATTAACAAGTATATGAAAAGGCACTGAATCACTGACACTAAAACATAAACAAAGTCTAAACATATTGGGAGAATAAATTAAACTAATAATGGATCCATGTCGACTTGAAAGAACTATCTCACCTTTGAATTTCGTGTTGGTCACTTGTATCATAACTGAGGTATGTGAATAGACGCTTGAAGATGATCTGTACTCAACAAAGAAATAGAACGTGCGATATAAGTACTTAAAGCCACTGTGTATTGTTAGGTTCATGTAGTTTCCCCAGTTAGGCAATATAAGCATGTAATTACAAAACAGTAAACACACATATACAAACTGTAAAATTTAATTATCATTGTAAGAGACATACAGTTTCTCAACATCAATCATAGGTAAATATAAATGTACAAATAACATGTGGTTCAATAATGTAAACAACACCCAAATTATTGGTGTGTCAAAACGTGACACTCAATCTAATATCTATTTTGTCAGAATGTTAAACCCGGTCAAATATATATGTTGGAACGTGACACACGATCTTGTACATGTGTCAAAATGTGGTACCCGATCTAGTCAGCACAACTATAATCAGAATCACACCCATGATGAAAAGTACATAGTTACACATTCCAGTAACAAGTTCATGGAATGTAATTTTTCATAATTAATAATTTTCTTAGGTTCGGATCATGTTTTCCTATTCACATACATTAATTCATACAATGAAGCAATTAACAAGCGTATATATCACAACCGGAAGTCTAACCATCACCTACCTTGAAACCTAGCCTGAATACTCCTAAGACACTTTAGTCTTCCCCTTCTGGAGTCCTTTTTGTTCTTTGTATAAAACGAGTAATTTAAGCAAGGCTCGATAGTCAAGTCCTAATTTAACCGAATTATATAAATTATCAATCCTTTAACTAAGTATTTTCCTCCATTACCTTTAGTATAAAACCCTCCGCAACGATAATTAACGAGGATTCTATGTTCTATGGATTGAAATACATATTAAGGGAGTAATTAATGTACCTTTAGCGCAAGAATTTGCGGGAATCTTATAATAAACTACCATGATCGTCCTTTAGCTCTTAAGAAAAAAGTTTTGCAGAAAATAATGTTTTGGGGTATTTCTTCGATGTGAGTCGCGACTAGCCCACGAAGGCAGGCCCCATTCTTCTACAACGACCGCACCATGGCGGGATAAATCCCTCGTCGACAGCTTGGATGGAGAAAAAACTTGAAATCTGATTTGCATGCTCCAATTTGCAGCATGTCTATGAACATGGATGTTCTAAAACTACCTTTTCACACCAAGACTAGTTTCATGAGGTCTACTTGCCAAAATTTAATTCTATAAATTTCTACATACTCCTTATCGTCTTGGATATCTACTCAGGTGATCAAACCTATAGTTAAATTGATCATCCACTATCAGATTATCATAGACCTCACCTAACTTAAATTTCGTCCAAGTCAAACTTAGGCTAGAAATTACAAATTTACTACTCAGATGTTCTCTGGACCAATTCCTTCTCCACATGTCTTTCCATAACGACCGGAATAGGTCCTTACACATAATATTTATCTTTCATTCTCATTTTAATCTTATTTTTATTTCATTTTTAACTGTAACCTTCTTTTTAACATTTATTTGTTTTTACCATGCAAGAAAATGTGCCCCTTTTTATAAAATAAAATAAATATATTGATATAAAATTAGAAAAAGATTTGGACTTGATTATAGCTACCTTTCTTATATGTTGACGATATAGTACGCAAATAATTGTTAAACAAATAGTACAAAATGGAGACCCACTTTGTGTTGTGGGTTCTACAAGGATAATGAGGAAGAAGCTCCTTTTGCCAAGCCTCATAAATATAGTTAGGGAGAGTCATATACGACTGGGAATCTTTAAGAAAAAAGAGCTCTAAGATCATGACTCATAACACGACTAACTAAATTAAAGGTTATTTAGAAATTCTCATTGCCATTTTACGAATAGAAAAAGTTAACTGGATTTGATCACAATATAGATATATTCAATACTAGTTTCTGAAATGGTCACAAATACACGAGGATACATTATAAAAGTTAGTTTTTAAGACAATAAATTCATTAAAAGCATTTTCATTATTTTTTCTAGGCATATTTTTTTTCCCATCATGCCCCTGTAGTTAATGATTGTTTCATCTTTGAAGTATCTTGAGTTGGGATAGGAATCCTTGATTTATAAATTAAACCCTTCTACGTAATATCCCTTTCATTCTTCATCATCCTATTCCTAATCCATGGCCTTAAAACTCAACAATTGTTCACCTTCCCCACCCCCGCCCAATCTAATCTTTTGTAATTCATTCCTTTCTAATCCAACTGATTTACCTTCCACTAGGAAAAAAAAACCTCTGCTATTACTATCAAATTTTAGGTAGATAGGAAGAAATAAACTAAAGTTATTTTTAATCCTTTTTAGTATGTAAACTCTAGTCTCCATGGTCGTTACTCACTTTATTGGTCTATAAATTACAACCTTGGGTGCATTGGGGCTGACTTACCTCTTAAAATTTTTGTACAATGTTGTCAAAGGTGTACTTAAAGCACTAATAAATTTTAAAGCCACATGAGTTGAGTTCCAAAGTTTGGAATGATTGCACTCTGGCCTATAATTCCCAACGTGAGTAAAAATAATTATAAGAGATACAAGAAATTTGATTTTTTGTGTATGTTGATTCAATGTATTGTACCTCACCGTTTATTTCTTTGATCTTAGTTGTTCTGTTCCATTGTTTGGCTGATAGTGCGTCATCTGACACTTTTGTGAAGCTATGGGATGTTGAATAGGGGCATCTTCATCAAAGCTTTAATGGTGACATAGGTAATGGATGTGAACTCATTATGTTTACTTTGACATAGGATATAATAAGGCATTATCAATAAAAATACATTTTCAACTGTTAGTCTGTTCGACCTTGTAAGTTACTAACTCAACTTTTACCTAGTGTGAAACATGTTGGCTAACATGTTCCGAAAAAGCAGTAAGATCAATACATAAACACATAATCTTTTATATGGAAAACACCCGACCCAAAAATGTGCAATAATCCATGAAATGTAGCACTATAGGATTTAACTAAACCTTCACTAAGGCCTCCTTTATTTTTATTAAAATTAAGATGTATGAATTTTAATGCATGTTGAACGAATAAGATGTTGTCTCTAGACATGAACACTAAATGATTAAGACTAACTTTTTTCATCTAAATGCATGTCTATATTAATTAAATATTATCGTGTACGTGGATAAATACATGATTTTAGGCCACTGATTCCATTAAGACATTCTCGGTACGGATCCAAAAACATATTAAACAAAAAAAGGCAACTAACAAATGTCAAACCTCTTATTAACTAAAACTTCTTCTTAGTTTTTATAAATAATAACATCTGAATTCACATCTAAATTAATAATTAATATTTTTGTGCATGTTTGTAAATACTTGGTGTTAGGCTATTACTTTACCTAGAAAATTTTTCCAGAGATATAAAAACTTATAGGAATAAAAAAAAGCAACCCAAACAAATGCCTAACATCATATTGACTATAACTAGTTCTTAATCTTATAAATAATAATATTACGTGAAGTTAAATGCTTATTGTCTTTGAAAATATAAACTAAAAAACAAGTAGTATGTAAGAATAAAAAAAGCAACTCTAAAATAATACCATCTCTATACTAGTATATATGACTTATTTCCCTTTTTAGTCAGTCTAAAATAAAATGACATATTACTATATACAGAAATAAATTTAACATTAAAATATCTATTTTACCCTCACTTCAATTATTTATGATTAAATTTTTTTTTAATCATTTTAGACCATAATGTTTATGTCTTCCTTCCTTTCTTTAACTTAGTGCCGAGTCAAAGTACCTCACATAAAATGGGACAGAGGAAGTAATATACTTTTGCTTGTATATAAATATTTAATACCTCTTTTTATAATTTGGTTTTAGGCTACTAATTTTATTGATATATTCTTGGAAATTTCAAATATCATGTAAATATAAAAAGGGAATACAAACGAATGTCTAACCTTATTAACTAGAACATGTTATTAGTTTAATATATAACTATTCTTATGGCTTGTGCGTTGCAAATGCATATCATATTATACAATAAAAAATATTGTAAAATAAAATTAATATTAATAAACTAAAGTTTTTTTAGTAAATAATAATAAATTGAAAGAATAGTACTCAAGTGCTTTTAAATGATTAATACAGATTGTTATAGAGCTAATTATTTTTGGAGACCAAAATGACTCGATTTTAATAAAATATTTTAAATACATTCAAAATATAATCATGGGAATAAAGTGAAATTTCTTAGTAATATTGTTTGTTTACTTTACTCAATTTAGAAAACAAACTTAACCAACAAAAAAGAAAAATAAAATCAATATAAAAAAGGTCACCATTAGTCTTTCCTCTTGAAGTTTTTACTATATATGATGAACACAGTTTAAGTAAAATTTTTCTCTTATATATTAATACTTGAAATTTGATAAGTGCACTTTATTAATAACCAATATCATAGTTATTGTGATATTTTATATTTACATATACTATATCTTTTACAAATATAAGATATACACCTTAACTAAACTAAGGTTACATTACGCCCTGAACTCTTTTTATATATAACATTGTACACCTTTTGACTTAACACCCCATGACTCACACAATTGAGGAACGTGGGAGTAATTTTTATTTCAGGTAAGCTAAGGTGTACAAAATTACAACAACAAAAGAGTTTGGGGGGGGGGGGTATCGAAGCATAGTTTAGTTATGGTGTGTCTTTGAGATTTAGTTCATAGTCTTGCGAGGTACTTCTACCTTTACCCCACATATTATTACTCAATAATATTTGAGTAAGCCTATCATAGAGATGTAATTTTACAAAAAAATATACTTCTATAAATAATTTCAGCACTGTTATAAGTAGAATGTAATAGGGAGTAAACAATATAACGTCAAAAATTAGTTCCAAGGAAAATCAGGTTGATACAATTATATATGTGTGTGTTTATATATAATGTGATAAGTATTCAATAAAAAATTTGTAACACTTAAAATCTCTTAGTTACACCTCTTAAAAAACTTTCTCTTCCTTTCCCAATAGTTTAAAAGTTTGAGGAAATCCCTCTTTTTATAGTTAACAAAGGATAGTAAATGAGAAACTTTGTATCGTTCCTTATCAAAAGGAAATCAAAACCCTTTATTAAAGTCACAACCCTTAAAAAATGTTACAACTCATCAAAAAATTCAAAACACTTTGGTAAAGTCTCCACCCTTCAGAAAAGTCACAACTCTTTGGTAAAGTCACAAATTTTTAGAAAAGTCGCAACCCTTAGAAAAAGTCATAATTCATCAAAAAGGTATATTTCTTTGAGAATATCACAACCCTTCATTTTGAAAAGATCACTATCTTAGTATAATATTATATAGTATAATATGCCTAAAAAAATATGATACACTATAGAATAAAGAAGATCTACTATATTTGGTCTTTTAAGTTGAGGTTATTATACTAATTTAATATTCAAGTCAAGTAGTTCTAACTATTAAGGTAGTATAGAAGATATATAAAAAAGATATACATCGGTCTAATTTTATTTTTACATTAATGTTTTTTTTAGAAAGAAAAGACTTTCCTATCACGCTCTGAGCCGACACCCCGGACGTGGTTGACACTCGAGAACCATTTATGGCCCCAAGAGAACTCTTGTCTCTTCTCAAATCATGAATAATTTACATCAATATAAAGAAATATATTATATGAAATATACGTAAAACTTGTAAAACCGTAGAAAACAACTTAGTTCCTTAAAGAAATGCAAAAAGAAACTCAATTTTACTTATATAATAAAGTAATATAGTTTTTGTGGGAGTTTCTCTAACATATAACCACCACTATAAGCCTAAGTTGTGATACAACATCTTGCCCACGCTACCAAAACTGTCCTATGCTTTTTATCGTGATATGAAACACCTTAAATAAGTGGCTCCACTAGTGTATGCTAAAATTACACACAAGGATTCATCTAAGCAGTAAGTTCCTTTACTACTCACGATGGTTACATGTATCATGGAGACTTGAGTTAATATTAACATATATTCTCATATAAGTGGTCAGTAGTACTCCAAAATATACATACCGTATGTGTGTTGATCACAAACTTCTTTCTCAATACTACTCCGAATATATTCTTACCTCATATGTGTTTATGACAAACTTCATTCTTTTGTTTGAGATAATTACTCAAAACATAGTGTAAAATCTCTCTTGGAATCGATGTTCCATTTCATTCTCAAATATGAAAACATTTATAAAATCTTTGGGAATACATAGTCCCCATATACTTCATTCAAGAAATGTAATTCAATATTTACTCTTTAATAAACTTGAACTTTTAATCCTAAAATAAAGTTAATATATTTGGAATAGACTTTTTGAAAACTCTGAGAACTCTTCTTGACTTGACTTTTACTTCTCATCACTTTGATCATAACTTCCCTTGAATTTAATTATTGACCCAAGGTTCATGACTCATGTTTAGGGGTGATTTCATGATATTTAGATGTAGCTTGTATTGTTGGAGTATACTCGAACATGTAGGTAAGTTTCTAAGGAACTAATACGAAATGATTCGGAACAAATGAGTAGAACTATTGTCCCTGACGCTTAGAGAGGCACCTGCCCTTGAAAATCTGAAAATTACTTGGGGCGTTCTCTGACTGGCATGGTGACTCAAACGTCAAAATTTACTGTCGCCTTCTTGGTGTTTGAGTTGGGCAATGCCCTAGGACCCTCCCCGCAAGCTCCCTGCCTTTTCTTCTTCGTTTTTTATTAATAAACCCCATAATTTCACTTGGTTCTTTCCCCAAACACATAGAATCAATTATAAGTTTAAATTATTAAATATTCAACTCGAAATCACACCTAATTACATGCATTCAGATTAAAAAATGCCAAACGATTTCAACAAATAAAGAACTCAAAGGAACTTAAACAAACCCATCAAGAATTCAATTTTTAAACACTTAAAGACTTAAATACTTTGAAATAAATCATGATTGGCGCGTGGGAGAACAAACCTAAAGCTATGTAATTCACATTCCTTATTGGGATAACCCCTTGATGAAATCCACACGAAATTCTATCAGAATTATCGACAAATCTTTAACTTTCTTCTCTTTTCTCCTTATTTCTCTTTTCTTAAAGTCCTAGCATGAACTTCAACTTTTCTAAACTAAATAAAATTTGATTTTACTCTAATTAAACTCCTAAAAACGAATTAAAACAATTGTTCAAGTAAAAGAGTAAAATACCCTTCCAAAATCCGGATTGGACTTTCCTTATATAAGCTATCCAACTTCAAAGGGAATATACCTTGATTAAAACAAAGGAAGAAGAATGAAGAAGATCCCCTTCAAACATGGGGAAGATGGAAATCTCCCAAAACCCTCTCCAAACATAATAGAAAAATATAAGCAGATAATATTCTAAAATCTAAAATTTTGAAAATGTTTGGATCTCTTTAAATAATAACTAAGGATACTATTTATAGTTTTTTTTATAAAGTACTGCGCCGGACCATTCTGCGAGAGAAGTTGAGATCGGCAAATGACTCGGTGACTCTCCTTCTTCTATATCAACATAGTTTTGTTCTTGACTTCAACATCTTCATGCTCTAAATTATTTGGCGGTATAGTCTTGCTTTTCAGAATGATTCGTGAAGAGCCAACTACTCCTTTGATTGCTTTATTTATCCACTTCCTTCAAGGTTTATCTTGTTGGAACAAAGGGCGGACTACGTTCCTTCAAAGAATCGCCAAGTGTACTTTGCAATGCCAAAGATTAATTTTCTTCGTTATTTTTAGAATTTTTGTTCTCTTTTGTGCATAAGTGTCAACTCTTGCAGTCAAACTTCAAATACCTGAGACTTTAGAGTTTTTATCATATATTGACACTAAATAAGCATTTGAGGATACTATTTTTATTAAAATAAAGCCCTAAATAATTCAAATTTGTGGACTCATCAATGCTTAACTTAATTTTTTTTGCTATTCCTCATGTCAAAATCAAGTTCCGTATAAACAGTGCTACACAAGAATCAATCGAGAACATATCCAACACGACTCAAACTACTCACACAAAAATCAATTGTGTACTCAAAGTTTTTATATTCCATTATAACTGATTCTTATGCTCACTATACTTGCTACTAATGCAAGTTCAAGATCACCAACTGTATTAGAATGCCCTCACACAAAGAATGATTCCATATTAATGCAAATTTGGTACACAATTTTAACATTATGAATGAGATGCAATGCTCACAATCAAAAAGAGGAACAAAATACATGTTTTCACCCAAAGGGTTGACCTTATTTTCCAACCAACTTCGTTTTGGATTACTTAAGATCAAAAAGGTATTTCAAAGGCTTGTAATGGGGTTTAGTGCAAAGGTATGGTAATTTTGTCTTAGTGATTATAAATCCTCATGGATTTGGAACTCACAAACTCTTTTTTTCTCCACCTTCAACCAATTTTTCTTTTAGTTCTTCTTAGTCATCCTATTATTTGCTTCCGTGGATTTCTCGGGAACCTAAATTTCATTTCGACTTTTATTCCACATTTTTTTTTAATTTTTCATTCTTTTATTTTCACTTTATTTCTTTTTTTACATGTAAGGTTTCCATTTTTTTCCAATATCATGGTTCCATGAGTCTTGTATTCCACAATTTCCATTTTTATATATGGTTTAATGAGACTTTTCTTACACTTTTTGACTTCTCATTTTCCTTTTTACCATAGAACCAAACTTAAGTTTTCTATTCATCAAATCATAAATGATGAGGATTATATGTAGTTGTCTAACAAAGGTCTAGGATTCCACAAGTTTTCTTCCAATGAAAAGTAAGGCTCAAGGAGTGTTCTAATGAGTTTCACATTCTTACTGGTAAGGTCACAAGAGAGGTATATGTCAAAAAGTCTCAGTCTCTTTAAAGTTGCTTAAGATCATCTCAAGAGCATACCTATTATCTATTAGACTAACTGGGACAATTCTCAATCTATTCATGCATGGTTCAAAGGAATCTCATCAGACAAGGTATTGATACTAAATGTAAACAAGACTACATACTTTTGCTAGTGAACAACGATCATCACAAGAGAAACAAATTTGCTACATGTCTAATGACAACCCTACGCAAAGAGTTGACATATTGTTGATGTACCTTCATTTTGTCTCGTTGTTGGCACACATTCACGTTTTTTCTATTGAGAGAACTATTCAAGTCATTGGTATTGATCGAATCCGAGACCTTATTTGTACGAGAACAACAACTTTAAAAACAAGAGGTTGCAAAATTTTTCAAAAAAATGTAATTTTTTTCAGAACGGTCAAAATCGTGTGCAATTAAACCAAAAGAGGAACCATAATCTCAAACAATGGCACAAGAATTATCAAAAACAATTCAAAATAGAAAATTCAAATATATACAAAGATACAAATATCCCTAGCAAGTAAATGAAGGTGAGATTCACCCTGCCACAACTAAAAAATGTTTGTCCTCAAATACTTAAACAATAATAGATAGGTCATATTAATGAAAGACAAAGATACAACTACAGAATCATCCATGTTAAGTAGTTATCTTGTGTTGGAGTCCTTACGTTGATGTATTTTTAAACAGAAGGTATGGTGTGGACATTGGGTGCATTTCTGAGTGTTTCATCAAGCTTTGTGCAACTTTTTTTTGAAGTCCAATCTGCCTATATTCAACCCAGGTTCTCGCATGATTCATCAGCAACCTTTTTGTGCGCTGGCTTGCAGCTTATCCAGTTAAGTCCCATTCGGCGACAATATTTGACTTCAGAGTGATTTGGCACATTGCTGAGCAAATATTTACTTTTGCGACATTTATAGAACATCTCAACAATAGTGAATATTCAAAACAGCGGTGACAATTGCGGTTGCCGATCAGGTGGTAAAATCGTCTTCACTTTCCTTGACTTGTCGACTAGAGTTTTACAGACTCAAGGTTTAGGGGTAACTTGACTCAAACATAAGAACAACCTTGACCATCCTCGTCTTCAGCTACTCGCCAATTGGGTTTGATACTTTCAATTCTTCACTTCTTAGCACCAACCACAATTCAATATGCAAAATTAACATACTATTATTTTATCGGTACACAAATATAAGATACTATGGAGTTTTGGGCTGCCTCCCCAACAATTCCTGAGTTAATGTCGCGGCACTACGCAAGTCACTGTTTCAAGCTTTGTTATTGGAGCCATCTACATCTTGATTAGATAGCCCTTGGTTTTCTTGTATCTGAACATGGTGTCATATTTTCTCCACAAGCTCTTCTAGCTACTGGACTGCTAGGAGTGAGACCAAAATATTCGCTTCATTCCTTCAGTGTCCTCTTTTATATCTTCCATTGCTCTATCTTGTTCTTTCTACTTATGTAAAATGGTTGTGAGCATTTCATCAATGTTTTTCAAATCTATGTCTCGATTTCTCTTTCATTCATACAAAAAGACACATTTATCTTTTGTATTGTGTTGATATTCGATCTTCTTTACTCTCTTGGAAAATCCATCCACCCATGTCCTCATCTCAGTCAGCATAGCATCTCCAATTATTACTCAGCGTTATCAATGTGGTCTAACAACTAATTGGTTATTTATGTGGAAGAGGCTTTTGTAGAAGCAGTCGAGATTTACCATGTTGGGGATGCCATGGTTAGGGACTTGAGATATTATCCCTTTTAACCTTGGCAACTATTGATGTATTTGTTCCCCTTCCGTCTGCTTGAAGGTCCGTATACGGTTTAGGACCCTCATTGCCTCTAGCAGGGGAACTCATTAGCTTGTAGGCGTGCATTCAATTTACCTACACTCTGCTTCAACGAAAAACTTTTACGAAGCACAATCGAAATTAAGGTTATCAAAACTATAACTAATGAAAATGAAGATTCTACTCAAGAACAGTTTAACGTAACACAAGTCCCCGACAGTGGCACCCCTTTGATGGCTTATCGTGTCCAACAACACTAATCTATGGTATGAGTTTTTACGATCATTGATAGTTTAGTAACCCAACTAAGGGTCGAGGTCATGTCCTAGTGGAGAATTTTTGAGAAGATGTAGTTAATTAGAATTTCATTCTAGTTAGTCGTAGCTGAAAAAATTAATGAATAAACACATTAAAAATCAAAGGGGTGACACAATAGTGTCAAATGTCGATGTGCGGTTGTCACAAGTATAGTAAAATGGTACAAATTAAGGAAATTCTAGTTTGGGGAGAAGTTCTTAGGGATGTGACCGCAATACAAATGGAGATATATCATTGGGTACATGCTTTTAATAGGAAATTTGCAAGATAATAATGACTAGGCATAACTTTATTTGGAAATAAGTTCTCTCAAAAAAATTACCCTGATTCAAATGTGTTCCTCACGGACACCTATTTCCCGAATGAAGGACATCCTACGCCTCATCCCACTCACTCTCTCGAGCTAAGTGTTAGGATATGGGTCTAGGTCTCACCATTTCTAGTTGAACCTCATGTCGACCTACCCCTTATGCCATCAATCTTACTTTCACGAGCTCCCTCTCGGGCACGCTTAAAAAATGGGTGAGTTGTATGTGCAACTACAAACCCATAAGTTAAACAACAAGCACTTTGTGAAATAAGCATTAAAATACATCTAACCTTTCAACAAGTAAGAATGAACAATAATATAAAGTCATATTTGCTAAATCACACCCCAAGGATGGGGTTTTTAGGAACGCATCCAGCAATAAAAAAATACACCTAAAAGTGATAGTAAAATAAACTGGGTATATGAAACTAAACCTTTATTTCAACCAAGGAAGAAGAATGGAGAAGACTCACTTCCAACATGGTGAAGATGAAAACCATCTCTCTTCAAATTATCCAAAACATATGCAGAAGTCATAGAAAATACAAGGAAATAATATTCTGAAGTCTAAAACTATGAAAATGTTTGACTCTCATAAAAATATTAACAAAGGCTAGTATTTATAGATTTCAGATTAAGTGCTGATGCGGACCATTTGACGAGATTAGTCGAGATCACTGAATGACTCGACGAATCAACCTTCTTCTATTTCATGTCCATTTTGTTCTTGCCTTTAGTATCTTCATATTCTGGAACATTGGGAGGTATAGTATTGTTGCGCACAATAATTTGGTGAAGCACCAACCTCTCCTTTTATATGCTTTTTGATCCACTTCCTTCAGGGCTTCGCATACTAGAATAAAAGGCAGAGTACGTTCCTTCGACGACTCGCATAGTGTACTCAGCAATGCTCGAGCTTCAGTTTCTTTGTTCTTTTTAGCATTTTTGTTACGTTTTGTGCGTAAATGTCTCTATTTCTAGTAAAACTTAAGAGTTTTCATCAGATATTGAGACTAAATAAGCATTTCAAGACACTCTTTTTATCAAAAGGAAGCCCAAAATGAGTCCAATATGTGGACTCATCAGTTTCCTACAATTTGGAAGTATACCTAAATAATCCTGATGTAGGAGTTATTGAAGTTTGAAGATGACCAAAAACACAATTTTTCCTAAACAATTTTTTTTCTAGATTTTTATTCTTTCAGAAAATCACTATTTCCAATTATTTGCTTTTCCTAGTTATTTTTAATTGCGAGATATTACAAAATCTCCCCCTTAGAGAAATTCATCCTCGAGTGAGATTACTCTCACTAGGATAAGGGAGTAACATGTCACATTCAGTTCAATCACCCATATGCAAATGCAAAATAAGATGCCAACTTATACATAAATACCACGAAATGATTAGTACCTTAATTTGGAACTCCTCCGGATTCGAAGAGATGTGTATATCTCTTTTTATTATCATCGTCAACTTCCCAAGTAGGCTCCTCAGTAAATTTTTTCCTCTAAAGGACTTTGACTGATGGTACCTCTTTTGTTCTTAGCTTGCGAACTTGGCGATCTAGAATCTTAACAAGAATCCCCTTATAAATCAAGCTATCCTTGATCCCAATATCTTCGGTTGGTATGATAAATGAAGGGTTTCCCATGCATTTATTTATCATATGTAAAATACTGGAAAAACCTCTCCTAAACTTGTGGTAGCTCGACCTCATAAGCTACTTTTTTAATCATCTTTGATATTCGATAAGTTTCAGTATAATGCGAACTAAGCTTCCCCGTCTTACCAAATCTCATAACGTCTGTCATGGGTGAAAATTCTAAGTACAACCAGTTATCTAATTCAAATTCTAACTCTCATATCATAACATTAGCTTAGGATTTCTAACGACTCATAAATGTTTTCAACCTCTCTTCGATCACTTTTATCATCTCAATAGCTTGATGACTTAAATATGGTGCTATCAACCCATCTTTACAAAAATCAAACCACCAATAGGAGATCTACATCTTCTCCCACTAAGAGCTTCGTAAGGAGCATTTTGGATGCTAGAGTGGTAACTATTTTTTATTCAAAATTAATGAGAGGTCCCAATTACCTTTGAAATAAATTAGGAATTCCCTCAACATATCCTCTAAGGTCTGAATAGTGTGCTTTGCTTTCCATTCTCTCTAAGGATGAAAGGTAGTACTTATTTAACCTGTAAACCCTAGACTCTTTAAAATGACTTGCAAAACAGTGAGGTAAAATGTGCATCTCTATTTGAAATAATGGAGACTAGAACCCCATGAAGTCTAACTACTTCTTAACTATAAAACATTGCATAATCTTCTTTTGAATGGGTAGTCTTTACTGGCAAAAAAGGGTCTGATTTTTTCAGTCTATTGACAATAACCCAAATAGAATCATGCTATATGCGAGACCTTAGTAACCTGTGATGAAATCAATATTACTTATCTCTTATTTCAATTCTGAATGTTCTATATTCTGTGTCAAACCACTGATCCTTTGGTTCTTTACTTGTACATAATGGTAATTCGTATACATAACAACAAACTCTGCCATGCCCTTCTTTATGCTACTCAGCGAATACACTTCTCTCAAGTAATAGTACATCTATGTGGAACCTAAATGAATAGAAAATCTGGAGATATGAGCTTCCTCCATGATCCTCTCTTTGAGTCAATTCATCATTGGTACACAAAACCTACCTTGATACCTCAATACACCATCTACAACATGCTCAAAGGATGTTACTTTTCTCTTATGAAATTTTCCTTCAATTCAGACAAAATTGGGTCTTGGACTTGATTTTCTTTCACTTTTGACACTAAGGATGATTCAGCCCCATTCATCACCACTATTCCTACTTCTATGGAATCCATTAGTTTGATACCTAAGTATGCAAGTTTATGCATACCTTTCTCTAACATTCTCGTTTCTTCCTAAACATGGAAGGTACTACCCATCAACAACCTACTTAAAGCATGAACAACAACATTAGCCTTACTTGGGTGATAGAGAATATCATGGCATAATCCTTGAGTAATTATAAACACATTTTTTTCATACCATTAAGCTATTTCTGAGTAAATACATATTAATGACTTTTGTGCTCAATGTGTACATCAACATTAACACCATACAAGTAATGATGTCGTATATTCAAAGCGAATACTACAACAACCAACTCTATGATAGTGTTGGGTAATTCTTATCATAAATATTCCACTATATGGAGACATCAACTATAACTTTGCAATTCCAAATTAAAAAACACCCTAGACAAACTATATATACATCACAATATACCACAAAAGGTTGAGTACCGTGGGGTAAGGTCATAACTGTGGCAATACTTAACCTCTTTTTCCAATTAAGATATCTTTCGCACTAGATTCAAACCATTGAATCTTCACTATTTTCTAAGTCAACTTGGTCAAAGGATAAGAAATTGATGAGAACCCCTGTATAAGCCTTCGATGGTAGCCACCCAAACCTAAGGATCTCCTAGTATCTGTTACAGTAAAAGACTTGGATCATACTAGTTACAACATTTGGTAAAACCTCTTGCTTTTGGTGACAAGTGATGGCATCAAAACATTTCTTAACCTCTCTTGGTGCAGCTCTATCATATAGAGAAACTGAGGAAGACTAGGCTCTAACGCCCTTATTTCCACTACCTTGCCGGTTCTTAGGACACTCTTTCATGAGGTGACCCTCTTGTCCGCACTTCAAACGACCTGATTCGCCATCACAACACTTACCAGGGTGGGTTCGACCACACTTAGCACACGTATGAGCTCAGTTACCTCCTTGCGCCACAATACCCTTAGATTGTGCAGGTCTACCTCTAACATGTTGGGAATTCTTTTTATTATGCTCACCTACGTTTTGGGTGCTCGTGCACGAGCACATGATGGAGAAGGTCCCTTTTTCCTTTTACTGAAAGTTCGAACGACTGACATTACTTTTCTACCTTCTGAATTAACTCCATGTCTGAGCCTTTTCGTTTCTCAATTTCTCCCTTTTCCTTAGCGGTTCTTCTTCAACCTGTTACATATAAATTATAAAGATCGATATATCCATGTCCCCAATTAGCATCGCAGCCCTACTCTCTCAGCTTGATAGATGGTATAACCTATCAATAAAAAGACCATTCTACTCCTCATATCTGCAACAATCTTTGGAGAATAATGGGATAGTTGGAGGAACTTCAACTCATATTCATGAACACTTAGCGACTCCTATTTAAGGGTAAGAAAATTCTCATACCTTGGCCTATTTCAGTTCTCCTAGGAATGAACGCCCCAAGAAGGACTCCATAAAATAAGCCCAACTCGAAGGTAATGTATCATCAACTCTACCCTCTTTCCAATTGATCGAACCAAGTCTTAGAAACATTCTTCAGTTGATATTAAACAAGTTCAACTCAGTTATTATAAACGATATACATAACCTCAAGTACCTTCTTCAGTTCCTCAATAAAATTCTCATGATCCTTAGTAGTTCTTGAACCTGTGAAACATGGGGGATTCATCATAAGAGACTTCTTGGATCCTAGAAGTATGAGTCAATTCCAATGTAGCTCCTCTTTGTTTCCCAACTTTGTTGATCACCACTTTTTTTAACATTCAGATAATATTAAAAAAAATTATCAATGTTAACTTCTCCTTGGGGTTTCACTTAAGGTGCATTGGGTACCCATTGTTTCTCAAAATTATACTATGCCTGGCTGAACGACCTCTGACACCCCTTCGTGGAGGGATGATTAATATAAAACACGTGCAAGCACAAATTAGAAGAAATCTTTGAAAGATCAAACTCTAAAACACAAAATTAATGTAAAAGAAGATAGATTTTTTCTAAATGTTGCAGTCTCCTAATTATATTTTTGTGGTGCTTTACATCAATAATTAGGACTCTACAATCCCGAATTCATAAACTCCCTAGGCTTGAACTCTAACCTATGATACAAAAATTGAAATTCCTTGAGTCTACACCTCGGACATAACTGGAACATCATAACCATTATTGCCCTCAAGCGAACCCTTAGCTTGGGTACTTACTTAGTGAAAGACTTAAAAGCATAAATACGAGTATTCAATGTGTAAGATCCCAAAATGAGTTAGGGTGCCTAGATCCTAACATGTAACGATTAAGGTTATAAGGTCCTAAATGAATTATAATATGGTTTAGAGACAGTAAAGATTGAGGTGATTTGAAAGTGAAACGTCAAGGGACGACCAAGATTTACGACAACTAGTCACCTATGTTTGTCACGTGTCCATGCATGTTTATATATTGTATGTACTGAGATCATGAAGTCTCAAAATGAGTTATAATGATGTTTAAAGGTAGTATATGGAGTTTTGTGAAGATTGGAGGTCAAACGTTCAAGAACGTCCATGACGTTAAAAAGTTAGCCCTTAAGACGCTCAATATGTGTATTAATATGACCTAGCCTTTTTGGATCTGTTACATGTATTTGTTTTGGGTTAAACTTATGTGGAAGGTCTAGAAAGTTTGAAGGGTTCTATATATGTTGTAAACATCCAGGTACAACTTCTAAAGGGCCCCACAAAAGACACTACCTTTGTAATGTCAATTGACGAACCAAACGACGACAAGTTGGTTAACCAATGGCCTGTTGATGAGGTTTCGTCAATGGAAACCTTAACTGGGAAGGTATCAAACAAAAAATAGGCCAAGTTCCAATCGATGGATGCAAAAGGACAGTCAGTCGAATGACCAGCGGCCAGTCGATTGTGGTCCGTCGATGGTGGCCTGCAGTTGTTGCTTTCGTGCTGTTTTTTTAAAGGGGTGAATGGGAAATTCACCCCATATACTAACCTGACTCTAATTTATTAAGTTACATATATTTGTGTGTATAAAAGGATGAAACACGTGAACAACCCATTCTGAATCCCCTCTACACGAAATTAAACTTTCCCTCAAAAAATAATCTCCCTAAAAACCTCCATTGTTGTTGAAGCTCAAGAACAGCTTGGAGCATGGAATCCTGCGATTTATTCACCACGTTTTAGAGGCATTCATGTATATAAACGTATGGTTTTCCTTCTTGTATAGTTATCCTTCCATCTAGAAAGTTAATCTCAAAGTTTTCAAAGAGAAAAATATGATCAAATCTCTTCTTCTTTAATTTATCCATGGGTTTTTTCTCCAAACACTTTAAATGGTTAAATCATGTTGAATTGATTTTTATTAATTGGTTTTAACGTGATTACAATCCAATTGCATAATAAATCCATATTCCCTCCCTAAATTGATTTAGTCTTTGCATGGGCTTTGTGATATTGACTTATTATCGATTGAATTGTGATTCTATTACGTTGAAGTGGTTATATCTTGTGTTATTTACGTGGATTAATGTTGAATTGATGATGAATAATCTATGTGGATCAATGTATGAAGATTTGAACATGCTTAGATTAGTTTTCCATAGTTCACTGTAACATTGGCCTCTTAATTATTTAATGTGGAATTCAATTGTTTAGGGATGGTTGTATCTACTGTATTACTTGGATATTATTGATGAATTGGAAATAAGTGATTCATGTTGATCACCAATGATTCTTCTAGTTTTCATTGATGTCTCAAATAGACTGTTCACTGTGAACTAGTTGTTATGTCAAATTGTAGTAGGATTTCATGTAGATTAGGTTGTCCGTAACTAACGCCTTATGTCGATAATAATAATGAATTGTGGGTATGAATTTTTAATTATCAAAGAAAATGACTCTTAGCATGAATTGATCTAGCTTCTTCTAGCCTACAATTTGAATGTAATAATGAAAATTATGTGATCTTAATTTTAGTGTAGATGAAGAACAATTTAGTGTTGATCATTATGAATTTAGCTACTACCCTGAATGTATATTATTGACACATGATGATTGATGAGAAAAACTAGGATAGTTACTTGATGATCTATAACTCTCTACTTTCTACCACATATAAGATATAGTGCACTAGTTGTATCATGATCTTGTAACAACTAGTACATGGTTTCGTTTATGATTTAAGTACATATAGATACTACTCTATAATGTATTAACGATGAGAAATATGCATTGATCAATGATGGTCAAATATTGATGAATTGGTAAGAATGATTGATTCCTCTACTTTTCTATATTAATGTAGTTGATGGAGCCTTGTATGACATTGTATGATATGGCCCACTTATGGTGGCGGTGCTTACTTTATTCTCATTATATATGTGTTTCCATTGCCTTGAAGGAACATTGATGATTATATGAAGGAATTATTATGATGATCACTTCATGTGTAACTTGTGCCTAGTCTTATTCTCTAGTTGTGAATCTAGGTGATGTTACTATTGTGATGATCATGTAAATGGCTATGTTAAGGTTATATGTAATTTCTGCCTATACTGAGGTCTTATAATGCTATATGTGATGTAAAGCTAAGCTTAGTACATAAAGACTAAAGCATACTGTAAGAATGTTGGATATCTTAAATAAATGAGTCTTAGGTTATGCTAACCATTCTATGATGTGGTGTGATGTATTATTCACTAGGATGACTTGATAGATGTACTAGCATAGGAAAGGGTATGGGACTTTGACTATGTATTGCACATGTTCACCTTGATGGGATAGTTCCTAGGTTGGTCTTCTAAAGTCATACATAGGATTGTATGAACATGTTATGTATATGAATTATATGCTATAATGTTAAGTATATGATTTGATGAAGCATGAATGTGAACAGTGTCTTGGAGTGTTTATATGAAAGGATTGCTCATATAGACACACATATAGACTTATGCATTGATATATGTACATGTGTGACATTTTGTGTTATGTGAAATATTTTCTTACATATATGTATACACACACACATGAATGATGATCTAGTCAATAGAGGAACCTTGAAAGGTGTGCTCAGGTGCATCCTAAACTATATAGTGCTAATACAAATGCTATGTCCATATGAAAGGATCTTCTCACATGATTTAGGTTGATGAACTTTCTTCTATGACCTATGGGCTAAGCATATGGGGGGGGGGATGAATCTCCTAAGCCTATATTTTATAAGTAATGTCAATGAAGGCTTTTAATAAAGGGAACTTAGCTTAGAACCGAGCGAACTTGAATATGAGTGTGTGTTTCTTTCCAATGTGGAAAGGAAGGTCTAAAATAAATATCATGAGGTGGATAACCACAATGCCTCAATAGACATAATAGGGTTTCAATAAGTGAATAACCATAATGCTCCATCTTGTCAAAAAGAGGGTGATCACATGTATCTCCGAGTTCCATAACTATGATTTCCACATAGGATCTAGCAATGTGATACCACTTAGTATAATAGCATGTTTTAATGTTCTACCTTGGCTAGGTAGGAACACCTTCCATTGGTGTAAGACTCTACAACAGCAAATTCCATGTTTAGAACCTATGGTCTAAGTGTCAGTTAAGGCTATAGTTTCTCTAAAGTAAAATGGACAATGGAAGTAAATGAATAGGATCCTAAATAATAGTACTTAAGGGAGGTGACATAGGATAGGTTTAATAAATTAACTCATCTAGACATTGAACAAGTAGCTCCTTAGGAAGTCCTAGGAAGGTGACCTAATGTGTATGTTTATGCTTATGCCCATATGCATAGTACGATAGCATTTGTCTACTTATTATGAAGATGTGCATGGTATGAATCTATGAGATGTTATGTTATCCTTATATGCACTATGTTGGTGTAAATGTCGATATGATGGTCTTGTATTTCGATGAATGAAGTTGACTTCACTTACTTGTTGATATATGAATTGAATGCTAAAGTTGTGGTCTCATGAAGGGTTCACTAAGCATGTGTGGGGTTATGGAGTTTCACCTGTGCATTGCACTAGTATACTAAAATTGGGGTCATGAACAAGGTCTCATAAAGATGTATATGTGAAAAGAAGTAAAAATATGTACAACTTGAAGTAGCATACTGTAAAGCCAATGTAATCTTGACTTAAACGCGTCTTTGATATATTATGCTTATATGATGATACGTGTTGGCTTATGTAGGTTGTATTTATGTTTCCTTGTGGATTTAATGTGATTCATTGCACCAAGTATCATTAGAGGGTTACTTGGGAGTGTAATGAATAAAAGGACGAAACATACACTGTAAAGTAGGAATAACTTACTGTAATGTGCCTTAAAAATGTAATAAAATCTATATGTGATATTATGTAATATTTGGAATTTGAATATGTTTATATGAAGTATGTTAATGATATAAATGCTATTGTATAAAATTTTTATGAAGATTTACTAAAAAGGCATGAAGTATGATTTCAAGAAAATGTACCTTTTAAATGCATGTTTTAGCATGGCTGCCATACTTAGTGCATTCTTGTACTAATTCCATTCTTGTACTAATCCCATTCTTCTCTAATTTTATACAAATTTTATATTATGGATAAATAATGGATATCTTGAATAGTGAATAGCTTGATACATGATCCCCAAGCGAAATGAAAGGAATCCTTAAGTTCAAGGATCTCTACTAATGTCTTTACTGTAAAGTATATAAGGTTGTACTTATGTTTATGTTTAAAGGGTAGTGTCCCTAATGTACTCTAATGTTGTTGAGTAAGATGGAAAAGAGTCTTAAGGTATAAATATGTATTATGACTTATGATATATATATATATATATATATATATATATATATATATATATATATGTGAAGTAAAGTTTCTACATTATGATGTGCTATGAAAAGTTTTAAATTTTTCGTTAAATTTACTATGTCAATGTGATAAATTATAACTATGGTCTTGTATAAGACCTCCGAGAAAACAAGTACGCCATGTTACTTCTAGGGGGTGCTCCCCGGTTGTTACACAATGCATCTATTTCAAGGTCAAACATTCATCTAGGCCACAATGAAAACTCAAGTATTAATATATTAAATGGTAATAGAAAGGCATAGGCTGCAAACCGTCTTTTAAACATCAAATACAAAGTGGGATTTTAGGAAATGACTCATACTCATGTTAGTAAAAAAAATAATGAAATCAAAGAAAGAGAAGTCCTGCAGAATGCAAGGAGGCTTACCAACTAACTCTTAGTGTTCAAGTTGATCAACGAGGAACTCTGTGATGATCCTTGTTACCTACAATTTTATCATAAAACGATGCACACAAACTAGCATCAGTGCATTAAATGTACAATTATGCGAGTTGGATTGCTAAACATGCATAGGCTTGAAAACAAGCTGAAAGAAACACTTACCTTGACTCAATCAGTGAATAACTTAACTCAATATAGAGCAATAAAACACAGGCAATATATGTAAAACTTATAAAACAGTGGAAAACAATTTAAATCGTTAAAGAAAATACAATAACAAACTTAACGTTATTTATGTAATAAAGTAATATTATTTTTGTGGAGTTTCAGTATCCGACAACCACAACTATAATCCTAAGTGGTGATACATCATCTTGCCCATGCTACCAGAAATATCCTATACTTTGCCGTCATATAGAAAGTCTTAACTAAGTTGATCATCTTGTATATGAGAAAAATTATATTTATGAATTCGTCTAAAAATATGATCCTTTACTATCCATGATGGCTACGTGGTTTGTGGAGGCTTGAGTTAATATGAACTCGAATTCCTTTAGGTTACCTATACTACTCCCAAAATATACTTCGCTAATGTGTGTTTAAAACAAACTTCTTTATTTTGTTTGAGATAATTAACTAAAACTTTGTTTAAAAGATCTTTTGGAATTGATATTCCCACTCTTTATCAAATGTTAAACATAAATAACCATTTTGGGAATATATGGTCCTCATATACTTATTTTAATAAATTAACTTCAATATTTACTCTTTACTCTTTACTAGTCTTAAACATTATATCTTAAAAAAATTTAAACATTTGGAGAACTCTAAGAACTCTTCTCGACTTGACTCTTACTTCTCTTGACTTTGATCTTAACTTTTCTTGAATTGGATTATGGATTGAAGGTTAATGATAGAATATTTATGGATTATCTTATGATTAATAAACATACCTTAGAGTGTTAAAATAAAGGAGAAAAAATAGGTACATTGGTATATGGAACATGTGAGAAAATATGCGGAAGAAATAGGATGAACTGGAGTCCCTGCCATGGGGCACCAACAATTACAATTCAGGGAATGACTCGAGTCGCTTTGGATTGTGCAGCGCCTCAAAGGTAAAATTTCATGATCCCATGTTGCGCCTCTGAGAGGGGAAACTCCCCAGACCATTCCTAAGTGCTCCCCGACTTTTCATCTTTTTTTTCATCTCTATACCCTCCTATTTAATTTTTTTCTTTCCCAATCACTTTAAATCAATTATATGCTAAAAAGTATAAAAAATTCAACTCTATATCAAACCTAATTACATGAATCCAGATGAAAAAACTCTTGAACGATTTCAAATAATCAATAACATAAAGGAACTTCAACAGATCCATCCAGAATTCAATTAAAAACATTTAAAGACTAAAATTCTCTGAAATATGTTAGGATTTGCTTGTGGGTGAACTAATCCAATGCTATATGTTCTCACATTCCTCTAATTGCAAGATGCTATATTTTCTTTTAAAAATCATATGTAGAATATATAAAAATATCTTTCAACTTTGTGGTCTTAAAGATAAGCCCCACCTCCGAGAAAGAATAACCTTCTATATTAAACACCATTACAGGTTATAAAGTGAACCCTCATATTAATTAAATACAAGAGGAATACTAACTAAAACATATATTAGCATCAAATTGAAAGAAAAGTTTGAAAATAATTTACGAAATCTCATAACTTAGGTAATATACTACATATAGAACATAAATTTTAAAGAAAGCATCTAAAATTGAAAGACTATCCTAAATTGTGTGTCTTTGAAGTCTCTAATATGCATAAACGTGTGTCATGACAAGACATAAGACTACATAAAATGTTACTAATAATAACAACTCGTAAAACTGGAGTCCTGCACGAAATACCCTCAAAATGAATTAGGATGAACTAGATCCTCACATGCGTTTTAAGAGTTTATAACTTGTTAATTACTGAGTAAATGATTTTATAGTTCAGTTTGGTTGTGTTTGAGGTCAAATGTCAAGAAACGACTAAAATATTTGGAGACTATTTGTTTGAGTTCTAGTTTTTTGTTAAGTGTTTTGATTCAGCGTTAATGTGTTGTTTGAGGTTTAAAGTTAGTGGTATAACGTAACACCAAGATGGGAATGCTTAGACTCAAAAATTTTGGGCACGATTCTCCAAGGACAACTCTAAGGGTCCCTAAGGAGGACCTAAAGACTAGGCGAAGAAGCTGCCATGAGTAGCACAGCCAGTAGCTCGAGGGAGTGTGTCCGCCTCGTGATCCATATCCATCCATGAGCATAATATGTCTCCGCATCTCGGAGACTATTGAGGATCTTTCTATCCCAAAATTTAATTTCGTAAAAAATAGGGAAACCTCCGCGACGGGAACTTGCTCCATGACGATAAATTTGAAAATAAAAGTTAAGTTAGAATTTCATTTGAAGATACAAATAATTTAGGGTTATTTTTTGTATTTTAGGGGTGTATTATATATTTATTTTAAGTCATTATACATCCCTTCCCAATCGAAAACACAAAAACCCGAATAAAAGACCCTCATCTCCCAAAAAACGCTGTAAAAAACTCAAGGAAGAAGATGAAGATGAATGGAGCTAGGGTTTCATTTGAAGAACTTTATTCTTAAAATTTTCTTGGGATTTCTTTTAATCAGGTATGAGGACTCTCTATATTTGGTTCCTATTTCAATCAAAAAGAAAATTCTAAGTATTATCAAAAACTATAAAAACCCAAATTTTGATTCTATGCATGGGTTCTTGCATGAAATGGTTGGAAATGGTGATTTATGTTGGTATTAATGATTATTGACAGTTTAAAAAACAAAATCCTTGAACCTATGTTTTCTACAATTTTCTAATTTTCATCACAAAGTAGGTGTATTGATTTTCAATTGATGGTTATATATTTGTGTTTGAATTGGTGTGGGCTATTAATATATGGTGTTATTAATGTATTTTTGAAGAATCGATATTGAATTGAATGATATGATATTTATGTTAATTATTGGATAATGTTTAGCTTAATTGCATAGTTTAATTCGACTATAATATATGTTATTCTATTGCGAAATTATGGAGAATGAAGGGTTGGTGATGGTGGCTTTTTTAAGAAGGTAAGTTGACCCAATACCCTTACTTATATTTATTTTATAATTGAATATCTCTTGTGTCGTATGATGCACTAATGGTGGTGGTGCTTAATTGTTACATATGTTATGATCATGTCTTTATTGACATTATAGTGTCTTGTTAGGGTGTATGTGAAGGTATGATGTGATGTCGGCTGTGTGAAGTTAATGTTTTCATGTATAATGTGCTACGACAAATATGAATGTATAAAGTAAAGTATGTTATCATATATGTGTGATCTTGTATATTGTGGGCATAATGTTATGAATAATGTATTTCTCTAATGTGTACATGTGATGATGATGGACAGTGAAGGTCCTTATATGTTGATGTGGTTTCTTGTTTGGGTAGACCTACTTGTCCTTACTTGACACATAAATGCTTCTAGATTATGAACTCTTAGACTTGGTAGACTTAGGTGTCTTCTCCTTGATGTATGAAAGTTATGTGAATGTGATCCCTTGATTTTGTAGGCTTAGGTACCCTTGTCATGTATGTATGTATGAATGAACGAATGACTATCTAGGATTGCTAGACCTAGTTAGTTCCCTACTATAAATGAATGAAAGTATATGATCGGTAGACCTAAAGTAGGTACCATTCTATGAAAGACTAATATGAAACCTTCAATACTAAAAGAAGGTTATTAATGAAGACTTGATGCGGTAGACCTTAATGGTGGCCTCTTCTTGAATCTAGTGATCGACTTAGAGGTAGGTGGGCTGGAACGACATAAGAAATATCTCTAAGGAACTCATACGAGATATCCTAAATTAGCCTTGATTGGTAGATCCTTGTGTATCCTTCTTGGTAATGTTATTTTGAGACAATAGGGTTAGAAATGGCACTCTCTCTAATACATTAGGATGAATAAATTAAATCTATGAGAAACAAGTCAAAGCACCGAGAGGATTTTCTTGTGGTAGAAGCTTTATTTGAGAATTAGAGTAGAGTATAAGTAAGACCTTGATACCCCCTAAACCATGTGCAAACATGGTATGTTTCCTAGTTGTACCTTGGATAGTACAACTTCCTCCACCGAGTAGGATAGACTCTAGATTCTACACCAATCTAGTGTTTTCTATGTCGATTAATGTCTATTCTCATCATGTGGGATGTTAACTTTTGTAGTTTTGGATAGGTTTTATGACGTGTAAGTAGTAGTATAGGATGCTATCTACACATGGAAAGAGTAGTCCTTGAAGATTCTAAAGTGAGTTATTTAGGTATTATAAGATCATTGTGTGAAGTCTCCTAATTGAATGATTGACTTCCAAATAACTTTACTAAAGAATGTTCACTTTATTAGCATATCGAAGTACAAAGGTTTTTATCTAAGGTGGCTTTGAGGAAAATTTAGGTGTGCTTGAAAATGTTACATTGAAGGCGCTTTAATTCCTACCTAGGTGGGTATTAAAGTAAACCTTAGATAGCTGGTCTGAATGATGTAATGGTTATTTGATAAATATGGATATATCTTGTCTTATATGTTGATGTTACTTGAAAATGACATTATATGTGAATGTGGACTTGTGTTGAGTATCTTAAAATCTTTCGATAAAGATTTTATCAAAAATGTGTTGAGAGCATGTTTCTACACGAAATATCCCTTTTAGCATGGTTTTCCCATGGTCTCAATACTTAGTACTTAATTATGCTAACCCCTTTCTCCCTCTTTTTGACTAAAGTGCATGGATTGGATATGTTGCATGCCATTGAGGTTTATTAGGTTTCTAATTAGTTGAATATTAAGACTTGGTGTCCTCATAGATTCGAGGACAATACCCTAATTGTTCCTTTTTATGTCTTCCAGTATTTCTTTATGTTCTGTGTGGGCTTTCCCAATGTTGTAGTCTAAAGTATTTTATTCTTTACGAGACATAAGTATTGTATAGTCAAATATTTTAAAAGTCATATGCGTTCTTATTAATGAAATTATTCTTTGTGCGTGAAGAAAGTATTAAATTATTACTTATTTTTTAAGTGTCGTATGCAATGAATGATCCTTGTGGCATGTATGAGACTTCCGAGAGTTTGAATTCCCCGTGTGACGAATGGGTGAGGGGTTCTCCTGGGTTTTTACAAATTTGGTATCAGAGCATAAGTATTTTAGTATGGTCATAGGTCATCTCAAAACCACATCTAGTAGAGTCTTATTGGTAATGTGAAGGTCACCACATTATGAATATGAGGCTATTGGGTTTTAAGAAACCTTCACTTCTTCATTCTTCTAATCGTGCCTAATATTTTGGCTTATGCTGTCTTTCCCTTATTCTTTATATGATGATCCTTACAGTGAGGCCTTTAGAAATTTTGGGCTTAAAGGTTGAGGGACAGAAAATGGTTGGTGTTGCTTAGTACTATGGCTTGTGAAATAATAGGTGTGAAATGGTAGGTTGTAGTGATGACTTATGATGTAAATGACTTGATGTTGTGTTTTATTTGTAGAATCTGGCTTAGGTATGTTTTATTGTGAGGCAAGTTGAAGGAGAAGGTGAAATGTGGTGGTAGACATGTATAGGTGTGATGAGTAAGACGACTAGATGTTGTTTTTGGTCTGACCTTAGAATTGAAGGAGGTGATGTTTGAAAGGGACAATATAAGTTTCTCCTATGTGGACAGCGGGGGATAGGATGATCAGGAAATAAGGCTTTTGAGAGTCTTTAATGTTCATGAGTTAGGCTTGGTTTATCTTGTTATTTCAAGAGGTTAGTCAATTGAAGATTTTGGTGAGAACGATATTAGTTAGGTTAATCATTTCTTGATTGAGATTCTTATGGTATGTTCATGTTGATGTTAGATGGGTTTCTCCCAAGTGAGGAAGTATGGTGAATAGTAAGGTGGTTGGGAGTGAGATATCCTTATATTTTCTTTATCTACTGATTCAACCCTAAAGCTAAGAGTCCTTAGTAACTTGATTCATCATATGGAGTGTTTTGTGGGAAAGAAATGAGGTTCCAAATATTCTCCTTATGTTATTCATGTCTTAGTTGAATTCTTGTAAATGAAGAAAATGAGTTTTCAAAAACGAAGTTATATTCCTCATGTTGATATGCATCTATAATGAGTTGTCAAAATGTTGCATGAGTTGACTTGTTGAACATATGTAATGTGTTACTAAGAAGTTGCATATTGAGCCTTTTTCGGGAACGTTGCTTGAATGTGCCTTACAGAACGTTTAAATGATAATGATTTTACTTTAAGAAGAAAGTTCCTCCGATAGCTTGAGAAATAGTTAAGAATGATGCATAAAGAGTTGGTAGATGTGTTTCTACTTGCTTGAATTGCATGAAGATGTAGGTTACTTTAACGTAAAGTTGATGTTTCCTTGTGATTGGTGCAATGACTATGATGTTCTATGTAGTGGGCTGCTAGTGAGTCATTCAGTCCTTTATAACGTTTTAGTGAAATACTCTCAAAAAGAAAGAGGACGAACTAGAGCCTCACATATGTTTTAAAATTTGATAACTTGTTTATTTAAAGAGTAAATGAGTATATAAGTTAGTTCGGTTGTGTTTGAGGTCAAACGTCAAGGAACGACAAAGACGTTGTAAGACTAGTTGTTTGTATGCTAGTATGTTTTTACGTGTTTTGGTTGAGTGTTAGTGTATTTATTGAGGTCTACAGTAAAAGGTGATGACCCTGACACCTAGATGGGCATGTTTAGGGTCAAATTTTTTGGGTACGACTCCCTAAGGAAAACTTAAGGATCCTTGAGGAAGGCCCAAACACTTGGCTAAAAAGCTGCCAGGGGCAGTGCGAGCAGTAGCTCTAGGGAGTGTGTCCACGCCGTGGACTAGCTCCAACACCCATCGCAGACCCTTCTGTTCAAAATTTGAATTTCGTAAAACTTCATGGAACACCTCCTCAACGCGGACTTGTTCCGCGACGATAATTTCGAAAATAAAAGTTAAGTTCGACATTCATTTAAAGGTCCAACTAATGTAAGTTTTTTTAAAAATATTTTGGGGGTTACTTTATATTGAAAGTCATTATACACCCATTCGCCAATAAAAAACACAAACACTTAAAACAAAAACCCTCCTCTCCCAAAACACTCTCTGAAAAACTCAAGGATGAATAAGAAGATGGAGATAGAGCTAGGGTTTCATTTCAAGAGCTTTCTTTTTGAAATTTTCGTGGGATTTCTTGTAATAAGATATGGGACTCTTTATCTTAAATTCCTCCTTAAACCAAAAAGTCACTTCAAAGTATTTTAAATGTTCTTTAAAATCCTAAAAACCCTAATTTTGAATCTATGCATGGGTTCTTGGATGAAATGGGTTTATATTGTTATTTATATTGTTATTAATGATTATTAATGGTTTTAAGAAATGAAATTTGATGAACCCATGTATTGTCAAATTCTCTAGATTTCACCATAAAGTAGGAATATTGATTTTGAGTTGATGGTTATGGATTTGTGAAGTCAGTTGTGTGAAGTTTAAGTGCTCATGTAGAATGTGCTAGGAAATCTATGAATGTATAAAGTAAAGGATGATGTGATATGTGTGAGATCTTATACAATGTTGGCATAATGTGAGGAATAGTGTATTTCTCTAACTTTTACATGTTATGATGAGGGACTACGAGGGTCCTTATATTTTGATATGGTGGATTTTAGGTAGACATAGTTTTCCCTACTTGAAACATGAATGCTTATAGATTATGAACTCATTGGACTTAGTAGACATAGGTGCCTTCTCCTTGATGTATGAAAGTTATGTCAATGTGATCTGTTGACTTTGCAGTCATAGACACCGTTGTCATGTATATATGAATGAATGAATGAATGTCTAGGATTTGTAAACCTATGTTGGTGCGCTTCCATAAATGAAAGAAATTCTAAGATCAGTACACCTAAAGTAGTTAACCTTCTATAAGAGACTAATAGGAAACATTGAGTAAGAAAAGAAGGTTGATTATGAAGCCTTGAAGCGGTAGAACTGAATTGTTCCTTCTTATTGAGTGGAATGATAAACTTAGAGGTAGGTCTGATGGAATTGCATAAGAACCATCTCCAAAGAAGTCATCAAAGTTGTCCTAAATTAGACTTGATTGGTAGATCCTTGTGGTGCCCTTCTTGGTAATGATATTGTGAGTGGATAGGCTTAGAAATGACACTCTCTCTAACAAACTAGTATGAATGAACTAAATCTATGAGAAGAAAAAGAAAAGAACTAAGTGGATATGCTTATGGTAATAGCTTTACTTGATAATCTAACTAGAGTAAAAATAAGCCCTTGATATCTTCTAAACCACGTGCCAACACGGGATGTGTCCTAGTTATACCCTTTGCAAGTAGAACACCCTCCACATATTAGGGTATTCTCATCTTGTGGGATGTGCACTCTAGTAGTTGGATAGGTTCTATAACGCGTAGGTATAATATGGGGTGCTATATACACATGGAACAAGTAAGCCTTTAAGATGTTAAAGTGAGTTCCCTAGGTTTCCTACGACAATTATGTGGAGTCCCCTGTGTGAATGATTCATTTCCAAATGACTTAAGTAAAAATGTTCACCTTAATGTTAGCATGTCGAAGTAGAAAGGTTCTTATGTAGGATGACTTTGAGGAACACATAGTTGTGCTTGAAAAGGTTGTATGGGCTTCCCTTTCATGTCCTTCATAGGTGGGTCTTAGAGTAACCTTAGGTTGAAGGTCTAAATGATAAAATGATTAATTGATCGATATGGCTATGTCTTGTGTTATATGTTGATGTTACTTGATACTGGCATTATATGTGAATGTGGAATTGTCTTATGTCTCTTAAAATCCTATTTTTTTTTAAAAAAAGGTCATGAAATCATGCTACTATACTAAATGTCCCTTTTAGCATAGTTTTTGAATGGTCTCCATACTTATTACTTAATTGTGATAACCCCTTTCTTTTCCTTTTTGTCTAATGTGTAGGGATTGTGTATGTTATATGCTATGGAGATGGATTAGGTTTCTAAGTGGTTGAAGAGGAATACTTTACGAGTCCTCATAGATTCGAGGATAATACCCGACATCTTCCTTTTTATGTCTTTTAGTATTTAATTATGTTTCGTATGGTCTTAATCCGAGTATTGTACTCTAAATTATTAGATAATTTATGAGACAAACATATTGTGTATTTACATGTTTTAGAAGTCTTCCGCTTGCTTATTATTAACTGTACTCTTTGTGTGTGAAAATTGTTTCAATTCTTACTTATTTTAATGTGTCGTATGCAATGAAAGATCCATGTGGCTTGAATTAGACCTCCGAGAGGGCTAATACGCCGCGTGATGACTAGGGGGTGCTCCCGTGTCGTTACACTCTAATAGAAAGGATATCTTACTCAAAAATAGACAAGCGGATGAAGTGATCTAAGAAGACTCTTGTTAAGGATTATGAGATCATGTATCTAGGTCGAATGACATAAGTTCATCGAATGTACATATATGTATTATAGTTGAATAACAAATATCTAAAAGAAAGGAACATAATAGATAACCATGTACTCAAGTTGAAAGCAATGAAATAAAAGATTAAAATCTTGTAAGCTTTACAAAATATTTCTCATCTCTATACTCACCATAATAAATGATGTATAAAAATACACTTTAACAATATTAGGAGATTCTTTAACTGACAACTATCACTATGAGTTACGTGATGATGCATTGTCTCGCCCACAGTGCAAGAATTGTCCTATATCTTACTGGGGTATAGAATATCCTCAAAATAGTTGATCTTCTAAACAATAATATATATACTAATGCTCAATCTTTAAAAAGACATACTCTTCGTCTAGTTTGAGATAATTGCTCAAGCTAACCTCTTAAAGGAGGATACTGCTCTTGTAATATCTTTTAAACTAATAACTTAATTATAAATCTCAATTTCGATTTTAACAATGTAAAAATTTGATACCTATAGGAATACATATCCCCCATATACTCTTTCTCAATTCATACATGAAAACTCTTTCTAAAAAACATATAAAAATCGTATTTTAATATGATCATTGATTTGAAGTAATACTGCATAAATATTGATGGTATATGTACATAGAATAGGTCTCATACAGTGATGGCATACTCGATTGTAAGAATAATAATTTTTAGAAATTATTTTCTTGAAACTCATCTTTACTTTCTCAAAAACATATTTTAAAAATCAATTGTTGGATTTAAAAAAAACATCTCAATATTAATTAATCAAATCATAGGATTCATCTGGATTAAGGACATGAATGACTCAACTCAGGGATCTTAATAGCAATATGGAAACTCAGTACTCAGGAGTCAAAACTTCGAACTCAAAAACACTACTTATCAAAAATTACTCAACTCCTAGGGTTCATACTGAAATAGAGACATTAAAGGATCAACTCGAGAATCTTCATGCATAACATTTATTAATTCAACAATTAGGAAAATAATTTCAAAAAAAATCTGTAACTCAAAAACTCAAAAACAACTTATCACAAGAATACTCAAATGTAGGGGTAGAATCCTAGATACAGTAACCTTAGTAAATTAATATAGGCGGGACCATGAAATTTTATTATTTTGTAGAAATAATATTTAATATATAAATTAATATTTATTAATTGGAAGATTTTTTGGGATTTAATAAAAGTTTAATTTGAATATATCATAATGAATGTATCTTACTAATTTATGTATCATATTTATTGACTTCACATTTAAGAAAAAGTTTACATTATTTACAACAAATACATCAAAATCATGATATCACTCTTTATTGTTATTTCAAAGTAGATATAGAGAGTGAGGACAAACTAGTACAAAACAATAATAGAATTACATACAAGGAAGAACAAGGTTCTTGAAGAATTGTCACAACCGGGGAGCACCCCTGGTTTTAACTAGCGTCTTCATCCTTTTAGAGGGTTTTGACTAGCCCTTAGCATACAACATCGCATTTCATAGGTAAATAAAAAATACGGAATATTAAAATTTTACATATGAAGTTTACATACACTTCTGATTTATCAACATAGTCAACGATTTTCCCACACATAACCATCTATTATAGAAATACAAAGTTTGGGACATACACCTTACACTATTACAATATGTGTCATATAGAACATAGAATAAAAGTCTCAAAGATAACTAATGAACATTGTCTTAGACATAGTTAAATAGCTAGAACTATTATAATGGGTTTCGTCCTCATAAATAGCTAGACCTAGAATAGTGGGTTTAAACCTCGAACTTGAGGACTCACCAACAACTTGGGAACTATCCAATTTTTCCTTGAAATAGCCTTGAAACTCTTTAATGGCCCGAACCTACATTATTGTAGAAATATAGAGAATAAGGGTTAGTACAAACCACAAGTACTAAGGATGAAGACATATGCAAGTAAACCGTTAAGAATCATGCTAACAAAGACATTTTGTTCAAAACATGCTTAATCACTTGAAAAGTCTTTATGCACATTCCAAGCATATAGTGAAGTTCACAACATAACAACAATAAGATATTTTCATATTATGTGTTCATGAGCAACATCATAGTAAAGATATAAGCAACATTTCATCATGACATTATAACACCTTACCTTTAATCCCAATTCAAGCATACAATTGCAATGCCTATATGCAGCCCTATAAACCCACATAATCTAACTCAACTATCAAAGAGAACATAAGAATTGCATTTAAATCATATTGCAAAATAACAAGTGCTCCTAATATTCATTCAAGGCAACATAGACCGCAACATGTATATCAAGTGAATACAACATCATATGAGACAAACATTTCATAGAATCAACATTATGTATTTCATTCATAACATGTATATAAATAATACCATCCTAGGAATCCCCTCAAGGCCCACATATGCAATGTATAGGTAAAATACCATTCCCTTACCTACACTACTGAACCTCTAAAGTCATCCTAGTTTTTATGCATCTCTTTACATTCATTCATTTATTTTATTTTCGGGTAACTTCACCATAACCGACAATAGACCATGTGAGCTAAACATAAATACTTTGTAAACCCCTCACAACAAAAGCAGGGCATCTAACTTAACAAAGTAGGACATATACATCATAATGGTGTCTATGTGGATCCACTAGCTAGGATTTCCTATGGGGGAACATAGTTAAAGAAATGGGAGATTGTTTCTACAAACCCTCTTTATGCTTATTCTCATTTTAGTTTCCATCTTATGAGACACTTAGTGAACCTACCTTCATCATTGGAAGGGAAACCTCTTATTGTCAAGTTCACTCAGTGCTACGCTACATAGTCCCTTTTTGAAGTATCTTATAGTCTTTCTAAACATTAGTTTATATCATATGTCTTAGGAGACTAACCCCTTGTAAAACATGATCATCGCTCTTTGAGTATAGAATCAGGACTTCCTTTCAACCCAACATTTAGAGAGAACATTACATCATAATCATGGTAATAAGATGCATATAGGAGTACCATTCAATATCTCATTATTACACATCTATCATCATCTTAAAATTCATCACATTTGTAATATGATATTATAATCATAATCTCGTCACCTTGCGATTATACTCACATATTCATACTTCAATTGAACAACAATGTAAGATCAATAAAAATGGATAAGATAAGAAATGCTTGATGTGTCAAGAATGCCTATGATTAGACCAGGGTTCACAAGGATTGATGCGCATAGAACCAGACATCAAAACCCTTTATAAAGCCAAGACAACTAACTTAGGGAGTTAGCTGAGCTTGGGAATGTTGGGTCCAAACATGTAGGGCTCTCGAATACAAAGATTTATTTGAAGGAGTCTTTACTGGACTTAAAAAGGGAAATCCTTAGGTTTGGAGGGGCTAGGAGTAAAATGGTATTTTTCCAGGCTAAGGTTAGTATCGTAATAACCCTAACTATAAAATTAATTATTTAATTAATAATGTGTAGCGTTATTTTTGGAAGAGAGGGCCGAAATTTGTCTCTTGAAGTGAAGTCTTACTCTACCCGGGTTTGAACCGAGGTGGAACCAATGAATTAAAGTGATCTTTTATTTAAGCTATTGATTTAATGTATTAATTATTTTTTGTTATTAACTATATGATTAAAAAAAATTAAATTCAGATTTTTATTAAATAAACAAAACGTTATTGACTAAGACCTAAAATTAGACTCCTAAGTCTCCTACAACTCCCACTCTCTCACGTTTATCTCTCCACTCCCACACTCAATCTCTCTTATTCATTCTCACGTTTTTTCTCTGCCAAAATAATATACAAAAGCATAAAAATAAACCAACTTAATCACCCTTGAATAACTCACACGAAATTACAAGAAAAACAAACGTTAATCGCACACTAGGCTAAGGGATGTTGTCATTCGAGTGGAGTTGATATTGGGGATTCTTAGACGTGTTATTGGGTGAAGTTTTTTGATATCAAGTCATGATTTTAAGGTAAACAATGAATGTTTTTCTTCCCTCTTGGTCCCTTTCTCAAGAGACCCCCTAAGGTTTAGACGAATCTATTCCAAAAACTACGAATTGTTCCTCGTTGCATGTACATGTCACTAGCTCCCATTGAATCATAGGTTCGTTATGTTTGATGGTAGAAAACTAGGGATGAAACGTGTTTTTTATGATTATATGTTTATATGTATGTTTGGAATTATGTGACTATGATTGTGTTTCCGAAAATATAATTACGTGTGTATGTGTATGTTGTTGTGGCTATTGTTCATGGTTTAGGACTTGAAATGGTATGATAGTTCTTTTTATTTCATGTACACATGTTCATGTAAGTATGATGTTCATATGAGTTGAATGTGGCTGATTTGAGGGATAATCTCTTGTTTAAACAAATCCATCAAAACGTACCTAAAACATTCTAAATGCATTACAAAATTCCCCTAAGAACTAAGGTGTAGCTTGATGAAAGGATGCTGAAAAAATTAAAAGAAAATTTCCAGCTTCTAGTGATAAATTTCGGTCAGCAAAGAGGGTTCCAAATGTTGAAAAGAAAATGAATTAAAACAAGTGAGATCATGGAGGATTGAACCCGTGACCTCACCATGTTAAAAACCACGAAAATAAAGAAGTAAAAAGAAATGTGGTGAAGGGGATTCAAACCATGGTATTGTCTGGAAAATGTAACTTAAAAAAAAAAGAAATGAGAGAAGTGGGATTCAAACACACCAACTCTAAATCAGATTTAAGGAGGAGAATAATGAAAAAAAAGGGAGAGGAGTGTGGGAATCGAACCCACGGCCTCTTAGGCAGATTAAGGAGGAGAAAAAAAGAAAACTAAAGAGGGAGGCGTGTGGGAATTGAACCCACGACCTCTTACGAAGATTAAGTAGGTGAATAAAAGAAAAATAAATGGTGAGTCTAGTGGGAATCGAACCCACGATCTCTTAGGCATATTAAGGAGCAGAATAAAAGAAAACTAAAGGGGGAGGCGTGTGGGAATCGAACCCACGACCCCTTTGGCAGATTAAGTAGGTGAATAAAAGAAAAATAAAGGGGGAGGCTTGTGGGAATCGAACGCACGACCTCTTTGGCAGATTTTAAGGAGTAGAATAATAGAAAAATAAATGGGGAGGCATGTGGAAATGAAACCCACGATCTCTTATGTAGATTTAAAGGGGAGAAAAAAAGAAAAATAGAGAGAGGTTGTGGGGGTTTGATCCCACAACCTAATAGTTAACGCGAAATAGACAAGGAGAAATAGATTAATAAAATAAAAGGTGTTGTGGGGGTTTGATCCCACAACCCCTTAGCCAACAAAGAGAATTTTGAAAAAATAAAACTTAAAAGGAAATGGTGATGTTGGGGCTCGATCTAGGGTCCCAATGTCACGTGGATAGGAATTAAATAAAAAGAAAAATATAAAGTGTTGTCCAAGGGTTTTTAAACCGTGTTCCCTTGCCCAAATTCTGTATTGATATATAAGTCATACGTGAATTAAATGTTCAAGAATAATGCAGCCTACCTAGATCGAAATCGAGATCTTGGCATACATAACATATGCATAACTCTTGTACTACATAATGTTAGGAATATATGATTCACTTAAACGAACAATGAATGAAGCCTCATGTCTTGTATCTATAGACCCATAAGTGTAGCATACGTTTAAAAATAAGTGAACCTAAGATGTATGTAATGAAATGATTTAATTCTAGAAGGGTTAAGTAAGTGGGCAAAACACACTAAATGACCAACTGCATTGGCACATAATAAAATGAATAACGAAATGATGAAATGAACAATGAAATGATAAAATGAACAATAAATGACAAAATGAACAATGAAATGATGAAACCCTAGCCCTTAAGTAAGAGTGTGAAACACACTAAATGACCAAGTGCATTGATGAAATGAACATTCACGTAAAATGGGGTGAGTAATTATTTAGAGAAAAATTGTAATGTTAATGAATGTTGTGACAACATGATATGAGTCTAAGGTAAAATATTAGTGCAATCTCAAATCTGCCTTTGTAAAAGTCACCAAAACGTACTCACCTATGACAGTGTAAATTTAATGAAGAGACCAGTCTCTATGAACACTCTAATGAAAGTATTGACATTAGCATACTTAATACTAATGATGAGATGAGGAATCATCTATTGAGCTATGATGTCCTCATACTAGAAGCCATGTTGCATGACGTATGAGTTGAATGTAATATAACTTTATACTGAGCACCGATAGACTAGTTATGAGCGGTGATGCCTTCTTTCTAAAGGGATGAGGTTCACGTAACTCTCATGAGATGAGATTGTCCAGCATGCCGGGTATTGGTATCCTTATATCTCCTTTTCTTTGAACCTATATTGCCAATATAGGGATCTGACGGGGTTCAATTCTCATGTACGCTAGCATGTTTTGGGTAGCTTTGGTCGGTGATTCCTCCTCTTTTTCGTGTAAGATTTTATGAAATTGGATTTCATAATGCTCAAATGATCTATGTCGGTTAAAGTTAATGTTCCCAATGAATGAATGAGGCCAGCCTCAAATGATGCCTATAATTAAACGAATTATACCAAAGGTGTTAGGATAGGATAATCAAGAGGTGAGTTAGATTCAAGTAATGATATTAGGTCATTCTTGGTCATTGCACAACGAACCCGGTGAAAGTCTTAAACTGAATCCTAGGTATAACTGGTGTTTACACTAACCCGTGAATGAAATGAAATGAAGTACGTATGAATGAATGAAGTAGACACTCTGATTTCTAAAGCATACTCCCTAGTTGAGGTCCCATATGTTTATCCCTCATTTTTGGGAAGTCTTAATGTCAAGTCCATGATTCCAAGTTCTTATGGCATACGAATGAATGATATGAACAACGTTGTGTGTTGTAGGAATAAGGATATGTGCTATGTGTACGTTGTTGTGTGCTGTGTGCAAAATGTTAAGTATGATAATGCATGTTACTCTAATGGAATAACTTTACTAATCAAAATTTTGAAAGCTCAAAAACTTTCCTAATCCAAATTTGGAAAGTTCACTAACTTTCCTAATCTCAATTTGGCAAGTCCACTAAATTGACCTTCTAGAATCATGTTGCTAGGTTAGATCTATTCTTAATCATGAATGTCCTTGGTGTGTGATTTCATATGCCCATACTTAGTACAAGTGTTTACTAACCGTATACAACTCTAAACTTTTAGGTGTAGGAACAGGTAGATGCTAGAGCTACAGGATCTATGTTGCAATTACATTCATCCTAACTTGGTAGCCCCTCATGCTTTCGAGGATGCTTGCCTATTTACATTCTAGCTTAGTTGTAGGATTGAGGTAGTGGAGTATGTTCCAATAGCGTTTCTTTCCCGTTTTGTTCAGACATTGTATTGGTGCAAATTTGGCTAGTACATCTTTATCGTTATGATAAAATGTTTCTTTCATTTGATGATCTTAATGTTACATGGTTGATGGTGAACAAATAAGTATGTAGTAGAATGTTTATTAAGCATGTTACCAACAAAAGGTTTCAATTTTTCGCTAAAATTAACCTATATGAAGTAAGAATGACATACTTAGGGTTGTCTGCAATCTGTGAGAGGTCGATGACGCCGATCTCGTTTGGGGTCTAGATTCCGTTCGTGACAAATAACATCAATAATAGACTAACATAGTTGATGTAAAGTGTTAATGATTTCGAAAGTCTTACCCATGGCTTCCAAGAATTTCGTGCAAGATCTTACCCTTAATTCAATGATCCTTAACCAACAATTCAATCACCATCATCATATGATACTAATCTAGACAAGAATACATTCAATTATATTTTACTCAATCAAAACCAACCTAGATCCCAAGTTAAGGTTAGGGGAAGAAGAGGATTAGTGGGTCTTTGTAGAGATTTACATCAAAGACTTAGGGGGATAAATAAATACACACATAAATACACATAAATCATCAATAGTAATTAAATTAAGACTGTATATTTCCATCTAAAAAGTAAACCCACGAAATTGGATGAAAACAAGGTTTTTGAAGAACATTGAAATAACATCATTGAAGAGCCTCTTATGGAAGAGAGTCCCAAGAGTGAATAACCTCCATATTTTTATAATCCTTGAATAATTTTAAAGGTAAGTCTTAATCTTGAAGCCCTAGAAAAATTCTATGGGGATTTATGGAGTAGTAAGAGAAACTAGATAGAATTGAGAGTGATTTTGGTTTCAATTGGGAATTTTATTTGGGTGGTTGATAATGAATTAAAACTGACCTATAATAAATATATGGATATCCCATAATTTACCCAAACGACACCTCACTTAACTGGGTCTTTTTGTGAAATCAACTTGACATAAAAATGACGTAATCAAACCTAGGACATGGCTGCGCATCACGGAGCAGCTCCAAACCATTTTTCTGGAATCCGATTTGAGGCAGAGAGGTTCATGACAGCCCTTAGTCGCGAGAAAAAATTTCCCATGTGAATGTGGGCTGCACGACGCGTAGTCACCCTCATATATGGGCTGTTTTGCAGGCTTCTTTAGCAGACTTCTTGCCAAGATTTTAGTCCTCATGAAGGACCCCTAGGGTGGTCTTTGGGGGATCCTTATTGGATGTTTTAACTCTATAAACATTATTTTACCTATTTAAAGTGTTTTTACAAGCTTAAGACTTAATATGACACTCCCAAAACTTCACAAGACATAAGGATGTCTACTAGTTTAATTTTACTAGTTTCTAGATGTCATGGTCATCGCTTAACATTTTGGCTCTAATACTTCTAAATGAATTTTGTTTCATCATTATAGTTCTGGAAAACATCATTTTAAATCCTTATAGACTAGGTAAAACTCTAGCCTATATATTTGGATTTCCGAGGTCTAACATTACACCCACCCACCACCTACCCCGAGGAACATTCGTCCTTGAATGACACTTTAAGTATATTTTTTTTAATTATGAATCAACACTAGCAGCATAACAAACCTATGATATATAAACATAATCCAATAACAAGGGAGGAAACATTCACTCCTTTTTCAACACAATAATGTACCAGTTGTAAGATAGAAAGTATGTCAACTATCAGAATACACATATTTCATTATTTCATATTTTTGTAAGGAGGGATGACCTTCTCATTTTCAAATAACTAATATGTTCAACAAGAAGAACTGCATAATTTTCATCAGTAGACACTTGGATAATTTCACAACAAATATCACATAACTCAATATACCAAAACATGTCAAGTATGAAGACACATAGTTTAAAACATATACGAAACATGGATTTTTAACAAAATCATACATAATGAAGGAAAAATCATAGATGTTTCAAACCATATTAAGAACCCTTTAACACAAAAAAATCAAGATGACTGACTAACCTCAACCTTGATTAGAAGAGGAGGAAAATGATTAGGATATCGGGATTTCATGCAGCCTCGGCCTTCCAAGTAGCATTCTTCACTAGATGGTTCTCCTAAAGAACCTTCACGAAAGATCCTCGACCTATTTACTTACCGATCTAAGTTCTCAATCATAACCTCTTTGTAATAAAGGTTGGCATTCACTTTTAAGCCATTAAGAGGAAGGATAGACACCAGATAACCTATACACTTCTGTAGTATTGACCAATGAAAAACCGGCAGGACCGGAGCCGGCTGGACCATAGGTAGTTTGAACTTATAGGCGACCTTTTCGATGGGTTTTGCAACCTCATATGGCCCCATATACTGGCGACTAAGTTTTCCCTTTTTACTAAATATCCTCAACCCTTTCATAGGTGATACTTGAAACTAGACCATGTCTCCAACCAAAAAATTGAAGGTCCCTTGTTCTATTGTCGAGTTAAGATTTTTGTCGACTTTGGTCCATATTAAAATGATCTTGTCTATGTCTGACTTTCTCCACGGGCTCATAGATTGTTTCAGGACCTAACAAGATGAAGTCACCTAACTTAATCCATCCAATTGGAGATCCACATCTCCTCTAATAAAGGGTCTCATAGAGTGAGATGGTTATACTTGAATGAGAGATATTATTGTAGGCAAACTCAACATATGGTAGATGGTCATCTCAATTAGCATTGAAGTCAATAACTCATGCCTTAAACATGTCCTCCAAGGTTTGGATTGTTCGTTCTTACAAACAATCTAATTGTGGATGAAATGAGGTACTAAGTTTCACCTTGATACCTAGCCCTCTTTTGAAAGCCTTCCATAACCAAGAAGTGAATTGGAGACCCCTATCGGAGATGTTTAACACGGGAACTCCATGCAAACTCACATCCTCACTAAGGTACAACATAACATAGTCCTCCGATGAATAAGTTCTTTTGACGGGAACAAAATGGGCAGATTTGTTCAATCTATCAACAATCACCCATATTGAATCATTTTGTTTTCGGGGATAGGGTAAACCCACAACAAAATCCATTTTTATTTTTTCCCATTTAAAAGTAGGGACCTACAAAACTTGTTTTAACCCTCCCGATGTTTGATGTTTGGTTTTGACTTGTTGACAATTAGGACATTTGGCCACAAACTCCGCTATATCTATCTTCAAACCATTTCACCAATAGACCTATTGAAGATCATAATACATTTTTGTGCTACCTGGATGAATGAAATATCGAGAACCATGAGCCTCTTCCATAATTTGTCTCCTTATGTCATTCTCATACGGTAAACATAACCTTCCTTGGTACCTAAGTACACCATCCCCCTTTGGCAAAATGACTCGCTGTACTTACTAAGAACCAATTCCTTCAACTCAATCTATAAAGGATCAAGATGTTTCTTAGACTTCTCCTCAACCACTAAAGATGACTCGGAGTTATGATGGACCATGAAACCCTGTTTTGGAGAATCTTCAAGTCAAACACCCAATCGGGACATTCTATGCACATCTTCCACTATTTCCTTCTTACCATCTTCAACATGATATACACTACCCATAGTCATTCGACTCAATGCATCCACAACCATATTGGCTTTCCGAGGTGGTAAAGGACACTCATATTATAGTCGTTTAAGAGTTCTAAACATCTTCTTTATCGGATATTCAACTCTTTCTTAGTGAACACATATTGGAGTCTATTATGGTCAGTGAACACATCCACATGCACCCCATGTAGATAGTGTCTCCATATAATCAAAGCAAATAGTACAGGCACTAATTAAAGATCATGAGTTTGATAGTTCTTCTCATGCACCTTGAGTTGCCTACTGATATATGCTATCATCTTACCATGTTACATGACAACACAACCCACACCTACGCGAGAAGCATCACAAAACACCATAAACCCTTTGGTATCCTTCGTTAAAGTGAAAATGGGAGTGGAGGTAAGCTTCTCTTTCAACTCTTGGAAGCCTCTTTCACAAGCTTCCAACAATTCAAACTTAACTTTTTTTTATATTAAGGTTTTCAAAAGGAGAAGGAATAGATACAAATCCATCAACAAATCTCCTATAATACCCGGATAAACCCAAGAAACATCGCATATTAATTGTAGTCAAAAGTCTAGGTTGATTCTTAGCTGCCTGCGTTTTTTGGATCAACCTATATATCCTTACTTGAAATAATTTGAAAAAGAAAAACAACAGACCTCAACCAAAATTAATATTTACTATATTTAACAATGAGTTGATTGTCTTTGAGGAGTTGCAATACTACCCCCAAATGGCCCATATTCTCATCCCCACTCTTATAATATACATATCATCAATAAAAATAATTACTTATGAATCAAAATAATTTCGGAACACTATATTCTTAAGGTCAATAAAAGTTGTCAAGCATTAGGTAGACCAAAAGACATGACTAGGAACTCATAATAATTATACCTAGTTCGGAAAACCATCTTAGGAATGTCACCACCTCTCACCCTAAATTTATGATAACCCAACCTCTAATCAATTTTGAAAAAGTAACTTGCTCCTTAGAGTTGATCAAACCAATCGTTAATCCTAGGGAGAGGGTACTTATTCTTTATGGTGATGTTGTTCAATTGTCGGTAGTCAATACACATCCAAAGAGACCTATCTTTTTTTGTCACAAATACCACCGGAGCGCCCAATGGAAAAATGTTTGGTTGTATAAAAATCTTATCTAGAAAATCATTGAGTTGAATCTTCAATTCTTTCAACTAGGCCTGAGTTATCCTGTAAGGAGGAATCGATATTGGTTAAGTATCTGACATTAAGTCTATGCCGAAATCTATTTCTAAAAAATCCTACACTACGAGGACTCACTGTGAAGGACGAGTCTCAGATCCAAGGTCCTTGACTATCACAATATGATAGACACATCTCTTATAAATCATCTTACAAGCTTTTACACATGACATGATTTGACAACTAGGGATTGAGTTTCTCCCATTATATTTTGAAACGGATTCATTAGGAAATTGGAATCTAAATACCCTTGTTTTACAATCAATTTAAGAAAAACAAGCATGTAGTCATTCCATCTCCAAAATGACATCAATGTCTAACATATCAAGTTCTACCAAATCAACTAATGTAAATCAATTGGACAATACTATGAGACAACTTCAATAGAATCTTTTAGCAATAATATAGTCACACATCGAGTAGAAACCAAAAAAAGTTCAATTATGACATCAAGAAGTACACAAAACTTCATAGCCACTAAAGGAGTCACAAAAGAGAAAGTGGCACCAGGATCTAGCAATGCATAAACATTTATTTAAAATACTTGCAATATACCAATAACAACATCGGTAGAACCCTCTTGATCACCCATAGAATTGAGAGAATAGAAGCGGTTCTTCTTAGGAGAATCGGAACTAAACAGCTTGCTTGTGATTGATTTCCCTCCTTTCCATTATTCTTGGCCATGGAAAAATCCCTAACCATATGAAAATTCTTTCCACAACCAAAACAATTATCCATACTCATTAAACAGTTACCCACATGTTTCTTACCAAATTTGGTAAATTGTGCAACCCCACTTGGTGAACCACCACCTTTCCCTCCTTGGGACCTAGGGTAGATACCCTATCCTTATGAACCTTTGAAATATTATAAGGAACTTGGTTGGAGAATATCTTCTTGAAGTTTGTCTTGTCTTTTATATAAAACCTACCCTTAGAAGTACCTTCATCCTGGGGCCTTGCCTTCTTAAACTTACTATTCTTGCTCTTGAGCCTACTATTCTCAAGTTGTTGAGCATGAACCATCAAACTAAAAATGTACATGTTGTGATGAATCATTATCGCATGACACTTTTCTTCAATTTCGTTGGACACACCCATCACAAAATGACTCATTTCATCTCTAGGATTTGACACCAAAGAAGAGCCATATTTGGACAACTTAGTGAACTTCAAAGAGTATTCTTGCACACTCACACATATTTGAAGAAGGTTGATGAACTCTTCCACTTTTTCCTCAATTTTCACTATTCAAAAAACCTATTATGAAATGCCCTCCTAAAGACTTCCCAACTTATGGGACCCGGTCTCATAACCCTATTGTCTCTCCATCAAGTGTACCAAGTTTGGGCCACATGCTTGAGTTGATAGGCGACTAGTTCGACCTTCTCATTTGAACTCACCCCCACAAAATACAAAATCTCATAAACCTCACTAAGAATGTCTTGAGGGTCTTTGTTCACCTTAGACCCAAATAACATGGGAGGATTCATCCTAGACAAGTCCCTCAAGCGAGAAACCATGGTACTAGCATTTAGGTTTACATGGGGTGAAACTTCTCAGTTTGGTTGAGCCGGCATAACTTGAGCTTGGAAATTACAACTTGAGATTAACTTGTCATGGCTTGAGCCAAGTTGATGATAGTTGTCCTTATATCTCCATCTGTCATAGTCGGAGGATTGACCAAAGCTTAGTCGTCTTGGGGAGGAACTCCCACATTAGTAATCTCTTCTTCAACTCTCCTTGCGGCTTCCCTTCTAGTAGTCATAGCCTATAACCACACGAAAAGGGTAAGAAGAAGGACACATAGAGTTAAGACTCTTGTGGCACGACATAAGATTACCAAAAGAAGTGAGAATTTCCTAAGCATCACATAGCCTCTCATTCATAAGTATGACAGTCTTCAAAATTATAAAAACATTCTACATAGACATGGTTTGGTGAGACATCAATCCTATGATTATTGAAGCTATGCTCTGATATCAAGTTTACCACGATCGGGGAGAACACCCTAGTCGTAACTTGCATTTTCTTTTCTTTAAGACCTTAGATTATCCCTAAGCATAAATCATCGTATTTCATAGGTCAATAAGAAAATACGGAAAATTAAAACTTTATATATGGAGTTTACATAGACTTCTCATTTATTAATGTAGTCTACTATTATCTCACACATAACTAGCTATATAGAAATACAATGATTGGGATATAGACCTTACGCTATTACAATATGTCTCATATAAAACATATAAAAAAGTCTCAAAGATAATATATGAACATTGTATTAGACATATTCAAATAGCTAGAGCTAGAATATTGCGTTTTGCCCCCGAAATTGAGGACTCACCAACAACTTTGAAACTATCAAGGTCTTCCTTTAAAATAGCCTTGAAACACTTCAATAGCCCGAACCTACATTATTGTGGAAATAGAGAGAATAAGGGTCGTAAAAACCACATATGCTAAGGATGTAGACATATGCAAGTAAACCATTAAGAAACATGCTAAAAGGACATTTTTCAAAACATGCTAAATAACTTTAAAATTATTTATGCACATTCCAATCATATAGTCAAGTTAACAACATAACAATAATAATACATTTTAATATTATAAGTTCATAAGCAACATGATAGTAAATGCATAACCAATATTTCATCAAGACATTATAAGATATTACCTATAATCCCAATTCAAGCCAACTAGTGCAATGCCAATGTGAAGACCTATAACCCCACGTAATCTAAATCAACTATCAAAGAGACAATAAGCATTGTATTTACATCATATAGCATCACAACAAGTGTTCATAATCTCATTCAAGACAACATAGACCACAACATGTATATCAAGTGAATGTAACATAATATGAGATTAACATTATATAGAATCAACATTATGCATTTCATTCATAACATACGTATATTAAGAAAACCATCCTTTGACTCACCTCAACGTCCACATGTACGATGAATAGGAAAAATCCCATTCCCTTACCTACACAAGTGCACCTCTGAACACATCCTAGTTATTATGTATGTTTTTACTTTCATTAATACATTTTACATTCTCAAAACTTCACCATAATTTACAATAGACTATGTGAGCAAAACATAAAATTCAGTGTGAACCCCTCACACTTAAAGGAGGACATCCTACCTGTCAAGGTAGGATATGCAACGTAATAATGTCTATGTGGATCCACTACCTGGGTTTTCCTATAGGGCACATAGTTATGGAACTAGGAGATTGTTTCTAGAAACCATCTTTATGCTAATTCACACTGTAGGTTTCATCTCATAAGATACTTGGTGAACCTACCTTCCTCATTTTAAGGGACACCTCTTATTTTCATGTTCATTTGGTGCTACGCTATATATTTCCTTACTGAAGTATTTTTTAGTCTTGCTTAATATTAGTTTATATCATAGGTCTTAGGGTCTAGAATGAAAAATTGCTTTGCGTTACAACCCAAAATTTAGTGAGAACCTTACATCATAATCATGGTAATAAGATCTATATAGGAATAAAATTCAATCCCTCATAAAACACTTATAATTATCTCACAATTCATCACATTCATAACATAATATAATAATAATAACCATCTCATCATCTTCCTATCATACTCACATATTTATTCTTCAATTGAACAACAACATCAACAAAAAAACACAATTGAAGTAATGATTTAATGATCTTGAAAGTCTTACCCATGACTTCCAAGAATCTCATCAAAGATCATACCCTCAATTAAATGATCCTTACCCAACAATTCAATCACCATTGATTATATAGAGTAAAATAAAGAAGAATACATTCAATTATATGTTACTCAATTACAACAAACCTAGATCACAAGTTAAGGTTAGTGGAAGAAGAGGATTCATGGAACTTTGTAGCGATTTAGATCAAATCCTTAGGGTATACATCAATACACATATAAATACACATAAATCATCAATAATAATTGAATTATGACTAAACAAATCAATCTAGAAAGTAGACACACGAAATTTGATGAAAACAAGGTTTTTGAAGAACATTGAAATCAAATTTTTGAAGAGCCTCTTGGGGAAAAGAGTCCCAAGAGTGAATAGCCTCATAACATTGATAATCCTTGAAGAATGGTGAAGTTAATCCTTGATCTTGTATTCCTATATAAAGCTTGATCTTCTTTTTTAATGGGGATCTGGTAGTCCCATAAAATACTTGATCTAACTACGTGTAGACATGTCAAGGATATGGGAATTGGTCTTGACATGAATGGGGGCAAAACTGTGCAACACAGGTTCAGTCGCTTGGGTGTTGGCAAAGCAGCTTGAACGTGCAAGGCTTACATGCGGGCTGGAGTCATCAGCAAGGCACCGTGTTTGCTTGACAAGGCAAGTATATGAAGACTTGATGATGGAAAACACAAAGGCATTTCACGTGAATTGCTGAAATAAAATTAAGTCTTGGATGGGAGTTAAAATATTCTAAAGTGTTAGAAGCTGGCTAAAATATTCTAAGTGTCGGAATATAGCCTGAAATTTTCTGAGTGTTAGAATATTAATATTTCCCGTGGATAAGGATGTAAGTTGAATTAGAGTCTATCAGTTAGAAATATACCTATTGGAAACTTTAGTTTGAATCCTGAGATGACAAGTGTCGGACATGTGTCATTTGTAACTGCTGCATGTAACTACCATGTACATAAATTTTATAAAGGTGAAAATTTCATTTAAGTTTATGGAGGGTGATTCTGTCCTTAGATAAATTTATCAAGACTTCCGTTTATATTAATTATAAGATTAATAAAGGATGGTATGCGATCCTATACATTCTGTTCGCTGTTTAACTTTGGTGCTTAAGTATTTCTATACATAGTCAAATCTGTGTGAGCAAGATAGGATGACTATTGCAAATGTTTGCAAGACTGCCTAGGGTGGTGTTCGGTAAAAATAAATCTACCCTCTTTCCATTGGTATCAGAGCACAGTTGAACGATGGTGAAAAATGCAGAACTGTGGGAACTTGAATGAAAAGTTGAAGCATTCGTTAGGTTTATAGATGATACTCTTGGAGTTCCTTCGTTTGTGGATCTGTTAACACAATTCATTGATTTGAGATTGCACACTGAGAAAGTTCAAGGTTATATTTGTGCATATCGACAGAATGTTGATGAACACGTCACTGAAATCTTGAATTTTCCTGACTCAACTATACAACAACTTGAAGGACTGTAGAAGGAAAATAAACCTTCGTGCAGAGATCGTTGTATTGTGTCGGGCTGTGGACACGTTGAGTTCAAATTGTGTTGAATCATCTAAGGTTAAACTTCCATAACCTAAATCCTTTAGTGGTGCAAGAAGTGCTAAAGAACTGGAGAATTTCATTTGGGACATGGAAGAGTATTTTACTGCTGCAAGGGTGCCCGACGCTGACAAATTAAACATAACCACAATGTACTTGACGGGTGATGCTAAACTTTTGTGGAGAACTCGAAATGCAGATGATATAAGTTCTGGGCATCCTAGAATTGATACGTCAAACATGTTACTGAAAGAAATGCGTGATCAATTTCATCCTAGCAACGCCTCCTGGCTTGCAAGGGACAAGTTGAAAAGGCTAAGGTAGACAGGTTACCTCTGTGCTGTTAGACATTCAAAACATGTCTTATGAGGATAAGCTACATAACTTCATTTTGGGTATGCAAGGCTGGCTCAAAATGAAGTTAGGAGGCAGAATGTTAAAGATCTTCCCCGGGCAATTGCTAATACAGATTCGCTGGTTGATTTCCGGACGACTTGTCCTTTGACAGATGTTCCCTCTACCTCATAAACTAAGAAAAAGTGTGGCAAGAAAGTGGAATGGAAAAAGGATAGTCATAACGACAAGACAGATGAAAAAGGAAATAAACAAATTAAGGACGGTTAAGGTAGACCAAAGAACAAAGATTGTAATTCTAACGGCTGTTGGACTTGTGGTGGTCCTCATTTTGAAAAGTGTTGTACAAACCGTTAAAATATAAATTCTTTGCTTGCTGGAAATATGAATCTAAGGAAGGAAGATGAAGAAATTGTGGCTATAATGGAAAATCCATTGGGATTGTCCTTCAACCATATTACGTTGGTTAATAATGTTGGAGAAATGTCTGGTACTTCAAATCCTCATGCTTCCCTAATTAATATAGAAATGACAGTTAAAGAAAAACGTGCGATGGCAATGGTTGATGAAGGAACCACTCATATGGTTGTAGATGTGAAAATTGCTATAAAATTAGCACTAAAGTTGTTTAAAATCCCTTCCTACGTCAAAAGAGTCAATGCTAAGGCACATGCCATTGTGGTCATGGATTATGGTGAGTCTATGTCGATTGAATGTTGGGTGGGAAAACATAATTTTATGGTGATGCCTCTTGGTGAATTTGAGATCATACTTAGGATTGATTTTCTAAGAAAATTCCAATTTGTTCCGTTTCCTCACTTAGATTGGGTGATAGTCATGAATGATAGCAATGTTGGATTTTTTAAAGGAGTTCATCCATTTGGGAATTTTAATAAAGTTGTTATTAAGAAAGACAAGGGAATGTTCTTGTTTGCTATGTCAATCGACCAAGGGCTAAAGAGGGGAGATGACACTATACTTGCTGCCTTGGTCGAAGTAATACATGATGTTAAGATAGAAGTGCCTGATTGTGTTGTTTAATTTCTAAAACAACATGCTGATGTTATGCCGCCTGAATTACCATAGAATTTACCACCAAGGAGGGATATTGATGATAAAATTGAATAACTGCCTATTAGAGTTGCTCCTTCATAGGATCCTTATCATATGGCTCCTAAAGAATTGGTTGAATTGCATAAACAATTGAACGATTTATTATATGCTGGATTGATTCAACCATGTAAGGCTCTATATGGTGCTCCTGTTTTATTTCAAAAGAAACAGGATGGGAAGTTGTGAATATGTGTAGATTATAGGGTGCTGAAAGAGGCAACGATAAAGAATAAATATCTGATTCCATTAGTGCAGGATTTGATGGAAAGGTTGGGTAAAGCATGCTGGTTCACAAAACATTATCTTAGGTCAGGCTACTGGCACGTTAGGATAGCAGGAGGTGATAAACCAAAAACATGAGTAACTGTATATGGTTCATATGAATTCCTTGTAATGCCTTTTGGCTAACTAGTTCTCCTGTAACATTTTGCAAATTAATGGATAATGTATTTTTTGATTATCTGGATGATTTTGTTGCTGTCTATCTGGATGATATTGTCATTTATAGTCGAACATTGGAAGAATATATTAATCACTTAAGTTTGGTTAGGTGTCAGTTGAGAAAATACACACTTTATGTTAAGATGGAAAAATGTGAGTTTTCTCAACATGACATAAAATTTTTAGGGCATCTTGTTAGTAAAAATAAGGTTCTAATGGATCCTAAGAATGTCCAAGTCATTATTGATTGGCAGGCACCTCGTCATGTGAAGGATTTGAGGTCGTTTCTTTGGTTTGCTAACTATTACAGAAAATTCATTATTGGTTAGTCAAAAAGGGTAGCAGCTTTGAAAGAATCAAAATGGGTTTAGTTCGATGATGTGATGAAGCATTTCAAAATTTGAAGGAAGCTATTTCATATGAACCAATACTTAAATTCCCTTATTTTGAGTTACCATTTGAAGTGCACACTGATGCGTCAGATAAAGCAATTGGTGGCGTATTAGTGTAAGAAGGTCATCTTGTGGCCTTTGAAAGTAGGAAATTAAATAATGATGAATACTTAACACATGAAAATTAGATAGTTTTCTGTGGTACGCTGTCTACAGGTTAGGAGAGTTTATCGCCTAGGTACTCGATTTGTAGTAAGAACTGATAATGTAGCAAATAAATTTTTCAAGACACAGAAAAAGTTGAGTCCTAAACAAGAACGGTGGCAAGAATTTCCGGCAGAATATGATTTCATGTGGGAACATAAGCCAGGAAAACACAACCAGATTGCTTATGCGCTGTGTAGAAAAGAAGTATTTGTTGCGGTTTATTAAATTTCAAAACTCGAAACTGATTTCATTGATAGAATCAGGATGTGTGCCGCAAATGATTCATTGTATGTTAAAAGGATGGTTCAAGTTCAAGATGGCAGAATGAGATGGTATTGGATCGAGGACGATCTGCTCTATTTTAAAGGGGATGATTGTTGTACCAAATCAAGGTGGATTGAGGAAACACTTCATAAAGAGGCGCATGAGTTTTCTCGGGCTGGATATCCAGGTGTTGAAAGGATGTTAGCTTTGTTGTTTCATTTTATTTTTCTCCAAAATGGAAGACGATATAGAGGTATACGTTAGGACTTGTCATGTTTGTCAAGTTGACAAGAATAAATGTTACATAAAAAAGGTTTGCTGCAACCTTTGAATGTTCCTGAAATGTCGTGGCTATCGGTAAGCATTGATTTCATTTATAGATTCCCTAAGGTAGATGGCAAAACATCTATCGTGGTGCTAGTTGATAGGCTTCCAAAATATTCTGTTATTATTGCTGCACCTGAACTATGTTCATTTGAAGTTGCCGCTGATTTGTTCTAAAAATATATGGTTAAGTATTTTAGTGTTCCAGCTTACATCGTGAGTGCTAGAGATACAAGGTTCACTAGTAGGTTTTGGACAGCTTTGATCAATATAATGGACCTGAGTTGAAATTTTCTACTATGAATCATCCACAAACAGATGTGCAGACACAATCAATTAATTAATTTTTGGAAGACTACTTGAGGCACTATGTGACAACAAGTCAATGGAAAAGGGTGGCATTGTAAGACACTGCACAGTACTGCTATAATATGCACAAGTCCTCTGCAACAGAAACGAGATGTTTTGAAATTGTTTTAGGCAAACAGCCAATGACACCACTAGATGTTGCCAAATCTAAAAATAACGAAGTGTCTAGGAGCATATAGTGTTGCAAGGGACAGACTTAAAATGTTATGTGAATCACAGGATAGCTTGTGCAAGGCTTAGCGGCGCATGAAGAAGTATGCTGATCAATATCGGCGCTCAGTTGAGTTCAATGTGGATGAAAAAGTGTTACTGAAACTCACTCCAAAAATCTGGAAACAGATTGTAAGTAAGAAAAGACAATGGGGTTTGATTCCTAAATATGATGGTCCATTTAAAGTGGTGAAACGAGTGGTCGAAGTTGCTTATAGATTAAAACTGCCAGAATGGTTAAAAATTCATCCCACTTTCCATGTGAACTTCTTGAAGCCTTACTTTGCAGATGCAAATGATCCGGGCAGAAACAGGTCAGAAAGGGATCCTCCATTAGTACATACACAGTATGATGCTGAAATGGAGAAGATCCTTGATCACAGAGTTTGGGGCACAAGTAAGAAAAATACTAAGACAAAATTCTTGGTTAATTTGAAAGGAAAGCGTGCAGTAGATGCAATTTGGGAGAAGGCAAAAGACTTATGGCAGTTTGATGCTCAAATTGATGACTATCTTAAAACAGTCTCGATCAGGACATCGAGTTCAAGTGGTGTGGGTGGTCTGTTAGAACCGTAAATTACTTGATCGAACTATGTGCAGACATGTAAAGGACTTGGGTATTGATCTTGACATTAATGGCGACAAAACAGTGCAACACAGGTTCAAGGCGCTTGGGTGTTTGCAAAGCCACTTAAGCGTGCTAGGCTTACGTGCGGGATGGAGTCATCAGCAAGGCAGCGTGTTATCTTGACAAGGAAAGTTTATGAAGAATAGACGATGGTAAACACAAAGGCATTTCACGTGAATTGCTGAAATAAAACTAAGTGTTGGAGGGCAGTTAAAATATTCTAAGTGTTGGAAGCTGGATAAAATATTCTAAGTGTCGGAATGTAGCCTGAAATATTCTGAGTGTTAGAATATTAATATTTCGTGTCGATAATGATGTAATTTGAATTAGATTCTATCTGTTAGAAATATAGTTGTTGAATACCTTAGTTTTAATCCTGAGATGACAAGTGTCGGACAAGTGTACTTTGTAACTGCCGCATGTAAACTACCATGTGCAGAAATTTTATAAAGGTGGAAATTTTGTTTAATGCTATAGAGCGTGATTCTGGACTTACATAAATTCGTGAAGCCTTTCCTTTGTATTAATTATAAGATTAATAAAGGTTGGGACGAGCTCATGTACATTCTGTTTGCTTTTTAACTTTGCTGCTTAAGTATTTCTATACTTAGTCAAATCTGTGTGAGTAAGATAGGATGAGTGTTGCAGATGTTTGCAAGACTGCCTAGGGTGGTGTTCAGTAAAAATTAATCTACCCTCTTTTAGGATCTATGGAGTAGTGAGAGAAACTAGAGAGAAGTGAGAGAAGTTTTGGTTTCAATTTTGAATTGGATTTGGCTTGGTAATACTGACATAAGACTGGCATAAAATAAATATATAGCCATCCCCTAAATTATCCAAAACACCTCTCACTTACTTTGCCCTTTTTGTTAAGTCAACTTTACTTAAAAACAAGTGATCAAATCTGGGGCATGGTTGTACATCGCAGGGGGAACCTCCAAATCTTTTTATGCAATCCAATTTGAGGAAGAGAGGTTTGTGAAAGCCCCCCGTCGTAGGGAAAAATTTTCCATGTGAGTGTGGGTTGTGCAACCTGCAAGCACCCTCTTATATAGGTGGTATTGCAGGCTGCTTTGGCAACCTTCTTGCCATTGTTTGGGCCCTCAAGAACCCTTAGTGGTTCTTGGGGGTCGGTACTAGACGTTTTGACCCTATATACATTATTTCACATGTTTAATGTATTTTTACATATTTCTACTTCATACGGTACTGACAAACTTTCACAAGACATAAGGACTTCTACTAGTTCAAAATCTCTAGAGTCTTCACGTCATGGTCGTCGCTTGATGTTTTGGCACTAATACATCTAAATCAATTTTATTACATTAGATTAGGTTTTAAAACATCATTTTAAACCCATAGACACTAGGTGATACTCTTGATGAAATACTTGATTAGAAGCCTCGAAGCTCAATAATGAAAGCAAAAAATCAAGAAACCCTTTTTTGAGAGATCCTGAATTAATTTCTTTAAATTTCCATGGTCAAGAAATATTTTATTCACTAGTGATTCATATAATTTGATTTGTAAAGAATGAAATTTTGGAGAAAGACTTACCTTTAAGAAGAATCATGAAATTGATAGAAAACATTTTTTGAATGACGTCTTTTACTTTGATTTTTTCTTAGGGTATTTCCTTACAGTTTGAGAAAGAAGAGAATGGTGAATTAATCGATAGAAATATTATAGTTTCAGTCTTTAATTAGTCAAAAAAAGTCGTTCGGGTTTTCATAGAGGTAAAAGACAAAAGCAATCCTTTTTAATGTTTTACCATGTAACGACCTGTTTAGTCGTTTGAGCAGCGGATTTTATTTCTGGAAAAACAGGCTGAGGCGACGAACCCAACGACGGACCGTCATGGGCACGACGGACCGTCGCAGGGTCTCGTTTCAAAACACTTAGAAAATCTGAAATTGGGTACTGAAAATCGACTCTCTGAACTTTGTAACGGAGTGGCAGGACGGACCGTCACAGGCCATTCACCCAAAATCAAGTTTCTGAACTATGCGACGGACAGCAGGACGGACCGTCGCAGGCGCGACGGCCCGTCACAGTTTGCATAATCCCAGTTGGAGTCGGATTTCTGGTTAAGTTTTAAGGGACGTTTTTGACTATTCTTGCCTTAATTATAAAGTTCGTGGGTTTATATTAATAACTAAAATTCTTGGGGGTTAAAAAAGGTAACCCTAAGTTAATTAGTGGGGTATTATTGCTATCTTTTATTCTTAATTATATACTAATTAGGGTAAAAGAAAGAGAGTTTGAAAAAGAAAATAGAAAGAACAAGAGAAAGAGAGGGAAAGTTGAACGAGAGAGAGGATCGAACGAGAGGAAAACACAAAGCTTGGGAAATTGCTTGCTTGATCACGAATCTTTGGTGGAGGTAGGTTATGGTTTTCATGCTTCATAAGTAAACTCATAATAGTGAATGATATGTATTGGTAGTATTGTAAACCCTACTATATGCTTAATGGTATGTTTGCATGAATATGATTATCTGATTGTGATAAGATAAGCATGATGAAAATATTGAATCCCAAATCTTGAAAAGAAACTTTAATATACATTATTAATGATGATGCCTTGGTATAGAAGAAGGCTTGATGAATTAAAGTAATGGGATTGATGATGCCTTGGAATAGAGAAGGCTTGATGATTTACAGAATGATATTAGTGGATCAGAGTGTCACATTCCGACACATAGTATTAGTAGATCGGAGTGTCACGTACCGACACATAGTATTAGTGAATCGGAGTGTCACGTTCCGACACATAAAATTAGGAGATCGGAGTGTCACGTACCGACACATGTAGGGGATCGGAGTGTCACGTTCCGACACATGTAGGGGATCGGAGTGTCACGTTCCGACACATGTAGGGGATCGGAGTGTCACATACCGACACATGTAGGGGATCGGAGTGTCACGTTCTGACACATGTAGGGGATCAGAGTGTCACGTTCCGACACATAGAATTAGGGGATCGGAGTGTCACGTACCGACACAAGAGGAAGAAAGATAATGAATCTTGAAAGATGATAATATACTCAACTTAATAAACTTAATTCCCAAATGAGTATGGCATTGAGGCTTGAGCCCTCATGGATGAACTTGATGGTACTTATTGATGATTATAGTACTTGTTGTTGCTACATGTTGAGTTTTATAGTTGATTTACGATAATATTTGATATATACTGTTCCCTATTTTGAGTTGGCCGATGATATCTACTCAGTACCCGTGTTTTGTACTGACCCCTACTTTTATGTTTTTCTTCTTGTTATTTGTGGAGTGCAGCAAACGTGCCGTCATTTTCGACTCAATAGTAACTCAAGCCAGTCTTCGTCACACCGGATCTTCAGGGTGAGCTAACGCTTCTAGCTTGGACTGGATCTTCTCCTTCATGTCTTGATGCCTTGAACTTCCGGCATGGACTAGCTTCTTATGTATTTTTAGCTTCTTAGAAACTCTTAGAATTAGTAGTTTAAAGTAGATGTTCTTGTGATGATGACTTCCAGGTTTTGGGAATAATAGATGTTGAATAATAATAGTTATTGATTTTATTAATGAGTTTAAGTCTTCCGCATTACTTTCTGTTTATATTATATTGAAATGTTAAGGTTTAGATTGGTTGGTTCGCTCACATAGGAGGGTAAGTGTGGGTGCCAGTCGCAACCCGGTTTGGGTCGTGACATACCATTGGCTTATTCCTATACGTAGTAACTTTTTTAAAGCGTTAGTGATTTTTCAATGAGTTGTGACTTTTCTAAAGAGCTGTGACTTTTTCAGTAAGTGGTGACATTTCCAAAGTGTTGTGATTTCTAGGAAATGTTACTTTCATTATTAGCTTAACTTTTCCAAAAAGTTATGATTTTTATTCAAAGGGTTGTGATTTTTCGGTGAATTGTGACTTTTCAAAAGCGTTGAATTTTTCAATATTTTATGACATTTAAAAAGGGTGGTGACTTCTCAATACGGTCATCACGTTTAAAATAAGACGCAAAAAACACCTTTTCATACTACTCTTTGTTGACTATAATTAGAGGGCTTCCTAACATTTTTAACCACAACTTTTATAATCTTCTACTCTTCTTGTGCATTTTAAAAAATTTCGTTTAATTTATTTTGTTTAATGAGTTCAAAGTTTTTTTGAATATGAGGTCCCACCAATCTGTTGAGCTAAATAGTTCTATCCTAAAAAGGTAAATTCCATAACCTCGAGTACTTAACAAAAATAATTTTAATAATATAAAATATATTGTTTTCATACTATATAAATTAGCATATAATGTTCCAATATGTTAATTTGACATGACGTAGTCTAAAGTCATTTGTTTTTTGTTAACAATTTCTCCTCTTGTGTTAAGATACACTTTTTAATATCTTTTTCAAAAAATATTAAACTTCTATAGAGTGAATATATGTTACTATAGATGAATCATTTAAAAAATTATCAAATACAAAAAAAAATTTATATTACTTAGTATGGAATAAACATTTTCATTTTTTCCCTACACTAAACTAAAGTCTAATAACTATAAGAAAAATTAGTAGCACTAATTATAAGTCCTATTTATATATGTACATATAAAATTTACTAAAAGTACATCTATTTTACATCAATTATTTATGTATAAAATTATAACTTCTCTTAATTATTACAAATTAATGCAAATGTTATTAACACTATTTAACATTCATTAGTTATAATATTGAGAAGTCTCACATTTATTGCATTAATTATTACTATCTTTGATCTCTTCCTGTATTGACTTTTGACCAATAATTTTCATATTATTACACCGCCCCAATATATGTGCTAACATGGTGTGGTTACTTTTCCTAAGATGAATCATGTTTGATTGAATAAACCCAAAATCATTTACAATAACATGAATTACATATTTGTTATCTGTAAGATATACATGTGATTATAGATTTGATTTCATAAATAGAATATATGTTTAAGGTTTAGTTCTCTTAACATGTTCATATGAAATCTAAGCAGTTTAACGTGGAATACACGTGTAAAGAACATTGGTAAGATGACAAGAAAAATTTACAACAAATATCATCTATAAGGGTATATTACTAAGATACGACTAATTACATGATTGGAAATCATCAAATTGAAATAAATATATGAATTACTGCATCTAAATAACAAATTATTTCATCGACCATCTTCATAAATTTGCATCGATAAGCTATATATATGACGTATCAGATTGAACATTCACAAAAGAATTTACAATATTTTTTGTTCAAAGTTTATTATTCAAATCTTCACTAAAAAAAGGAATATTACTTACTATAAAATACATTTTCTGAGTTGGTAATCAGGTACAACACACGTGTCAAAAAACTAGTGCGTGTGATAATGAAAACGTCACCTATGGTTAAAACTATTTTATTTCTTTAAGTTTCTACAATATATTTGGTAATTGTAGCCTAATCCTTTTGATACTGCATACATGTAACGCCTCAAATTTGGAAAAGAACAGAAAAGAAATTTCTACCAGTAATCCATAAGTTTTAGTTTTTGGTAAACTTCAAGCAAAACTATCTTTTTGCACATAAAGATTTAGGTAGCCCATGACTTATCAAATTGAATGTCTTTGAGTCCTCTTTCCAACACCGCAAAAGTTGCATAATTTTTAGATTGGAGTAGAAGTTATACTTGTTTGATTGAAGCTTCTATATTTAAGGAATCTCATTCGTTTTAAAAGGATATTTTTGTGCAATCCTTTTCCTACTAGACCTACAACATTTTTCTTCACCATAATAAAGGTCTAATTAGTTTTATATCATTTTTTTCATGTTCCCAAGTAATTAAATAAATTAGAGTGAGATTCCCAAAAGAGAAAATCTAGATTTCAAGTGTTCTTGAGGAATTTGGATATTTCAAACAAGAACGTTGTTCTTTCAAGGTTTTTAAGGTGTCTCATATGGTTGCACTTGTAGTATCTCACATCCTACATCTAAATTTTTTTAAGAAATCCTTATATCTAAGGGATTCAATCGTACTTCTTGATTTGTTGTTCAAATTTTGAATAATGAAGGATTTGATTCTTTTGTGTTTTGAATCTTTGGTAAAACTTATGTTACAAAAAGATTGTATGAAAGTTCTTATTTAATCATAGTGGTTTGAGAATAAAAGAGATGCCAGAAGAAATATTTCAATTTTTAACTAGTTTGATATTTGAATTTTACGAAAAAGTTTATTGGGTTGTTGGGGAGTGGCCTGGGGTTGCGCCCCCGGTATAGCAATAAGGCCTAACTTCTGCCGTTTAGGCTATGCCAAGGCCTAACTTCTAATGTTTAGGCCTAGGCGTATGCGCCAGAAGTATGTCAAGGTTTGACTTCTTAAGTTTAGGCCCGGGCATCACGGAATAGTGATACGCCAAGGCCTAACATTAGTAGTCTAGGGCCTACCACCATGTGGTAGTAGTATACAAACATTTGTTGGGCTTATTTTTTTCTTTGATTCCGCTTGCGCATTTGCTTATAAATGCTACTCACGTTTCGTCTTTTGTAGTATCTCCTATATATAAGGTCTATTCATCTTCAAAAGTCCCTACATATCCTAATTATGTGTCGAAGTGTGCATTCAAAATTAAAGTGAGCTTACATGATGAGCTTAAGAACACTATTTTTAAAAAAATATAGCACAATATTCATTTTCTATGGATATCGAGCTTGGACTTAATACATAAGTCCCTAAGAATATGTTCAAATGTAAATGTGAAATATTTTTTAGAAGTACTTCAGTAAAGTAGCAGTCCTTTTCTTTACAATGGGTGATAAATATTATTGATATTGTTTATTATTTTATAAGTAGTATCGAAAATAGAATTGGGTTAGGGTATTTTATAAGTTGATATTCCCATAATACTACGTCGCTAACGTAGGATAGGATATCATTGATTCGTCATGAAACTCCTTATTGACTTTAAGGAAAGTATATTATTTTCATAATGCTTTTATGGCATATCTTAGTGTAAGGTCCAAATGGGTTACACTTTATGTTCATGTATTTATTTAGTTGAGTTGATTTCAATCAATGAGTTTAGCTTCTATTTTACTCCTCCTTATCACATACTCATATATACAATATACATTATTCAACCAACATATTTTATGATGTGGATACATCTGTTAAGGATCAAAAACATGTGTTTCGTCGATATCACCTTACACTCATAGATAATATTTTGTAAAGCCTCGGAAGACTCCATTCTAAATTCCATTATTGTAATATATTTGGTATCATGGAGCTTGTCCTGGCATTATCTTCAACTATTGTAGTCCTAACAGACAATCATAATTAGGTTTTTACACTGTTTTTCACGATTTTTATTAACCTTCCAACTTATGTCCATTATTTCGAGACAAAGATTTCAAACTTTTCAAAATGCTAATAAATTTGTTCTTCCTTCTATTACGTAGAGTATGTGTGTCTTATTTACATAATCTAAGGGCTTGCTCGGGGATAAGAAATGATTCTTTAGTGCGGGTTACGTCTAGGGTGTACACTTGGGTGGTGTGAAACTTTGAATAAAAGCGCTGTATTCAAGAGTCGTAGGGTGTCTATGATGCTTTGTATGTAGAGCCCTTCTGATCGGTGTAAAGGGCGCAACATCTAGAATTAGGATGCTACGACTTCCAATAAAGTTTTTATTTTATTTTTACTTTTTTTTGTGATACAGTTCATCTCTATAAAAATTTGTTCTAATCGTGCTTGTGAGTATCTTTTAAGATCATTTCTCTATGAAGATTAGTTCTTCGAGGATATCTTGATATAAGGAGTTTGAACTCTCAAGGTCAAGAAGCTCCCAATTCACCATAAGTGATACTCCCCCATGTACAAGTAACCAATGCTAAATTTAAGAATATAGTTCAGATGTTGACTTAAGTTGTGAAAGCACAAGTTGGCATCTAAGGATCCGACCATCAAAATTGGAATGATCCATCCAAAGTTTGAGAGTTTTTAATCATTAGTCCCTAAAGTTCAATATGTTAAAGCTCTATGAGGGTATAGAAAACATAATGGATTAGCTTCACAAGGTGCTTGAGGCCATGTATGTTGATGATGTTGATCGCATAGTGATGACTTCATACCAGCTAAAGGTTATTGCAAAGATATAGTAATGTGGAAGAATAAAAGGTTAGAGGGTCTAGAACTGCTCCATCACCTGCTAGTCCACCTGCACCAAGGAGAAAAAGTTATTACAGAAACCTAAACTCATAGAATTTTAGAGCTCAAGGTTCTTAGTAGTAGGGCAGTGTAGCACAAAGATTTACTCACAATCCATTCTTTGGTAAGTATATGGTAAGCTTCATCCTGCATAATGTTGTGTTGTGACTGGTGGTTGCTACAATTTTGGATAGATGGGTCATTTTTCAATGGAATTCCTTAAAAACGGGTTGGGTAATCTGGAAATAAAGCCCAACCTTCTTCAGGAGCTCCAGCAAATAGAAGTAAATAGACAAGATCAACTTTAGTAGTAAACGAGGATACAAACCATTTATATGGTTTATCTAGTCGCTACGATTCGAAGAACTCACCCGATGTTGTCATGGGTATGCTTAAAGTCATTGCTTTTGATTTTTATGCCTTGTTCATCCCAGTGCGAGTTTGTCATTTGTGACTCCTATGAAGCCAATAAGTTCAAAAATTCATCTGAACAACTTCTTGAGCTTTTCATGTTTCCACCCATGTTGGTGATTTTATTCTAGCTGAAAAAGCCTATTGTGATTGTACCATCTTTGTCAATCATAAAAAAATCATGGCTGACTTAGTTGATCTAGATATTGTGGACTTTGATATTAATCTAGGTATGGACTGGCTTAATGCTAGTTATGTCTCAATTAATTTTATAACTTGAGTAGTCAAGTTTCAGTTTCCTAATGAGCCAGTTTTAGAATGGATGAGTAGTTGAGTAGTGACTAAGTGTTATTTAATTCCATACCTTAAGCGTAGAAATTTTTTTTCTTAGGGGTGAATCTTTAACTTAGTTCGAGTAAATTACTACAATGTTGATACACCATAGAGCTTTCCACATGATATTCTCGGAGTCTTCTAATATATATAAAATTTGGTTTAGATATTCTTCGTGATACTCAACCTACCTCTATTACGCCATATAGAATGGATTTAAGTGAGGTTAAAACTTTAAAAGAACAGTTGAGTGATATTTAAGATAATGGTTTTATCTGATCAAGTATCTCACGTTAGGGGAGCTCAAGCCTTATTTGTAGGAATAAACATGGTTCCCTTGGGATGTGCATCGATTACCTCTAATTAACAAAGGTCACCATAAATAATAAGTATTCCCTTCCGAAAGATGATGAACTTTTCGACCAAATTCAAGGTGCAACTTGATTCTCTATCATAGACCTCAAATCTGGCTATCATGAGTTGAAAGTAAGTTAAAGTGGACATCCCAAAGATATTAATCAAGACTTGATATATTAATTATGTGTTATTTTTTATGTTCGTTATCTTGAGCATTGTTTATGTTCATTGACATTACAAACAAAGAATTTAATCTTACCTTGATATGTTTGTTATCATAGTCATTGATGACATACGAACTTATTAGAGGAATGAGGAGAATCATTCTAATAATTTCAAAATAGTATTTAAGACAATCAAATATTGAGAGTTATATGCAAACTTTTATTACTATGAGTTTTGGCTTTAGTACGTAGATTTCTCAGGAAATATTGTATCAGGCAAAATTATTTGAGTTGACACTCAAAGGATTAATGTAGTGGAGAATTGGCTCAGTCCCTCATCTTCAACAAATAAAAGGAGTTTCCTGGGTTGTATCGTTGCTGAAAGATGTTCATCGAGGTATTTTCATTTTAGTTTATCTCGATTCACTAAGTTGACATAGAAATAAACTATTTTTCAATGGTCTTATGCTTATGAGAAGAGCATTCAGGAATGGACTAGGTTGTGTCTTGATGCAATGTGGTAAGGTTATAGCCTATGCCTCCAGATAACTTAAGATTCATGAGAGAAGCTACTTCACTCATGATCGTGAGTTAGATGCATTAGTTTTTGCTCTCAAAATATGGCATCACTATCGTTATGGTGTTTATAAGGATTTATTCACCGATCACAAGAGTATATAATATGTTTTCTATTAGAATGAGCTGAATCTCATACAATGGAAATGGTTAGACTTTCTAGAAGATTACGACAGGAATATCCTATATCACCTAAGCATGGTTAATGTTGTCGTTTTACTTTGAGAAGGTTGTCTATGGAAATTATTTCTCATATGGAGGAAGGCAAGAAAAAAAATTGGTAAAGAAGTTAAAAAACTTTCATGTGTGGTAGTCCATTTATTAGATTTGAGTGAAGACAAGGTTGTGGTGATGAATGGACTCGAATAATCATTAGTGTCTGAAATAAAGGAGAAAGAAGATAAATGCCCTCTCTTAAGAAAGGTAAAGGAACAAAGTTCATAAGCAAAAAGCAATTGTTTTCGAACAAGGAGAAGATGGTGTGTTGAAATATCAAGGTAGTTTGTGTGTACCAAAGGTAGAACAACTCGAAGAAAGGATCCTGAAAGAAGCCCATAGTTCTAGATATTTGATCTATCCTGCTTCCATAAGATCTACCATGACTTAAAAGAAGTCTGTTGGTGGATTAACATGAAAAATTGAACTATTTATGATTTCATTGCTAAGTACCCAAAATTCCAATAAATCAACGTAAAACACTAAAGGACAAATAGTTGTGTCATAGATCATAGACCTTGTTGAATGGAAATAGGAAATTGCAAATGTGGACTTAATTTCTTGCCGCGGTCTCACAGAAAAAATTATTTGATTTGTGTAACTGTATATTTGATGACTAAATAACTCCATTTCTTACTACAAATTCAGTAGAAGAGTTTCTACATTGTACATCCAAGATATAGTCTAACTTCGTAGAGCTATGCGTCTATCACTTCAGACAGGGGTACACAAATCACTACTATGTTTAGGATGTCATCTTAAAAAGTTGGGGTTAGAAAGTGAACCTTAATGCTTCTTGTAATCCTCAAATGGATGGATAATCAAAGCACACAATTCAGACTTTAGAGGATATATTGAGGGCACATATCATTTATTTCAAAGGTAATTAGGATTACCATTTGATAACATACAGTTTCAATATAATAATAGTTAACACTCTAGTATCAATATGGATCCTTATCAGGCTCTATATGGGTGAAGATTTAGATCTTATATTTGCTTATTTGAGGTTGGTGAATATAAGTTTATAGGACCAAACTTGGTCAATAAAGTTGTTAAAAAGTGAAAATTATTCACGAAAGGCTGAAAAAAGAATAATGATTATGTATCTTATCCTTATGTTAGAAGAAGAGACTTAGAATATAAGTGTTAATGATTGGGCACATATGAAGGTTTCACCTATGAAGGGTGCAATGAAATTTTTGAAGAAAGGTAAACTCGTTCCCCAATACGTTGGTCCTTAAATGATATACAAAAGAGTTTTAAACGTAGCTTATGATTTTGAGTTACCGGCACAGTTAGTAGCAATCCATATAGTATTCCATATCTCTATGGTAATGAAGTATTTCGGTGATCCTTCACTAATTGTACCTAAAAATAAAATTGGTATCAAGGACAACCTGTCTTATCAAGAGATACCCATTGAGATTCTTCGTTGGCTGGTTCTTAAGTTGAGATCCAAAGAAGTTGCATCGGTCAAAGTCTTATAGAGGAATGAATTTGTTGAAGAAGCTACTTGGGATGCTGAGGAGGGAATGAAGAACAGATACCCTCATATCTTTCCTTCGATATAAATCTAGACCAAGGTACTAACTCTGTGTAAAGTACTGAAGAGTTTGTGTTAATTGCATGTTGTGTTATAGAATTGGGTTTTATAACCTTCACACCCTTAGTTTTGCCTAATTCGACTAAGAATGTTTACAAGGTGGAGATATTGTAACACCTCAGATTTTGAAAAGAAATAAAGAAAAATTAGTACATGCCACCCATGATTTTTTAGTTTTGGGTCAACTCTACCGGCAATATCTTTAAGCACATAAATAGTTTTAAGATGGCCCATGACCTACCAAATAAAAGGTCTTTGAGTTCTCTTTTTAATGCTGCCATGTTTGCTTAATTTTAAGCTCTGAGTATAAGGTTATGCTCATTTCAGTTAAGTTTCTCTATTCAAGGCATCTCATTCATTTTTAGAAGTGTACTTTTTCTATTCCTTTTCGTACTATGCCAAAAACCCAGTCCTAACTCTGAAAACCCAACAAATTCAACAAGAATACAACCTTTTGAAGAAATCTATGCCGCTCCTGAGGAAGACCATTTTGCGAATGATAAATCTACATTAAGTTTTACTCCAAGGACCTACTCTAACCAAATGAACTTGCAACACTTAAAGCACACCCAAACAACATATCCTTAGGGATACCAATCCGATAGGTTGCGTATAGACATAGTCAACTAGTTAGTAAATGACAGGGAACAATCTCCCATTAATGAAATTTGTAACATAACAATCATGGTATTAAAAAAAATCCATCCTCCAAATTTTAGCTATCCATAACCAAACACGAAGACCACAAAAAATGATGAATCCGAAAAACTCGAACAATAAAAAATACAACCCTACAACCCAAAAGAAACTAAGGAAAAAGGAGAAAGAAACAAAGAATTACTACTAGAAATAAAGAAGTGAAACTACCCAACACATAACTCTAATAACTAGCAATCTTCCATCTAATAACCAACAAGATAATTACATAACTAAGCTAACCTTCTAAGAAACTAGGGCGAACAACAAACTAAAATCACACTAGGGAAGAGGATCTAGCCAAAAACCAAACATGTATGGTCATTACCACAAAAGAACACAATATGTGGCAAAAAGTATTACCAAGAATCACTATGCCATAGCAACAAATGGACTATCAAGGAAAAGACATTGGAAGTTAGTTAACTAGTACTAGCAATCGAAGCAACATATTCTAATCAATTCATTTCTAAACGAAATATATTAAAAATGCAAAACACATAAACAAACCTCAAATTAAACGGCCATGATAGGACAATAACCCAATAGGCCTGAAAACTCAGTTTAGAAAAAATGAAAACTAGAAGGATAAAGTTACAAATTGCATCCAAAGACGAAATAGTTGGAGCTTCAACCTCTAGACTACATGATGAAAAATAGAACAGATCATGTCAAACATAAATCTAAACACTTTATATAGCACTACAACTAAATCCACCATATCTGACTAAAGGTAATGGCAGCCAACGAGACTGATATAACTGAGTACCTCTGGTCATGGACCCAAGTAGGGAAAAAGATTAAGACTGATGACCATTCTCTCTACAAGTACATCCAAGTCCAAACATGCTATTCTGAAGTGTATTAGATGTTTTATATCCAAAGAAAATCAACTCTCACCCAAGGTACTCTTTAAAGCGATGGTCAAGCCCACTCTAGTCAATTCGACCTCTATATTGTGAATCTCGGCATGAAGAATGCATTTATATGCCCTGTCTAGCTTTTTTAAACACATAACCATCCCTAGCAAAAATGCATTAGGTTCCTGCAAAAATCTCTAACATAGTGGATTATATTTCTACCGATCCTAGACTTTCATTCATTCATTAGTTCACTAGAAAGGATGAAGAAGCCTACCAAGTCAACAGATCAGATTTAACATAACTTTCATGCATCAAGGAGAAGGAACCTATGTCTACATATTCAAGACATTCATCACCTTATAAAGACTCTTCACAATTAATAATTATTTTACACTTTCTCACATTAACATCATATAATCACTTTAACCTTAATCTTTCTCATGTACAATCGTCATTTAAAAGATAACATTAACTTCATATAACCAAATTCAACTTCTACCTTCATATGTGTCATAACATGATCATACCATAATTCGTATAGTAGTGCCTAAGGGTCCATGATCACAATACACATATATTTAAAATAAGTAAACACTACAACCATAAATGGATCATACTATACAAGAACGATTCTAATATCAACTCTACAATAAGAAGGAAATTAGGTCACTCACAATTTGCAAAAAGCCTTAATCACCATTCCTTACTTCTCCAACGAACCACAATTGAATAGCATAAATGACAATAGAAGTCAACTATCTAACTCAATATAAACAAAATTCCACCAATATTATGCCATAAGCAATAAACCCACTTCATAAGACAAAATTTAGGAATATAGTGAATATAATGGTTTCATGGGGTTTTTACCTTATGAATATCAATTAAGTATCAATAATAACATATTTGATCACTTGAAATCGTTTCATGCAAAAATCCACGAGTTAGAGTTAAAATTGAACTTTTTCATTAACTTTTAAATCACTTAAAATTTGCTCTAATGTGATAGCTAACCTTAGATAAAGAACTCTCATACCTTATTACATGAAATACCAAGGAAATTAAAGAAGAACTCAATTTAAATCCACAACCCTAGCTCCATATGGACCTTCTGTCACGACCTGGGAGCACCCCCTGGACATAATCGGCGTCTTCATCCTAGAAGAGGACTTGGACAAGCCCTTAGAATTTTTCATAGCATATCATAGATAGAAAATGCAAAGAAATTAAAACTTTTACATAGTGAACTATACATAGACCTCTCGTATCATATATGGAGTTTACATAGACTTTTTCTTTATTGAAGTTTACATAGATTTCTCGTGAAGGCAATATAACCAATACATAAGAAATAGTCTAAAACTTTATCTCACATTAAAACCATTTAACGAGAATAACAATATTGGGAATAGCCCTTACTTATATACAATATGCCACATACATGATTACAACAATTGACTCAAATGATAAAGGAAGAAATAAGTGTCTTTCGACATAACAACATCATATATAGAATAGAGAAATGGTAACATCCCCGAATATGAGGACATACCAATAACTTGGGAAATAGTTCAAGGTCTTCTTGCAAAGTGGCCTCCCATAGTTCAATGGCCCGAACCTACATTGTTTGGAAAAAAGTAAAGAATATGGGTTAGTACAAATGACATGTACTATGTATGGAAACATATGAATATTAAATCATTGATATCATGCTTTAAAGGAAATTTTGTTCAAAATCATGCAAAGTCACTTTTAAAAGCCTTTATGCACAATTAAGAACATAGACATGCCAATGATGATATTATCACTTAAGACAAGTCTATGACACAAGACCAACATCATCATAAAGTCATGGAAACATGGGTATCATCAACATAAGGTCATACCAACATGAATAGCTTCAACATAAAGTCATAACAACAATTCGTGTAATAGCGTTCATAACATGACACATATAAGACCCTTACCAACAATGCCATGCCAAGAATACAAGTGCAATGCTCATGTGAATCTATATAACCCCACACAATAATGTTAACAAGAAAAGTGACCATATGTATTGCTTTTCTTCATATAACATAACATCATGTGTAGTAATGATTTTATATATATATATATATATATATATATAAAATTCACCAGTAGCATGTTCATTAATGAAAGTAAATCATATAGGATCATCACCATGTAAAGTCAAGATATGAATTTCATTCATATTTTAAGTGCATAAGAACAACCTCCCAGGACTCCCTTCAATGTACACTTGTGCAATGTATAAGTAGAGTCTCATACCCCTACCTACACTTAGTAGAACCCCTTAAGTCACCCAAGTTAGTGTCCATCTTCATTAATTCATTCATTTATTTAACTTTCAGGAAGAATCACCTTAACTAATATTAACCAAGTGAGATAAACATGGAATTCGGTGTCATGAAACCCCACACCTAAATAAGGTGCTCTACTTGCCAAGGTAGAACCAAAACATAAACATATCATTCTAGGTGGATCAACTAGCTAGTATTACTATGGAGGCACCATAATTAAGGAAGTAGCAAAATTTTATACGCTCAAACTTACTTCTTAAATAAGAAGTAAAATGGCCGTATCAAGTAAAGAACCCAACTAATGAGGTTGGGGTCGATCCCACAAGGAAAATAGTTCATACTTAACTTTATTCTATTATAACTATTATTTAGCCAACTATTTCCTTAGAAAATAATAAACAATAAAAGGGGGGGGGATTATTTATAAATCAATGAAAATAATTAACTAAATTAAACTAAACAACTAACATATTCAAATATTGGAGCTTAATTAATTAATAGAAGTAACTAGAGCTTAAGTGTTCCCCACAAGTTCCTAACTTGATAATTCTTACTGTAACAATTCTTTACTGGTATCATGCATGTAAAGTGATAAGTTATGTATCTCTTAATTCTTGGTCCAGCATCTAGAAAATTTGACTCCGCACCTTGGTCTGGCTACGTGTGGTTTTATACTAACCCTTACCTTTCCTCATATTAAGCATTGTATTTGATATTTGACTAAGTTATTACCTCGTGCCAATCACCACTAGCCTATCAGATAGTATAAACTAAATATATATTGATAATTCCTTTCCTATTATCAACCTCCTTGGTCCGACAAGTAGCATTAAGGCAAATTGTAACGTTGGTCATCCGTTAAAAAGACTTCTAAACAAAAGAATTATCAATACATGCAAGACACTATTCTATAATTGCTATATTACTTAGGTTTTACCTCATTTTTCACCCATGGTTCCCACTACCCTAGTTATGGAGTTTAGTTACCAATGGTTATAATCACACTATTCATATATTTAATATAAGAATTCCTGCACTTACTTTGATGAGAAAGAATAAAATCCAGAAGTTCACTTGATTAATCAACAAAAGCACCAACAATCAATTCCAGAATAAGTCTAACAATTATTGAAATTAATTCTTCAATACTTGAACAAAAGAACTAAAGATTATCCAAAAGCTTAACTATCAAAAAGTCTCCTATCATAAATTCTACTATCGAAAAGTCTAACCCTAAAAACAAGCTTTTTCAAACTATTTATAATAAAAACAAAAACCTAATAAAAGAAGAATTCTAATTACTGAAAATCTATCAAAACGCGTCTGGGTCAACGGACTGCCATAGTCACGATGGGCCGTCCTAGCCTCCGTCATCCCATACTTCACAAATTTCTCTTCTGCTTTCTTCATTACCCTCAAAAGCAGGTATGACGGACCATCCCAAGAGGGACGGTCCATCAAGGATCGCCGTTCCATAATACTTAAACTTCTTGGAATTGGGGTGGTGGGACTACTCTTTAATCATCACGACAAACCAGCACGACGGACCATTTTGGCTATGACAGTCCGTCATGGACTTCCATAATCCCACACTAGGTAATACATCCCCATCTTCCTTCCGCAACTTCACTACGATGCCACCTACGAATCGTCACAAGCTCTGTTGGTGGGTCTCTTCTGCATTTCTCGCCCAAAAACTTCCGCGTTTATCTAAGGACAAATTTCCTATAAATAAGGAGAAACTTACATGTAAATCAATACTAAAAGGCGTTTGGACCTACAGTAAACTTATGGGAAAAGCATTAAATATATTGTGAAACCAACGTATATCAACACCCTCAACTTAAATTCGTCCTCAAGTGGCGCACTATGACTCACTACAAAATTTTTATACAATAGTATCCATATTTTAGATTTCGCAATCATTTGGCTATAATCCCGATCAATCTCATCATGTTTATGCATGTTATTACTATTAGGGTTGAATAATGTAGAACCAGACCATGACACAGATAAACCACGAACTGACACCTATCCTCTTCAATTCCTCACCGAGGTGCTAATATTTCTAGTGTTGCAACTAGTATCCTCACTTCATAATAACATCCTCATTTTCGCACAATGATTTCAGTTTGAGTATCAGTATTACTATTCAACACTCTCTTATAGCAAATTCACAACTCATTCATACATATTGCCACATGCTTGCCGTTATTTACACTGCTTTTTGTTCGCCGTACAACTCTTAGGATCACGACAGGACTTTCATAGCTTGTATCATAGGCTTAGGGTCAAGTAGGGTATATTTATGTATACTTTAGTGACTTTTTTCCCTCCTTGATATATCGGCTAAGCTTACAACTTTTTATCATTTTATTTCACCTAGTTTCTCATATTTTTTAACCTTGATATTTTCCCTTCTTTCTTCATTTGTGTAAGTGACTCTTTTCTTTTCTTGCTTGTATTTATTATATTTTTTTTATTTCACTTTTCTTTCAACTGGTTCTTGAGTCACTTTACTTTTGTTCTTTCTCTCTCTTTGTTATTTCAACCCCATTTTCTAGAGCATTCCTCATAATAGCCACCCTCAACTCATCGATTTGCCATGAATCAAAGTACACAATACCCAAAGATGGGTCAGGGCCATGAAAAGGATGTTTACTGCATTAGCGACCCTCAACTTATGCTTTTGGCATAAGCTGAGATTCACATGTCCTAGAAGGGACCAGGGCCAAAACTTTTTCCCAGAAAAGATCAGTTGGGGTGAAAAAGAAAGGTCTATTTTAAGGTCAAATTATTTTGTATCAAAGAGGGATCAATTTCATTTATTTTTTTTATTTATTTAGGCTAAAAATTAGCTATATTAAACAAGGGACTATGATCCTTTTCTGATTGTCTATTACAACTTACTTTTAGTAGGACAAACCAGGCAAGTTCTATCTCAGTACAAATAATGGACTATTCAAATTTTCCTCACACTCACTTGACATCTCATTACTATACCATATTATTAGAAACCTAGTTCGAGTCTTAGACTTTGGGTCATGCAGAGGTGTATCTCTATGTCATGCTTAGGGCCACACATTTATTAATTATTGTGCCTAGCCATGCATCATTTTCATTACATCAGGATATCATTTTTGTTTTAGCCATCATGCTTCAGAGTTATACTATGTACACAAGATATAGACATTCCGGTTCAACAATAAAAATAATCAGTTTCTTAGGAAAAAGAACATAGGCAAGAAAACCCCAAAACAAGATCGTGAATTGGGCTACTCAAACTTCACCCTAGCACTCACTTTTCATTTACCCTACTCCTAACAAAAACATATGAAATTGTCCCCAATGCATAAAAAAACTGAAATACGAGAGTGGGAGGTGAAGAAAACCTAGGGCACAAAGAGTCGGCAATCAACAAGCTGGTGGGTCCAGTTTCTTGGAAACCACTACCTATGTAGTCTAGACACCGTTAGTAGTTTCCTCATCAGCAATAACACTATCATTAGTTCCTCTCGTTGTATCCACATCTACAGCCCTGATCTGATGCGCCTCCTCATCAGCAATTGAGTCTCCCCTTGCAGCCTCCATCTCACGACGCTCCTTCTTCTATACTCGAGCCTTATGGTCCTCTCGATTCCTACGCCTCTTGGCATGCTCTCGAGGGGGTGGTGGTGGAATCTCATAATTGGCGAATAAAGCAGCCAGCACTGCGTCCTCAGCAGGCTCTGCAGAAGGGGCCTCAGACTTAGGCACCCTAGCCTATAGAATCATATCAATATCATCTTGCAGACTCTCAACTGCAGCCTGAAGGGTCGACACGTCCACCTAAGGGGATGGCCGGTCTAGCAAACGCAACTCAAAAGTATCTAAGTGCTGATGAACCTCAACAATCTTCCGCTCTGTGTGCTGGGCCACCTTACGCTCCAAGCTCTCCTCCGCCTCAGCAATAGACCTCTACATCCAAGGTGGGATGTGATGCAGAATTGTGGCCAGCTGAGCCTCAAGTGTCTGGACCCTAGAATGTGCTACCGTATTAGCCAAATTTTCACCAAGTGGAGGCAACTCTGGATGGGTCCCTTTGCATGGAGCCAACTTATTGGCCTCATCCCCGATGAGGCCGATATCAACAGTGCCCACCGGAGTCTTGAGTTGATCAATGTTCCAGATGGGCACACCTACGGACCTGCATAAGGAAAATATATTGCACAGAAAAGGGTAAGTAGTGGTGACCTTTAAAGCCCTCTCGTGCATGACCGCCTTTAGAAGCCAAGCGAAGTCCACCTCAAACACGGCTATCATCGCTGCCATCAGAACTTCAAAATCCAATGTAACTATATTATCAGTAGCCGTGAGGGAAGGCAGTGGCGGACAATCAACCATAAAAACGTATCAATGAAGGTCAAGTTAGCCTTCCTGATGGCTCTCTTCGGATTCGTTACCCAGTCGTCACCCTCTTCATCAATAGATAAGTGCATGTACATCCACCTCTTGGTGGTCTCTCTCAGCAATGGCTCACACAAGAATTGGCCATCTTTAACAATTTTCCATCGCTAGTCAAACTCGGGGGTGAGAGGGATCCTGTTGTCATCAACATCCTCGCCGTACAGATACTGGCAGATGGATTGTAGGGAGATTCAAACCTGGATGTCGCATACTCTAACGTGATCATGTGGGGCCTTTTTGACGAGGAAAGACCGCCTATCAATCTGTTATCAGAGAGTAGCCACATAAGAGGCGTAAAACTCTCGAATAAACTCCTCCCTGCATCAGCCCAAAAAGCGAGCAGTCCACTCTAGATAAAGTATGGTGAAGACATTGTGGATATCTGTCATGGTGGGGAGACTTCCCTTGAGGACCCGTTTCTCCAGTGTGAGGGTCCGTGTCATGACGCCTTTATCATTTAGAAACTTGGCATTTGAATACACTTGGTATTTCCCGTCAACACACCACCGGTTGGGCTAGTCGGCAAGCGGGGTGAAAGAACCAATTGGTGAGCCTTGATTGGAATTAGGACTGACAGCCTCATCATATAGATTGTGCAGATGTGGCAAGTGCAAGGACTTCTTCGGACCTGATACGCTCAAACATACTTCTCAAATAAGAAGTAAAGAGGTTGTGTCAAGTAAATAACCCAACTAGTGAGGTTGGGATCGTTCCCACGAGGAAAATAATCTAGACATAACTTCAACTTGTTATTACTATTGCTTGGTCAATGACTTCCTTGGAAAGTAAAAAACATAAAAAGGGGGTTTCTATTTCTAAATGAGTGGAAATAAATAACAAACTAGAAAGAGACACTTAAAAGCTTTGATAGTTGGATTTTAATAAATTAATCAAGGTAAGTAGGGATTACGTGTTCCCTAAAGGTTCATAACTTGATAATTCTTACTATAACAATTCTTTCCTAGTATCTTGCATGCAAAGTGATAAGTTATGTTTTTCTAAATCCTTGGTCCGGCATCTGGAAAATCTCACTCCGCACCTTGGTTCGGCTACGTGTGTTGCTATTCTAACCCTTATGCTTACCTCATATTAAGCATCATATTCGATATTTGACTAAGTTATTACCTCGTACCAATCAATACTAGCCTATTAGACAGTATACACTAAATCTATGTTAATAAGTTATTACCTCCTTGGTCCGGCAAGTAGCATTAAGGCGAGTTCTAATGTTCGCCTTCCGTTAAAAAGAATTTTAAGCGGAAGAATTATTAATACATGCAATACACTAATTTAGAATTGTTATTTTAGCTAGGGTTTATCTCATTATTTGCCTATGGTTCCCACAACCCCAGTTATGGAGTTTAGTTACTCATAGACATAAACACAATATTCAAATATATTAATTATGAATTCATATACTTACTTCAATGAGAAAGAATAAAATCCAAAGTTTGCTTGATTAATATCCAAAAATCACTTGCAAGAATCTCAAAATCCAACACTAATACACAAAGTCTACAAATCTGATGTATAATCTCATAGAGTCTAACCTCATAAAGTCTAACAGTACGGAGTCTAACCTCAAAAACAAGGTTTTTCGAACTATTTATAAAAAAATAAAAACCTAATTAAAAAAGGATTCTAATTGCTGGACATCTGCCAAAACGCGGCTGGGTCGACGGACCTCACGACGGACCGTCCTGGTCACGACAGACCATCATGGTCACGACGGACCGTCATGGACTCTCTCGTCCTATACTTGTGCAATTTCTTCTGCTGCTATCTTCATTCCCCTCGACGGCACAGTATGATGGACCGTCATAGGAACAATGGTCCGTCGAGGGTCTCGTTCCACAACACTTCAACTCTTGGAATCTTGGTACAAGGATCACTTCTCTGAACTTCACGACAAACCTGCAGAACGGACCGTCCTAGCCACGACGGACGGTCACAAGATTCGTAATCCCACACTTGGTCAGATTTCCCCATCTTCCTTCAGCAGCTGCACAACGCTTCCAGCTACGGACCGTCACAAGCACGACGTACCATCATAAGCTTTGTAGGTAGTCTCTTCTGCAATTCTTCGCTCAAAATCTCCGCATTCAGCTTTGGATAGATTTCCTGCAAAACAAACAGAAACTTATATAAGAATTAGCACAAAAAGGCTTTTGGACACACTAAACTAAAGGAAAAAGTATTAATAATACCGTGAAACCACGGTATATCAACATCCTCAACATAAATTCGTTGTTTGTCCTCAAGCGACGCACTATGACTCACTACACAATCTTTGTACAATAGTATCCATGTTTTATCCTTTGCAATCATTTGGCTATCAATCCCGATTAATCTCATCACACGTATGCATGCTATCACTATTAGGCTTTAATCTTGTAGGATCAGAACATGACACAGACTCACCACGCACTAACACCTATCCTCTTCAATTTCTCAATGGGTGCTAATAATTGTGGTATTACAACTAGTGTCCTCACTATAAAACAAATGCCTCCTTTTTTACACAACGATTTCAGTTTGAGTATAAGGGTTACTTTTCAACACTCTCTCTCAGAACAATGTCACACTCATTCATACCTTTCGCTATAAGCTTGCCCTTATTTTCACTGCCTTAAGTTCGCTATACAACCCTTAGGATCACGATAGGACTTTTTTTAGCTAGTAACATAGGCTCGGGGTCAGGTAAGTTATATTTTAGTATACTTTAGTGGCTTTTTTCCCTCCTTGCCATATCGGCTAAAACTTCCACTATCTATCGTTTCATCTTGCCCAGTTTCTCATATTCTTTCACCTTGCTATTTTCTCTTCTTTCTTCATTTGTGTAAGTGACTCTCTTCTTTTCTTGCTTGTATTTCTTGTGTATTTCTATTTTTCTTGACTTTTCTTTTCATCTAGTTCTTGAGTCACTTTACTTTTGTCTTTCTCTCTCTTCGTTCTTCAAACCCCACTTTCCAGAACATTCCTCATAGTAGCAACCCTCAACTCATGGCTTTGCACTGAGTCAAGGTACACAATACCCAAAGTTGGGTCAGGGCCATAATGAAGGTTGTTTATGCATTAGCCACCCTCAACTTATGCTTTTGGCATAAGCTGAGGTGCACATTTCAAAGGAGGGACCAGGGCCAACAAATTGTTCCCAGAAAAGATTTGTTGGGGTGAAAAAGAAAGGCCAAATTTTATGCTAAGATTATTTGGATCAAAGAAGGATAAATTTCATTTGTTTTATTTTCTTTAGGCTAGAAATGGGCTATATTGAATAAGGGCCTAGGATCCTTTCCTAATTGTCTATTACAACTTACTTTAAGCAGGACTAACCAGGAAAGTTCTAGCTTAGTAACAATAGTGGACTATTCAAATTTCCTCACACTCACTTGACATCTCATCACTATACCAGATTATCAGACACCTAGTTCGAATTTAAGACTTAGGGTAATGCAATGGTGTAACTCTGTGTCATGCTTAGAGCCACACAATTATCAGTTACTATGCCTAGTCATGCATTATTTTTTCCAGTTTATCAGGATTTCATTTTAGCCATCATGCTTCAAACTCAAACTATGTACGAAAGATATAAATATGCCGGTTCAACAGAAAAAGCAATCAGTCTTTTGGGGGAAAAAACACAAGCGAGAAAACCCCAAAAGAGGATAGTGAATTGGGCTACTCAAACTTCACTCTAACACTCACTATCCATTTACCCCACCCCCAGCAAAAAGGCATGCAATTGTTCCCCATGCATAAAAATCTAAATACAAGAGTGGTAGGTGAAGCAAACCTGTGGTGCAAAGCACCGTCGATCAGCAAGATGGTGGGTCCGATTCCCCGGAACACACATCCTCTACAATCTGGACACCCTCAGTGGTGTCTTCAGCAACAACCGCACCATCAGTAGTGCCTCCCGCTATCTCCACAGTGCGGGAGCTAGACGCTCTCATGCGGTTCGCCTCCTCCTCAACAAGGAAGGCTCTCCGCGCAGCCTCCATCTCTCGACGCTCTTTCTTCCATGATCGCGCCTCGTCCTCTGCTTGACCCCTACGCCTCTTGGCACTCTCTCGAGGTGGAGGTGGTGGAACTTTTGAAGTAGCAAAAAAGGCTGCCAACACGGTGTCCTCAGCAGGCTTGACAGAAGGGGCCTCAGGCTTCGGCACCCTAGCCTGTAAGTTTGTGTCAATGTCTGCACAAAGACTGTCGAATGCATCCTGAAGAGTCGACACATCCACCGGAGGGGCTGGTCGGGCTAGCACTCTCAACTCAAAGACGTCTAGACACTGGTTAACCTCAGCGATCTTCCGCTCTGTAAACTTTATCATCTTCCTCTCTAGATGTTCTTTAGACTCAGTGATCGACCTCTGAATCCACGGCTGGATATGATGCAGAATAGTGGACATTTGTGCCTCTAGTTTTTGGAACCTTGCAAGCGGAACCAGTGTCGGTAGAGGGTCTGTGCGAGAGGAGCTCGGGGCTGTGCTACTACCCGGGATAGACTCAACTAGGGTAGTGTCAGTGGACGCCTGTGTAGCTGTGCGGGCCTGGGCTACCGTATCAGCAAGATCATCAGCAAGTGGGGGCAGCTCTGGACGGGGCACTCTGCGTGGAGCCAACTCATTGGCCTCATCTCTGATGAGGCCGACGTCTAAAGTGCCCTGCGGGATCTTAAGCTAATCTACGTGCCATATGGGCACACTTGCCAACCTGCAAAGGGCAAAGATCATGCACGGGAAAGGGTAGGTAGTAGTGACCTTGAATGCCCTCTCGTGCATGACTGCCTGGACAAGCCATGCGAAGTCCACCTCGAATCTGGCTATCATCGCCACCATCAACACTGCTCGATCCGAGGTAACTATGTTATCAGCAGTTGTGGGGGAAAGGCAGTGACGGACAAGCAGCCCCAGGAACTTTGCTGTGAATGTGAGGTTGGCCTTCTTGATGGACCACTTCGGCTCAGTCACCCAATCGGCACACTCTCCATCTACTGACAGGTGCAGGGCCATCCACCTCTTGGTGGTCTCTCTCAATGCTGGCTCGCGCAAGAACTGTCCATCCTTTACTATCTGCCAACGGTAGTCAAACTCGGCAATGACAGGGGTCTGAGTAGCATCTACACTCTCGCCATATAGAAACCGTCGGATGGCTGGCAGGGAAATGTCAACCTGCACACCACGAACTCGAATATGCTCTAGTGGGGCTTGTTTAGCGGGGGCAACCTGCCTATCGATCTGTGATCGGAGAGTTTCTACGTAGGATGCGTAGAACTCTAGGACCATTTCCTCACTGTATCGTCCCAACAGACGTGTTGTCTACTCTAAGCGATGCCTAGTGAAGAGGTTGTGGATCTCCGGCATCGTTGGGAGACTCCCTGTAAGTACCCGCCGCTCCAAGGTGAGTGTTCGAGTCATCACTCCTTTATCAGTCAGGAACTTGGCGTTGAAGTAGACTTGAAACTGCCCGTCGACACACCACTGGTTAGGCTGGTCGGTGGGTGGAGTGGGAACCTGAGCTGGTGTGCCTGACGTAGAGTCTGAACTGTCAGCCTCACCAGACGAGGCCGACGCTGCAGCATTTGCGGAGGCGGGAACCTCAGCAGAGTCAGAGGCTTCCTCGGACCAGGATACTCCCAAGGAGCCAGACGCTCCTTCCTCATTTGTGGTTGACCCAGAGGGTGTGCTGGTCAGTGTGCGCTCCTCATCAGACTGGAGGCAGTGACTACGCCGGACGCCACTTTTTTGGGTGTGGCTCTGGGAGAACGTGCAGCACGGGAAGGTGTGGAAGTATCTGGGGGCACATACTCAGGGTCCCGCTCATCTTCAGAGTCGATGATCATGCATGTAGACGGGGCGACAGACTTTGATCACTCGCGTGTCTTGCTTGGGTGTCATAGTAGATAGTACCTACAAAGGATCAATATTAGTACGAGTAGTGGCAAACAAGACAAGCGAAACCATACGAAATAAAACATTAAAAATAGTATGTCATTACTGTAGAAGCAGTGACACACGACGGGCCAGGTGACGGCTCATCGTGACTATGACGGACCATCGTGAGGTTCGTCGTGTTTTACATAGACTATGTATATATACAGAACCCTAAAAGAGAGTTACTCACTAGCATAACGGTATGTGCAGGACGGACCATCACAGGTACGACGGTCCGTCGTATATGTCTGTCATAGGACACTTGAGAAAAAAAAATGGAGACCCTTAGGAGAGGGGTCTCTGACCATTATGACGGTCATGCAGGACGGACCGTCGTGGGTACGACGGTCTGCCACATGTGTCCATTGAAGGACACTTGGAAAAAAATGAGAGACCCTTAGAAACAGGGTCTCTGACAACCAGAACGGTTGTGCAGGACGGACTGTTGAGAAGATGATGGTCCGTCACATGTGTCCGTTGGGGAACACTTGGGAAAAAAATGAGAGACCCTTAGAAACAGGGTCTCTCTCTAGCATGACGGTTGTGTAGGACGGACCGTTGCGCGCACGCCGAACTGTCACATGTGCCCGTTGGTACAGGGGTGCTAGGGCTTTTGCAACAGACCCTACGATGGTCCGTCATTGGGTCTCGTTCTGAATAACACTGATAGAACTAAGGGTACCCTAAGCATCCCCGATGAACCCACATCAACCTTGTAGTATTTTGGACTTACATGTGACTAACCCAACTACCTATGAAACTAGCAAAGCAAAAGCACTTATGTCGAGGGTGGTAAACATGTCAATTTTTAACATTTGTGACCTAGGTTATACAGAATAGTCTAATGTAAACAACATACGATGAAGAACTAAGCATAATACTAACTAGTAAACAACAAGGCAAGATAAATGAGTATAAATTTAGAGACACATACCTTAGAAATGGAGAAAAACAAATGCACACGTACTCGGTGGCAAGGTAGACACTCACAGCAGCAGTTTCCACTAGTAGATAACACGTTAGAGCTTTGTAGAATTGTGAGAAGGCAATGATCGGTGGTTGAGAGAGTGTGGAAGTTCAAAAGAGAGGGGAGATGAGAGGAATAAGGAAGTAATGGGTTGAAATGACGAGTTGGGGGGTTAAACGTTCTGATTTTGAAAAAGGGTTCCGCCGGGTCGGGTCGGGTATACCTCATTAATCACGCGACGGTTCCACGATGATGGACCATCGCAGTTGTGACGACCCGTCGTTTGTTTCATCGTGTGTGCCCTAGTTTCAAAATAACAAAAAAACGTACCTGGTACGACAAATGCATACGACGGTCTGTTGCTTAAGCAACGGTCCGTCGATGTCTCCGTCAGTGACTGCTGCAGAGTAATTTTCTGCAGAATTTCCTGGTGATGTGCCTACAAATTTAAAACCCATTAGTAGAAAAATGCTACCATGACTAAAAAGATGATAAGTATTGGGTTGCTTCCCAACAAGCGCCTGATTTAATGTTGCGGCACGACTGGGGACCCTTGATTACTCAGACATCATAAATATGGGAGATCACTCTATTCCCCGATGCGTTATGGCCAAAACAGAGTTTTATTGTATCTCTATTCCTCTTCAACCGCACTCCCTCCTTGGCTTTTAACTCAACTGCTCCATGAGGGAATTCTTGGGTAATCAAGTAGGGGTCAGTCCATTTAGACTTGAGCTTGCCCGGAAGACAAGGCACCCCAGAACTGTCTACAAGCACCAAATCCCCAACCATAAACTCTTGTTTTGCATTTTTCTGTTTTGTCTCCTCTTTTGTCTTTTCTTTGCGGGATACGGCATATACCGAATGGAGCTCACCACTCTGCCTCATGGTCCTACAAATGTTGAAGGTCACTTCTTTACTATTCAACCGAAATGTCATTTGTCCCTTCTCCATATCAACTAATGCTCTACATGTAGCAAGGTATGGCCTCCCAAGAATAATAGACACTTCAATGTCGACTTCACAATCAAGAATAACAAAATCAATCGGAAAGATGAATGACTCCACTTTTACTAGCACATCATGGAGTATCTCTATAGGCCATTTCACTGTCCGATCAGCCATCAGTAGCCGCATCGCAGTGGGTTTTGGATCCCCCAAACCTAACTTCTTGTAAATTGCGAGGGGCATGAGATTTATCCTTGCCCCCAGATCACATAATGCTTTCACAAAATGTAATGACCCAATGTACAAGGAATAGTAAACGCACCTGGATCTTCTTTCTTTTGAACGAGGGATCTTATAGCAATAGCACTACAATGCTGCAGTCTATCATCATCCTCGAAAGTGACCGATCTTTTATTGGTGACCAGATCTTTCATAAATTTGGCATAACCGGGCATTTGTTCTAGAGCTTCTACCAAAGGGACATTGATAGAGAGCTGCTTCAACATTGTTATGAAGCGTCGGTATTTACCATCCTCGGTCTTTTTCACTAATCTCTGAGGGAAAAGTGGTGGTGGCCTAGGCATGGGAATCACCTTGATAGGTACTTTTGCATCTTTTCCATTACTTCCCTCTGCTTCACCACTACCCTGTACCACATTATCATTATCCTTTCTCACATTTTCCTCAGTAGATTGCATAGGTGGGCCAATGGTCTGCCTACCACCCCGAGTAGTGATTGCCATACAGTGCGCATCATTCTTTTGATTTTGGAGAGTGTTGCTAGGAAGAGTGCTCGGTTGCCATGTGTTCACTATCGCAGATAATTGGGCCACTTCAAATTCGATCTGTTTAATCGAAATTGCATGTGTATCAACTTTTTGCCCAATACTAGCTTAATCACACCTCAACTCTTTAATATGTTCATCACTAGTGTCAAACCTCCTCATCATTTTGTGCAACATATCCTCAACTCGCGCCATACTATCTCCACCATCCCTAGGAGTAACTTCACGATTTTCAGGAGGAACATAGGGCTCATTCCTGTCGTTTATATTAGCATAGTTACCCCTGTTAAAGTTGTTGTCACGGTTGTAGTTTCCATCTCGGACATAATGACCCTCACGGTTGTAGTTATCGTAGTTCCGACCTTGGCTCCCTTGACCATGGCGCCAATTATCCTGATTTGATCCTTGGGCGCTTGGTCGGAACCCCCCGTCTGCTCATTTACTGCATGAGTATCCTCCGCATAATATCACTCATCATTAGGAGGTGGTGGCTTAGCCAAGTAGTTGACTGCATTTATCTTTTCTGCACCCCCTGTGACATGTTTTAGTACCAACCCAAGCTCAGTTCTCATAGCCATTTCTTCCCAAATCTCATCTGTGGCTGGGTTGTGAGTGGAGTGCACTGCAAAAGTGTTTCTCCTTGTATCAGACTTCCTAGTACTCTAACCTTTTTTATTCCAGGAGATTTTCTCTAGTTTTTCGGCGATCTCAGCATAAGGGAAATCTCCATAAGATCCACCTGCTATAGTGTACAACACCGCTTTGTTATTGTCATCCTGTCCCCGATAGAAGTATTCCTTTAGTGACTCATCATCTATACGGTTATTTTGAAAACTTCTCAAGAATGAGGTTAATCTATCCCAAGAACTACTAACTGACACTCCTGGTAGTGACACAAAGTTGTTCACTCTGTCTTTGTGGTTTAGTTTCTTGGAGACCGGATAGTAGGTGCTAAGAAGACATCTCTTAATTGGTTCCAAGTGAAGATTGAGTTGTATGGGAGCTCAGTGAACCATATAGCAGCCTCTCCCGTCAATGAGAGTGGAAACACTCTGAGACCCATTACATCTAGATCTAAATTAGGCCTCCCTACAAAACTTTTATACACTGCCCTTACCTTAGCTATATGGGCATATGGATCCTCACAAGGTAGCCCTGAAAACAAACCTCTGGAAGTGAGCATTTGCATCAGGCTACTAGTTACCACAAAAGTGTGGCCTGTTGGTAGAGGGGGCAAGACAAGTGGCCCATCTGAGTCTGCTATGTTATCATACCCTCTGTAGTATGCTTAGTCCAAGGAACGGGATTTTGTCCCCCTCTGTTGATGTTCACCCGGAGCATCTGGTAACATCTGACCATGAACATCAATCGGAGCTGGGATGTTCTGGTTCGGATCCTCATCATTTATTTCAAAGTTTCGATTCATATTGCGCAGTGTACACTCTAGATCGTGATCGTAGGGAAACAAGGGTTCTCTTCCTCTCCGTGTATTTGGCATACAAGGAGGATAGTTTTGAAAAGAAATCAAAAACAATAAAACAAAGTAAAATCAAGAAAATATCAACTAAACTATAGTAATAGGATCAAGTTAATCTAAAAGCTAAAATCTCTTGCAGTGGCGCCAAAATTTGATACGCTCAAACATACTTCGCAAATATGAAGTAAAGCGGTCGTGTCAAGTAAATAACCCAACTAGTGAGGTTGGAATCATTTCCACGAGGAAAATATTCTAGACTTAACTTCAACTTGTTATTACTATTGCTTGGTCAATGACTTCCTTGGAAAGTAAAAAACATAAAAAGGGGGGTTTCTATTTCTAAATGAGTGGAAATAAATAACACACTTGAAAGAGACACTTAACAGCTTTGACGGTTGGATTTAAATCAATTAATCAAGGTAACTAGGGTTTACGTGTTCCCCACAGGTTCATAACTTGGTAATTCTAACTATAACAATTCTTTCCTAGTATCTTGCATGCAAAGTGATAAGTATGTATATCTAAATCCTTGGTCCGGCATCTAGAAAATCTCACTCCACACCTTGGTCCGGCTACGTGTGTTTCTATTCTAACCCTTATCCTTACGTCATATTAAGTATCGTATTTGATATTTGACTAAGTTATTACCTCGTACCAATCAATACTAGCCTATTAGATAGAATATACAAAATCTATGTTAATAATTCTTTTCCTATTATCTACCTTTTTGGTGCGGCAAGTAGCATTAAGGCGAGTTCTAACGTTGGCCTTCCGTTAAAAAGACTTTTAAGCGAAAGAATTATTAATACATGCAAGACACTAATCTAAAATTATTATTTTAGTTAGGGTTTATCTCATTATTTGCCTATGGTTCCCACAACCCTAGTTATGGAGTTTAGTTACTCATAGACATAAACACAATATTCAAATATATTAAATACGACTTCATGTACTTATTTCAATGAGAAAGAATAAAATCAAAAGTTTACTTGATTAATATCCAAAAATAACTTGCATGAATCTCAAAATCCAACACTAATACACAAAGTCTAAAAATCTGATGTCTAATCTCATAGAGTCTAACCTCATAAAGTCTAAAAATACGGAGTCTAACCTCAAAAATGACGTTTTTTGAACTATTTATAAAAAAAAACCTAATTAAACAAGGATTCTAATTGCTGGAAATCTGCCAAAACGCGGCTGGGTCGATGGACCGTAGTGGTCACGACGGACCATCATGGACTCCGTCGTCCCATACTTGTGCAATTTCTTCTGCTGCTATCTTCATTCCCCTCGACAGCAAGAATGACGGACCATCATAGGAAAAAGGTCCGTCGAGGGTCTCGTTCTAAAACACTTCAACTATTGGAATCTGGGTACTGGGATCACTTCTCTGAACTTCACGACGAACCTGCAGGACGGACAGTCATATCCACGATGGACCGTTACAAGCTTCGTAATCCCACACTTGGTAAGAATTTCCCATCTTCATTCAGCAGCTACACTACGCTGCCATCTACGGACCGTAACAAGCACGATAGACCGTCATAAGCTCCGTAAGTGGTCTCTTCTGCAATTCATCGCTCAAAATCTCCGCATTGAGCTTTGGACAGATTTCCTGCAAAACAAAGAGAAACTTATTTAAGAATTAGCACAAAAAGGCTTTGGACACACTAAACTTAAGAAAAAAGTATTAATAATACCGTGAAACCATGGTATATAAAGACCCGGAGGCTTCCTGCGACCACGAAACTCTTAAAGAACCGGACGCTTCTTCTTCATGTGTATCTGACACAGAATGGTATGCCGATCAATGTGCGCTCCTCATCAGACTGGGAGGCAGTGATTATGCCGGACGCCACCTTTTTGGGCGTAGCTATGATTTCACTTGCAGCTCATGCTGGAGTGGCAGCGCCTGAGGACACGTATTCGGGATCATGCTCATCAACAGAGCCTACAATAAGATGGGCAGAGAGGGCGAAAAACTCTTAATGCCCATGTGGGTAAATTTGATCTTGTTTCAGTGCCATTAGGAACGACCATCGAGGGTATGACGTTCCGTTGTAGATGTCTGTCATAGGACACTTGAAAAAAAAACAGAGACCCTTAGGATAAGGGTCTCTAACAACCATGACGGTTGTCCAGGGTGGTCCGTCTTTGATGTCTGTCAGAGGACACTTAGAAAAAGTTGGAGACCCTTAGGAATAGGGTCTCTAACAACCAGAATGGTTGTGCAGGACGGACCGTCCAAGGTATGATGGTCTATCGTAAATGTCCGTCAGAGGACACTTGAATAAAATTGAGACTCTTAGGACAAGGGTCTCTAACAACCATGATGGTTGTGCAGGACTGACCGCCATGTTAATGACGATCTATATAAGATGTTCGTCAGAGGACACTTAGAAAAAGTTGGAGACCCTTAGGACAAGGGTCTCTGACAACCATGACAGTTGTGCAGGACGGACCGTCGTGGGAACGATGGTCCATCGTATGTGTCCGATGGTGGACAGTTAGAGAAGACGAATAGTGGGTTGTTGGATCAGACCCTATGACGGTTTGTCATGGGTACGACGGTCCATCATCGAGGTCTCGTTCTGTCATTCAGTGACAGAACTGATGATGCCACAATAATCCCCTATTATTCAAACGGAATACTTAGTGTTAACCTACATGTTTCTAACCCAAATACCTAGCAAACTAGAAATTCTAAAGCACCAATTTCTCAAGTTTTAACAAGGCAATTCTAGGATTCATAACCTAGGGCAGACAAAATTGGATCAAAGAAGGAAGACCCACCAAAAAAATAGGATAATAGTAGTTGAAAAAAAAATGCTATGTGAATGGGTATAGATTAGAGACATACCTTATAAGACGAGAAAAACAAACAAGTGAGGCACTTGGTTATCCAAAGCAGAACCATAGCAGCAGACTCTGACCAGTAGAAAGAAGATTTTTGGAATTGGGGATTTGGGGAAGGGATTAGTTGATAGAGAGGAGAGTTAGGAAGTTGGAAGTTTGAAAGGGAGGGAATGGAGAAAGAGGGAAAGAAATGGTTGAAATGAAGGGGGTTGTGTTTTAAAGGTTGACAATTTTAAAATCCCTCATCAAAGTCGGGTCGATTATGCTGGTTAATGAATCAATGAGTCCCCGACAACGGTCCGTCACAGATGCGATGGTCCATCATGGGTTTCGTCGCGTGTGCCCTAATTTTGGAAATAACTGGACACTGTACCTGGCACGACGGATTCAGGCGACGGTCCATTACAGGCGTGATGGTCCGTCGATGTATCCGTCAGTGACTATTGTGGAGTGATTTTCTGAAGAATTTCTTGGTGATTTCCTACATTCAAATTAAAACCCATTAGTAGAAAATGCTACCATTACTAGAATGAAAACTATAAGTATTGGGTTGCCTCCCAACCATCGCCTAATTTAATATCGCGGCACGACTAAAGACACATGATTACTCAGACTTCATAAAGATGGTATGCCTCGATCACTTCATTCGCCGATTCAGCATGCCCAAAATATATTTTTATTCGGTGTCCATTCACCTTAAACCGCACAGCCTACTTGGTTTCCAACTCAACTTCTCCATGAGGGTATTGTTAGGTAACCATGTAAGGGGCAGTCCTCAAATGGAATGTTCCAATCCGGAGAAATAATTATAGGTGGAGACACCAATTTTACTTTTATCTCACCAAATGCTTTAATATAGGGTTCATCAAAATAAAATTTAGAATTTTTCTCTAGTAGTTTGCACAACGGATGTGCAATTTTTGAAAAATCTTTGATGAATCTCTGGTAAAAACCTGCATGCCCAAGAAAGCTTCTCACACCTTTTATAGAGATAGGTGGGGAAAGTCTCTCTATTACCTCGACTTTATCTCTATCAACCTTTAAGGCTTTTTAATAGAAACGCGATTACCCAAAACAATACCTTCTTTCACCATGAAATGGCATTTTTCCCAATTTATTACTAAATTGCACTCTTCACATATCTTAAAGACCTCAGATAAATGGTTCAAACACCGCTCAAATGTTTCACAAACAACAAAAAATCATCCATAAAAACATCAATAGTATCGTCCACCATGTCGGAGAATATAAACATGATACATCTCTAAAATGTGGTGGGTGCATTTCACAACCTAAATGGCATTCTCTTGAACGGAAAGTTCCTATATGGACAAGTAAAGGTGGTTTTCTCTTGATCTTATATGAAATAGAAATCTGGTATACCCCGAATATCCATCAACAAAACAGTGCCACCCTTTTTCGGCAAGTCTATCCAACATATGATCCATGAAGGGCTAGGAAATCGGCTTTTTCGGTCCATGCATTTAATTTAAGATAATCCATACACACCCTCCATCCACTAACCAGTCTCATTAGAACAAGTTCATTTTTGTAATTGGGAACCATAGTCATTCCCCCTTTATTAGGTACACACTGAAGACGGCATACCCAACTACTATCGGTGATCGTATAGATTACTTCAGCATCCAACCATTTAATGATTTCCTTCTTCAAAACCTCTTGCATAGGTTGATTTTAGCATCTCTGGTTCTCAATACTTGGCTTATGATCGGGAATGAGTTAGATTTTATTAGAACAAATACCGGGAGGGATCCAAATAATGTCCACAATAGTCCACCCAATAGCTCTTTTTAACCTTTTTATCACTTTCACCAAAATCTTAACTTGTTGTTCATTCAGATTTTATGCAATGATTACTGGCAAAGTGTCACCATTTCCTAAGAATTCATACCTGAGATGAGGCGGGAGAGATTTTAGTTCTAACTTTGGATCCTCCTCTATAGCTGGTTTCGCGGGTGGAGACTCGCGATTCTTCATTTCTAACTCATACTTCTTCGGTTTAAACCGAGCATCACCTCGATCAAGATCCGCGACTAATGACCCCTAGCCTTTAATGCAATCGTTATCAAAATTCATTATCACTGCCGCTAATTCTTCTACACCTAGAAGTTCTTCTATTTGTGTCTCATATGACTCACCAACATTGTAGGATATAGAAGATACCGATTGGATCTCACCACTCTGCCTTATGGACCTACAAATGTTTAAGGTCACTTCTTAATTGTTCAACCAAAATTTCATCTGCCCCTTTTCATGTCAACTAAGGCTCTACCCGTAGCAAGGAATGGCCTCCCAAGAATTATAGACACTTCAAAATCGACTTCACAATCAATAATAACGAAATCAGCCACAAATATGAAAAACTCCACTTTTATTAGCACATCATAAAGTACTGGTATAGGTCTTTTTACTGTTCAATTGGCCATCAGTAGCTGCATCACAGTGGGATTTGGATCACCCAAACAAAACTTTTTGTAAATTGAGAGGGGCATGAGATTTATGCTAGCCCTCTGATCATATAATGCTTTCGCAAAATGTAATAACCCGATTGTACAAGGAATAGTGAACGCACCTGGATTTTCTTTCTTTTGTACCAGAGATCTTGTAGCAATAGCACTACAATGCTGCATGCTATCATCACCCTCAAAAGTGACCGATCTTTTCTTTGTAACTAGATCTTTCATAAACTTGGCATAACCGGGCATTTGTTCTAAATCTTACACCAAAGGGACAAATATAGAAAGTGCTTCAACATTGTTATAAAACATTGATATTTACCATCCTCGGTCTTTTTCACTAATCTTTGAGGAAATGAGGGTGGTGGTGTAGGCATGGGAATTACCTTTTTAGGCACTTCAACATATTTTCTACTATTATCTTCTACTTTACCACTAACCTCTACTACTTTATCATTATCTTGTATCACCTTTTCCTCATTAGGATGTACAGGTAGGTCAATGGTTTTCTTACCACCACGAGTAGTGATTGCCATACAGTGTCCATTATTTTTTGGATTTTGGATAGTGTTGCTAGGAAGAGAGCCCAGTTGCCGTGTGTTCACAGTTGCAGATAATTGGACCATTTGTAACTCAAGTTGCTTAATCGATATTGCATTTGTATCGACTTTATGCCCAATACCCGCTAAATCACTCCTTAACTCTTTAGTGTGCTCATCACTAGAATCGAACCTCCTCATTGTTTTTTGCAACATATCCTCAACTCGCGCCATACTACCTCCAACATCCCTAGGAGTAACTTCACGATTTTAAGGAGGAACATGCAACCCATTCCTATCAATTTTGTTACCATAATTACCCCTGTTGAAGTTGTTGTCATAGTTGTAATTTCTTTCTCGGACATAATGACCCTCATGGTTATAGTTACCATTGATCCGACCTTGGTTTCCTTGACCTTTGTGCCAATTCTCCTAATTTGAGCCATGGAGACTCGTTCTAAAACCCCCAGTCTGCTCATTTACCTCATAGGAATACTCCTCATACTAACACTCATCAATTTTTGGTGGTGGTTTACATAAGTAGTTAACTGCATTTATCTGTGTCTAGGTTGTCAGTGGATTGCACGGCAAAGGTATTTCTTCCAGTATCTGGCTTCCTAGTACTCCAAGCTTTAATATTCTGGGAGATTTTCTCTAACTTATCGGCAATCTCGGCATAAGGACACTCCCCATAAGAACCACCCACTATAGTATCCAATACCGCTTTATTATTATCATCCCGTCCCAGATAGAGATATTCTTTCAGTGACTCATCATATATGCGGTGATTGGGGATACTTCTCAAAAATGAAGCGAATCTATCCCAAGAACTGCTAACTGACTCTCCTGGTAGTGCCACAAAGTTGTTCACTCTATATTTGTGATTTAGTTTCTTGGAGACAAGGTAGTAACGTGCTAAGAAAACATCCCTTAGTTGGTTCCAAGTGAAAATTAGGTTATAAGGGATCTTAGTGAACCAAATAAAATCCTCTCCCGTTAGTGAGATAGGAAATACTCTTATCCCTATTACATCCAAATCGAAATCAGGCCTTCGTACACAACTTTTACACACTTTCCTTACCTTAGCTATATGGGCATGTGGGTCCTTAGAAGGTAGCCCTGAAAACAAACCTCTAGTAGTGAGCATTTGCATCAGACTACTAGTTACCACAAAGGTGGGGCCTTGTGGTAGAGGGGGCAAGACAACTGGCCCATCAGAGTCTGCAATATTATCATAGCCTCTTTAGTATTCTTGAGGGAGTGGAGCTGGATTTTGTCCCCTTTGTTGATTTTCTCCATGATCATCGGGTAATAATTGACCATGAATATCAACCAGAGCTGGGATGTTCTAGTTTGGATCATCATCATTAATTCCAAAGTTTCGACTCATATTGCACATTGTACACTCTAATTCGTGAACATAGGGGAACAAGGGTTTTCTTCCTCTCTGTGTATTTGGCATACAAGGAAGATAGTTCTGCAAGAACAAAAAAAATAGAAAAGTAAAATTAAGAAAATATTGACTAACCTTTAGTGATAAGTTTAAGTTAATGTAAAAGCTACTTTCCCCGGCAGCGGCACCAAAATTTGATACTCAAACATACTCTTAAACAAGAAGTAAAGTGGTTGTATAATGTAAAGAACTTAACTAATGAGGTTGGGGTCGATTTCATGAGGAAAATAGTTCAGACTTTACTTTATTGTATTATTACTATTATTCAGTCAACTATTTCCTCATAAAATAATAAACATTTAAGGGGGGTTTATTTATAAATTAATGAAAATAATAAACTAAATTAAAGTAAACAACAAACAGATTCAAATCTTGGAGCTTAATCAATTAATAAAAGTCACTAGGGCTTAAGTGTTCCCCACAAGTTCCTAACTTTATTATTCTAACTGTAACAATTCTTTCCTCGTATCTTGCATGTAAAGTGATAAGTTATGTATCTCTAAATCCTTGGTCCGGTATCTAGAAAATTTTACTCCGTACCTTGGTCGGGCTACGTGTGTTACTATACAAACCCTCATCTTTACCTCATATTAAGCATTGTATTCGATATCTGACTAAGTTATTAGCTAGTACCTATTGACACTAGCCTATTAGATAGTATACACTAAATCTATGTTGATAAATCTTTTCCTATTATCTACCTCCTTCGTCCGGCAAGTAGCATTAAGGCGAGTTCTAACGTTGGCCATGCGTTAAAAAGACTTATAAATGATATAGTTATCAATACATGCAAGACACTATTCTAGAATTGCTATTTTAGTTAGGTTATATTATTCACCCTTGGTTCCCACAAACCTCCTTATGGAGTTAAATTACCCATGTTCATAATCACACTATTCATATATTTAATATAAGAATTCATGCACTTACTTTGATGACAAAGAAAAAAATCCATAAGTTCACTTGATTATTCAACAAAAGCGCCAACAATCAATTCCAGAAAAAGTCTAACAATTACTGAAATTAATCTTTCAATACTTGAACAAGAGAACTAAAAATTATCCAAAAGTTTAACTATCAAGTCTCCTATCAAAAAGTGTAAGCCCAAAAATGAGGTTTTTGGAACTATTTATAATAAAAACAAAAAACATGTAAAAGAAGGATTCTAATTACTGAAAATCTTTCAAAATGTGTCTGGGTCGACGGACCTCGTGACAGAACGTCCTCATCACGACGGTTCATCTTGGCCTCCATCGTCCTATTCTTCACAAATTCTTATGTTGATTTCTGCATTACCCTCAATGGCAGGTATAATGGACTGTTCCAAGCACGAAGGTCCGTCGAGGGTTTCTGTTCAATAATACTTAAAATATTTTAAATTTGGGTACTGGGACTACTCTATGATCATCACGACGAACCAGCAGAACGGACCGTCATGGCTATGACAATCCGTCATGAACTTCCATTCCCACACTAGGTCAGACATCCCCATCTTCCTTCTGCAGCTTCACTACGATACCACATACAAACTGTCACAAGCTCGATGGACCGTCATAAGCTCCATAGGTGGTCTCTTATGCATTTATCTAAGGACGGATCTCTTACAAATAAGGAGAAACTTACATAAAAATCAATACAAAAAGGCTTATGGACACACACTCAACTTAAGAAAGAATCATTAAAAATATCATGAAACCATGGTATATCAGTAGGAGATATGTACTGAACCTTCTATATTCCCATTATAATTGGAGTCCCCATCTCATGAGAATCATTGTGAATGTAACAACCCTAAAAATTAATATGTTAAGAAATGGTTAATGTGTCAAGAATTCTTGCGATTAGACAAAGGTTCACACGGATTGATACACATATAGCCAGACCTCAAAACCCTTACTACGGACAAGCCACCTAACTTGTGGAGTTAGTTGATCATGGAAAGGCGGAACCAACCATATAGGGATCTCTAAAATAAAGATTTAATCGAAGGAGTCTTTACCACAATTAAAAAGAGGAAATTTTAAGTTTTGAGAGTCCAGGGGTAAAATGGTCTTTTTCAGGACAAGGGTAATATCATAATTACAATAAGGAATTAATTAATTAATTTAATTAAAGAACCAGTTCAGGTTTTGTCGACCCGAAATGACCCATTTTCACAAAACAGTGTCACACGAGTTTGAGCCCCAATGAAAGCAACAAATTGGTGATTTATTTATTATTAAAATCTGATTTTTTAAGCGAAAATGGTTGTTTCAGGTATAATTAATTAAATAAGATTTTAAATATTACGGAGAGTCCTAAATTGACTAAGTCATTATCTATGACTAAACAACTTCACACGTTTCACTCTCTCACGCTTACCACATACTCGTGTTCAAACTCTATTGTTTTCTCTCTACCAATTAACACGAAGAACAGAAAATAGAACAAAGTTTCTCAACACTTGAAGAACTCACAAAAAAATCTAAGAAAGCAAGCTAATAAAAAGCATTAACGCATGAGGGATTTCCGTCGAGTTGGTGGAGAAACTATAGGTGATTTGGACGTGGTTTTGGAGAAAGGTTTGGGCAGAAACATTAACTTTTGAACATCAACTAAGGTATGGGTTTCTTCTCTCTTGGTCCCTTTCCCAGGATACCCCTAAATGTTCAAGATATTCATTCCAAAAACTAGGGTTGTTGCCTGTTGCATGTCCATGTCCCTAGCTACCATTGAATTATAGGTTGGGTATGTTTACTGGTACAAAGTAGGGATGGAATGTGTTTTGGTGATGTTTATGTTTAAGTATGCATGCTCAAAATTATGTGAATATTGAATATGTTGTCCGAATCATGTGAAAAAGTGATGTGTGTGTGCAACATGTGGCAGTGAACTTAGTCACTGTTGGAGGTGTGAAATGGAATGTTTAATCCTTGAATTTTATTTGGAAAAGTTATACACAACATGATGTTCATTCTCATGAATCGTGGCAGATTGAATAAAAAAATTTTATCCAAACAAACCTATGAAAGATGCGCCTAAAAATGTGTTTGAATGGTCTTCGAATTTCCTTTGGAGTTCAAGTAAGAACGTTGATAAAAATTAATTAAAATATGACCAAATTTTCCAGCAATAATGCAATGTTAATTAAGACTAATGATTAATAAAGGAATCAGGAAATTTAATAAATTTTAAAGGGGTGAGGCCACAAGGATTCAAACCTTTGACCACACTAGTGTGGCTAGTGTAATTCGCAAATAGAAGACATGAGAAAAATGGCTGGGGAGATTCGAAATCGGAATACTTGAAGATAAAAGAAAGAAAAATTAATTAATTAATTAAATGCGAGGCGTGGGAATCAAACCCACAACCTTCAGGCTGCAAAAAGAGAAGAGAAAATTAAAAAAAAAAAGATGTGAAGAGTGTGAATAGAACCCAGGACCTCAAGGCTTGAAAGCAGAGGAGCGAAATAATTAAGAAAATAAAGTGAGGTTTTGGGGACTCGATCCCAAAACCTCACTGCCAAAATGCCTAGTTAAGCAAACATTAATTAAAAATTAAAGTAAGGAGGGTGTGGGGGTTAGAACCCACAACCTCAAAGAAGCTGTGGGAGTTCGAACCCATTATCTCCCAATTCCCAGCGAATATTATGAATAAAATAAAAGAGGTTGTGGGGGTTTGATCCCACAACCTCTTGATTTTGGCGAGATAGGACTATAGTATTTTAATGAAAAATAATAAGAATTTGTGGGGTTTCGAACATGCAACCCTTCGGAAAAATTAAAAGGAAAACCAAGTGGAAAACTAAAGATACAATGTTTTATGTTAGGGTTCGATCTAGAGTCCCAATGTCATGGAGATTAAAAATAAAATCAATGAAAAAGGTAAATTTTATCCAAGTGATTCGAACTTGGGTTTCGTTGCCCAAATTTCCGTATTGATACATAAGTCATTTATGTACAAAATATACAAGTGTAATGCCACCTACTTAGATCTAAATCAAGATTTTTGTATGTATACAAGATACATAAATCTTGTACTACATAATCTTAGGAAGATATGAGTCACTTACCAAAATATGAATGAAGCCTCATGTCTTGTGTGTATATACTCATAACTCTAGCATAACCTTAAAAGAAGTGAATCTAAGATGTATGTAATGAAATGATATAACCCTAGATGGGTTAAGTAAGAGTGTGAAACATACAAAAGGCCAAGTGAATTAGCATATGATGAAATGAACATTCACGTAAAAAAAAAGGGTGAGTAATTATGAAGAGCAAATGTGCTAATGTTAATGAATGTGGTGACAACATGATATGAGGCTAAGGTAAAAGATGACAATCATCTCAAATGAGCCTAAGTAAATGTTACCAAGACGTACTCACCTATGTGAGTGTAAGTTAATGAAGAGACCAATAATTATGAACACTCTAATGAAAGTACTGACATTAACACACTTAATACTAATGATGAGATGAGAATCATCTAATGATCTATTTTGCCCTCATACTAGACGCCAACATCCATGACGTATGACTTGAATATAATAGAACTTTATACTGAGCATTGATAGACTAGATATGAGCGGTTATGCCTTTTTTAGGGAAGGGTAGAGGTTCACGTAACTCTCATAAGATGAGACTGTCCATCTTGCCGGGTATGGGTATCCTTATATCTCCTAGTCTTTGAACCTATACAGCCAATATAGGGATCTGGTAGGGTTAAATTCCCATGCACACTAGCATGTTATGGGTCACTTTGGCTGGTGATTCAACCTCTTTTCGGTGAAGGGTAGACACTGCATTTCCTGATGCTCACATGATCTATGTTGGTTAAAGTTAAAGTTCCCAAAGAAATGAATGAATGAGGCCAACCTTAAATGATGCACATATTTAAATTAATGATATCGAAGGTGTTAGGATAGGTTAATCAAAAGGTGAGTTAGACTCAAGTAATGACATTAGGTCATTCTTGGTCATTGCACAACGAACCCGATGAAAGTCTTAAACTACATCCTGGGCATAAATAGTTGTCACACTGGCTCACGAATGAAATTAAATGGAGCACATATGAATGAACAAAGCAGACACTGTGTTTGCTAATAAAGACTCTCTAGTTGAGGTCCCATCTGTTGAGCCATCATTTTTAGGATGTCTTAAACTTAGTCCATGATTCCAAGGTCTCATGGCATATCAATAAATTATATGAAACATTATATGCAATATGTTATGTGTTATGTGCATGATGTCATACGTTGTGTGTGCAATATAAAAAGTATGATGATGTAGGTTATTCTCATGGCATTACTTTCCTAATCAAAATCTGTAAAGCTCACTGACTTTCCTAATCTAAATTTTGAAAGCTCACTGACTTCCCTAATCTAAACTTGGAAAGTTCACTACCTTTTCAAATCCCAATTTGGCAAGTACACTAACTTGACTTTCCAAAATCATGTTGTTAGGAAAGAGATATTATTTCTCATGCATTTCCTTGATGTGTGCTTGCATATACCCATACTTAGTACAAGTGTATACAAACCCTATACAATCCTACTACTTTAGGTGCCAGCACACGTGGATGCTAGTGCTATAGAATCGACGCAAAAGATATCCGGACATCCAGCATTCATCCGTACATGGTAGGTCCTCATGCTTTCGAGGATGCTGTTGTTCTATATTCTAGCTTAGTTTTAAAGTTGAGCTAGTGGAGCATGTTCCTCTAGCCTTTCTTTCCTGTTTTGTTTAGACTTTGTATTGTTGCCGTTTTTGCAATTTATACAGTTAATAGAGTAATGAACTATTTCTTTCATTAGATAATCTCTTAATGTTAAGATGGTTGATTGTGAAAAATTGTGAATGTAGTGAAATGTTTAATAATCATGCTTAGAAACAAAAATTTTCAGATGTTTCGCTAAAATTAACCAAAGTGAAGTAAGAATGACGTAAGTAGGCTTGTCTGCGACTTGTGAGAGGTCAATGACGCTGGTTTTTTCTTGGGTCTACACTCTGGTCATGACAATGTTGGTGTCAGATCACTAGGTTAGATTTCAAGAATAATAGGTTCACATCAACTACATTGAGAAGTTTCTAAATCATGGTAGTGCAGTGCACCACTATCCTGAATCAGAGACTGCATGATGCGTAGGTAAATTTTCCTTCTTTGGTTCCTATCGTGATTTTCCTAATGTCTGAGTTCTTGGTGTTATGAGCATGTCTAACATCAATCCTTGTTCTTTTGCAGATAATCAACACTAGGAGAGCTATGGGTCAGATAAGAAGATGTTGGGGACTATAAGGATCCACCCGAGGCTCCTGCTGAAGGAGTGGCTATGTTGGTTAACTCAGCTGGGTTGACTGATGGTGAGGTCAGTGCATATCTTGCCCAAATGGCACAGGCCATTACTATGCAGTCCCAGGCAATGACTGCCCAGGTCAACTGGAAGAATGTTCAAAGGGACAACTCACCGGTTCGCGGCATGGCTGACAAGCTGCGAGACTTTACGAGGATGAACCCTTTCTTTTTTCATAGGGTTTAAGACATAAGAAGATCCTCAGGGATTTTTGGACGAGGTTCATAAGATTCTAGTGGCTATGGGGGCCACAGATATTGAGAAGGCTAAGATGGCTTCCTATCAGCTCAAGGATGTTGCACATACTTCGTGCAAGATGTAGCATGATAGCCGTGTTTTGGGTAGAGTGTCAGTCACTTGTGAGTTGTTTAAGACATTTCAAGAGAGGTTCTTTCCCAGAGAGATGAGGGAAGTCGAGGTTGAAGATTTCATCAACCTTAAACCAGGAAGCATGATAGTGAGGGAGTATTCCTTGAAGTTTGTTAAGGTATCAAAGTATAGTAATTTCCTTATTATTTACTAACGAATAAGGAGAGTACTGATGTTTGTTGAATTATCCAGGTAAGCTACTTCCCTGGTTTCGAACAGCAGGGATGAAATGAGAAGGTTCCTCACAAGAATCAATAGAGACCTGAAGGAGGAGTGTCGGTCTGCAATGCTCGGTCTGCAATGCTCTATGATAATATTGAAATTTCTAGGTTCATGTTGCATGTCCAGCAGGTAGAGTACAACAATATAAATAGGGGTATTCATGATGCTAGGAGGCCTAGGCTCCAAGATCAGGCAGGTTCGAGCCATGGAGGTCACAGAAAAAACTTTAGCATCCGCGAGCAACAAAAGTTCAAGAAGGGACAACAGAGTTCTGGGAACTCTAATCCTCTGAGGAGCACTACACCTAGAAGAGGCAAACCTGAGCCCAAGAAGGGCAATGGAGGTGAGATGCAACGTCCCAAGAAGAATTATGCTAAGTGTAACATGTTCACAGTGGAGAGTGCATACAAGGCACTAATGCCTGCTTCAGTTGTGGTAAGAGTGTGCACATGGTCAGATATTGTCCACAAAACAGAGGTCAGGAAGGAGGTAATCCTCAGCCTAGGCCTAACCCACAGTGTGCAACAGCGGCCGAGCCTCCTAAGAGGAATAGATTTTATGCCCTGAAAGGGAGGGAGGAGCAGCAGAAGTCCGTTGATGTTGTCACAGGTATGCTGGAAGTATTCTCAACTTCTGCTTATACTTTACTTGATCCAGGGTCTACACTTTCCTCTTTAACTCCTCTACTTGCCCTCACTTTTGAAATATTACCGGAAGTTCTGCATGATCCTATAGTGGTTAGTATGCCTTTACAATAAAATGTAAGAACAGATAGAGTATACAAGGATTGCCAAATAGTAATATGTGCAAACTTGGTTGAATTACCCATGCATGATTTTGACATTATTCTTGGCATGGACTGGCTTCATAAGTGTTTTGCCTTCATGGATTGTCATGGTAGGGTTGTGAGATTTTTCTTCACTAATGAAAAGGAGTTAGTCAGGGAGGTGTACAACTCGAGTCGTCCTCATCCATTCATTTCCAATATTAAGGCCAATAAAATGATGTCCAAGGGGTTATTATGTCATCTTGTGAGTGGTAATGATTTGGTTATGACATTCCTTCATTAGAATCAATGCTTGCAATTAATGAGTTCCAAGATGTGTTTCCTGATGATTTGCCTGAAGTTCCTCCCCTTCGAGAGGTTGACTTTTGTATCGATATAGAGCTCGATACTAAACAAATCTCAATTACTCCTAATAGAATGGCTCCTGCAAAACTCAAAGAGTTGAAGCTGCAGTTAAAAGATCTCACTGATAAGGGTTTCATTTAGCCGAGCATATCTCCTTGGGGGGCTCCAATGTTTTTTGTATAGAAGAAATATGTAAGCCTTAGGATGTGTATCGATTATCGACAGCTCAACAAAATCACTATCAAGAACAAGTATCCACTTCCCAGAATAGATGACATGTTTTGACCAACTCCATGGGTCTAGTTTCTTTTCGAAGATTGATCTTCGTTCAGGGTACCATAATCTTATAATTAGGGATGGTGATATCACAAAGACAGCCTTTCGTACCCGCTATGGTCAATGTGAGTTCCTAGTCATGTCATTTGGTCTCATGAAAGCACCTGCTGCATTTTGATATCATGAACAGGGTCTTCCGTGAATACCTATACTCTTTCTTCATAGTATCCATTGATCACATTCTCATCTACTCTAAGACTAAGGAAGAGAATGGACAGCTTTTGAGACTAACCTTGCATATTCTTAGACAACATCAGTTATATGCAAAATTTAGCAAGTCTAAATTTTGGCTGAGATTAGTGACCTTCCTGGGTCATGTTGTGTCCGATCAGGGTGTAGAGGTGGACCCCATGAAGTTTGAGGCTGTTAATAAATGGCCAAATCCTCTTATTTCCAATGATATCTGTATCTTTCTGAGATTGGATGGTTTCTACCACACCTTTTTTGGAGGGCTTTTCTTCCATTACTGCCCCACTTACAGCTTTGACGAAGAAGAAAGCCAAGTTTGAATGGACGGAGACTTGTGAGAAGAGTTTTAAGGAGCTTAAGGACATACTCACTTCAGCCCCAGTGCTTATTTTGCCTAAGTGTGGTGATAATTACACTTTTTATTGTGATGAATCTAGGGTTGGTTTAGGTTGTGTTCTTATGTAGTCTAGTAATGTGATAGCCTATGCTTCCATACAAATCAAAGTTTATGAGAAGAATTATCCCACTCATGAGCTAGAGTTTGAAGCTGTGGTGTTTGCATTTAAACTGTAGAGGCATTACCTATATGAAGTACATGTGGATGTGTTCACATACCACAAGAGTCTCCAGTACGTGTTCACACAGAGGGAGTTAAATCTACGTCAATGGAGATGGTAGGAGCTATTGAAGGATTATGACAAGAATGTGCACTACCATCCAGGTAAGACTAATGTTGTGTTTGATGCTTTGAGCAGTATAAGCATGGGGAGTACAACCCTTGTTAAGGATAAGAAAAAGGAGTTGGCAAAAGAGATACACAGATTGTCCAGACTAGGTGTGCGATTGTTGACTCTACTAGTTGGGGTCTTTCAGTTCATCCTAGTTTTGAATCATCCTTGTTAGTTGAATTCAAGAAGGGTCAGCATGTCGATCCTATGTTGATGGAGCTAAATGACTCAGTATTGATAAAGATGAATGAGTCTTTTGCTTTAAGAGGTTATGGAATACTTAGGTATCAGAACAGTCTGTGTGTATCAGATGTGGATGATTTGCGGACCAGGATTGTGGAAGAGGACCATGGTACAATATATTCCATACATCCTAATTCCACCAAGATGTATCATGATCTTAAACATACCTATTGGTTGGATGATATGAAGAAGGACATCGCAGAGTATGTAGCCAAGTCTCCTAATTGTCAGTGGGTAATGGCATGGCATCTTAAGCGTGGAGGTCTGACTCAAATTATTGAGGTTCCGACTTGGAAAAGGGAGCCATTAGTATGGATTTCGTAGTTAGTCTTTCGAGGACTAGGAGGAAGTATGACTCCATATGGGTTATTGTGGATAGATTGACTAATTGTGCTCACTTTATCCCTGTGAAGTCTACCTACAGAGACGAGGATTATGCGAGACTTTATATTGATTAGATTGTGGGTTTGTATGGTATTTCTTTGCCCATAATTTCAGATAGAGGAGCTCAGTTTACTTCACATTTCTGGAGATCTTTCAATAAAAGCTTGATCACACAGGTAAAGCTTCATACCGCCTTTCATCGTCACACTGATGGGCAGGTAGAGCGCACCATTGCAACATTGGAAGATATGTTGAGGGCGTGTGTATTGAGTTTAGAGGTAGCTGGGATGATCATCTGCCTTTAATAGAGTTCTTGTATTATAATAGATATCACTCCAGCATTGGGATGGAACTATTTGAGGCACTGTATGGTAGAAGGTGTAGATATCCGGTTGGGTAGTTTTAGGTTGAAGAGTCATCCATTTTGGGTACAGAGATTATTAATGAGGCCTTAGAGAATATGAGAGTGATTGGGGATAGATTGGCTACTGCTTACAGCCGACTAAATTGATATGCAGACAACAGAATGCGGCCCTTAGAGTTTGATGTTGGTGTCAGGTTTACATGAAGATATCAGCTATGAAAGGGGTGATGAGATTTGGTAGAAAAGGGAAGATGATTCTGAGGTATGTTGGTCCATATAAGATCCTACAGCGTGTGGGGTAGGTGGACTATGAGTTAGCATTTCCTGTCGAGCTAGCTTTTATTCATCCAGTCTTTCATGCCTCTATGTGGAAGAAGTTCCTATGTGATCTAGCATCGATTCTACCTGTTGAAGGTTTGGGGGTCGATGAAGACTTGTCTTATGAGGAGGTACCTTTTGAGATCTTAGACAGACAGGTCAAACGGCTGAAAAACAGGAAGATTGCCACAGTAAAGGTATTGTGGAGAAACAATCTTTTTTAGGGTGCTATGTGGGAGGCTGAGGCCGACATTAAATCCCACTACCTTCATCTTTTCAGCTCTTGAAGGTAAACTTCCTACTCTTAAGTATATTTTTCCTTATCTCTTCGGATTTTGTTGCTATTACTTGATTGTGTATAGTGATTATTTTATGATCTGACTAGCATTCAATATGTAGTGGTAGTGTCATTTGGGGATCAATGTTCCTAGGGAGGATAATGTAAAAACCCTTAAAATCAATAATTTAATAAATGTTTACTTTGTCAAGAATGCTTTCGATTAGACCAAGGTTCACACATATACATACGCGTATAGCAAGACTCAGAACCCTTAGTACGACCAAGAAAAATATCTTGGGGAGTTATTTGAGATTTGAAAGGTTGGAACCAACAATATAGGGCTCTCAAAAACCTAGATTTTATCGAAGGAGACTTTACCGTACTTAAAAAAACAAAATCGTAAGTTTTGAGGGTCCAGGGGTAAAATGGTCTTTTCCAGGCAAGGGTTAATATTTTAACTACCCTAGGAATTAATTAATTAATTAATTTAATTAAAGAACCAATTCGGGTTGGGTCGACTTGAAATGACCCGTTTTGACAAAATGGAGTCACCCGAGTTCGAGCCCCAATTGAAGCAACATATTGGTGATTTATTTATTATTTAAAATCTGATTATTTAAGGGAAAAATTATCCTTTCACGTATAATTAATTAAATCTGATTTTTAGTATTAAGGAGAGTCCTAATTTGACTAAGGCATTATCTAAGCCTAAACAACTTCACATGTTTCACTATCTTACGTCTATCACATCCTCACGTTCAACCTCTATTGTATTCTGTCTTCCAATGAACGTGAAGAAAAGAAAATATAAAAAAGGTTTTTCACACTTGAAGAACTTGCAAAAATACATAAGAACGCAAGCTGATAAAAAATGTTAAGCCAAGGGGGAATTTCGTCGAGTTGGTGGTGAAACTTTATTTGAGTTGGACGTGGTTTTGGAGAAAGGTTTGTCAAGAAAATTCAGCGTTTGAATATAAATTAAGGTATGGGTTTCTTCTCTCTTGGTCCCTTTCCCAAGAGACCCCTTAAGGTTAAAGATATTCATTCTGAAAACTACGGTGGTTCCTCGTTGCATGTCCCTTTCACTAGCTCCCATAGAATTATAGGTTGGGTATGTTTGCTTGTACAAAGTAGGGATGAGATGTATTTCCATGATGTTCATGTTTAAGTATGCATGTTCGGAATTATGTGAATATTGAATATGTTGTCCGAAATCTTGTGAAAAAGTAATGTGCGTGTGCAACGTGTAGCAGTGAACTTAGCCACTATTGGAGGTGTGAAATGGCATGTTTAATCCTTGTATTTTATGTGCAAAAGTTGAACACAAAGTGATGTTCACTGTAATGAATCGTGGCTGATTGAATAAAAATCTCTTAGCCAAAAAAACCTATGAAAGATGCGCCTAAAAATCTGTTAAAATGGTCTACGAATTTCTTTAGAAGTTCAATTGAAAACGTTGATAAAAATTGATTGAAAATGACAAAAATTTCCAGCAACAATGCAATGTTAATTTAGACTAAAGTTTAATAAAGGAATCTGAAAATTTAATAAATTTTAAACGGGTGAGGCCACCAGGATTCGAACCTCTGACCTCACCCGTGTGGCTACTGTAATTCAGAAAAAGAAGAATAGAAAAAGGGGGCTGGGGGATTCAAAATTGTGTTACTGGAAGAGAAAGGAGAGAATAATTAATTAAATAAATAAATGGGAGGCGTGGGAATCAAACCCACGACCTCCAGGCTGCGAATGAAAGAAGAGAAAATTAAAGAAAAAAAAGATATTAGGCATGAGAATCGAACCCACGACCTCAAGGCTGGGAAGGGGAAGAGTGAAATAATTAGAAAATAAAGTGAGGATGTGGATTCTTGATCTCACAACCTCACTTCAAAAACTCCTAGTTAAGCAAACTTTAATTAACAATAAAAGTAAGAAGGTTGTGGGGGTTCAAACCCACAACCTCACAGCCTCAGTGAATTTAAAATTTAAATAAGCAGGTTGTGGGGGTTCGAACCCACAATTAACCAATTCCCAGCGAATATAATGAATAAAATAAAAGAGGTTGTGGGGGTTTGAGCCCACAACCTCTTGATTTCGGAGAAATGGGACTATAGTATTTTAATGAAAAATAAAAAGGGCTGTGGGGGTTCGAACCCACAATCCTTCGGCCAAATTAAGAGGAAACCTAAGTACAAAACTAAAGATACAATGTTAATGTGGAGATTCGATCTAGACTTCCAATGTCATGGAGATTAAAAATAAAATTAATGAAAAATGTAATTGTTGTCCAATTGATTTGAACTTGGGTTTCCTTCCCAAACTTCCGTATTTATACATAAGTCATACGTGAAATAAATATACAAGAATAATGCAATCTACTTTGATCAAAATCAAGATCTTGGCATATATACAAGATACATAAGTCTTGTGTGTATAGACTCATAACTCTAGCATACATTTAAAAGAAGTGAACCTAAGATGTATGTAATGAAATGATATAACTCTAGATGGGTTAAGTAAAAGGTGTGAAACACACAAATGGCTAAGTGCATTAGCATATGATTAAACGAACATTCACGTAAAAAAAGGAGAGGGAAATTATGAAAAGAAGATGTACTAATGTTACCTAAGTAAATGTCACCAAGACGTACTCACCTATGAGAGTATAAGTTAATGAAGAGACCAGTCTCTATGAACAGTCTAATTAAAGTACTAAGATTAACACACATAATACTATGATGAGATGAGAAATCATCTATTAAGCTATGATGTCCTCCTACTAGAAGCCAACTTCCATAAAGTATGAGTTGAATGTAATGGAACTTTACACTGAGCACCGGTACACTAGCAATGAGCGGTGATGCCTTCTTTCAGGAAGGGCGGAGGTTCACATAACTCTCATGATATAAGACTATCTAGCTTTTTGGGTATGAGTCTCCTTGTATCTCCTAGTCTTCGAACCTATACATCCAATATAGGGATTCTTGCGTGGTTAAAGTCCCATTTACTGTACCATGTTATAAGTCACTTTATCCAGAGATTCCACTTTTTTACGGTGTGGGGAGACACTGTATTTCTTGATGCTCACATGATTTATGTCGGTTAAAGTTAAAGTTCCCAATGAAATTAATGAATGAGGTCAGCCTCAAATGATGCACATATTGTAATGAATAATACCGAAGGTGTTAGGATAGGATAATTAAAAGGTGAGTTAGACTCAAGTAATGATATTAGGTCATTCTTGGTCATTGCACAACGAACCCGATGAAAGTGTCAAAGTACATCCTAGGTATAGTTGGTGGTTACACTGGATCACGAATGAAATGAAATGGAGTTCGTATGAATGAACGAAGCAGACTCAGTGTTTGATAATCAAGACTCCCTAGTTGAGGTCCCATCTGTTGAGACCTGATTTCTAGGATGTCTTAATGTTAAGTCCATGATTCCAAGGTCTCATGGCATATTAATGAATGATATGAAAGAAACTACGTTTTATATGCAATATGATATGTGCTATGTGTATGATGTCATATGTTGAGTGTGCAATATGAAAAGTATGATGATGTATGTTATTCTCATGGCACTATTTTCCTGATTAAAATCTAAAAATCTCACTTACTTTCCTAATCTAAATTTGGAAAACTCAGTGACATTCCTAATCTAAATTTTGAAAGTTCACTATTTTTCCTAATCCCGGTTTGGCAAGTACACCGACTTGACTTTCCAAAATCATGTTGTTAGTCAAGAGTTATTCTTTCTCATACATGCCCTTGGTGTGTGCTTGAATATACCCATACCTAGTACAAGTGTGTACTAAGCCTATACAATCCTACTATTTTAGGTGCAGGCACAAGTGGACGCTAGTGCTACATGATTTACGTAGAAGATATCCGGACATCAAACATTCATCCGGACTTGGTAGGTCCTCATGCTTTCGAGGATTCTATTTTCTATATTCTCGCTTAGTTTTAGAGTTGATCTAGTGGAGCATGTTCCATTCAATACAACCCTTCATTTAGTGAGATCATCGTATCATAGTTATATCATAATAAGGCTCACAAGTGATACTATTCAACCTTGTATCATCATACCCTTAACATGATCTCACAATTCAACACATTCATCATATCATCATCTTCTTATTCTAATTACATAATCATACTTCAATTAAACATCATTATCATGTATAAACCATTATCATGGAAATAAAGAACTCATAATCATAAAGGTCTTACTGATTAGCCTCTAAAACCTTCTTGCAGATCGTACTCTAAATTCATAACAATAATCCAATGATCCAATCATCAGGATCATAATATAGTGAATTAAACAATAACATAATCCTTTCCAACAACCCTATTCATATACAAGTCTATTTCATAGCTTGGGTTAGGGAAAAGGATTTATCTATGAATTCATCCAAGAAGTAGATACAATCCGAATAATACATGAAAATAGTGTTAGGACCGAAAATAATCAGGTGTAAATGCGGAAGCTAACAAAGCAAATCTCGAAAGACCACGAGTAAGAATACAATGAGAAATATATCAAAAGACACAGAGATTTAACGTGGTTCGGTCAATCGACCTACGTCCACAAAGGAGATGAGCAATCCACAATAAATATGAGAGTACAAAATACAGAAAGAAACAACCTCACCAATTCACTCAGAATACATGGGAGGTTCACACAAATGATAATGTATCAAGATTGTGACCCACAAATTCTCCCTCTAACCAAAACTCTCAAACCCCTTAAAACTACATTGTGAATGCTAATTATGTTAGAAGGAACATGCCTCTATGTATAGAGTCCTAAACCTTTTCCTACCAAAAAAAGATTAGTCAATTCAAAACCTTTTCCTAAAAGGAAAAATTATTTATGGTAAGAAATCAGGGCAAATAAAACCCAACAAATCTCCCCTTTGGCCTGAATTTCTGACAGAATAAATTTGTCCACCTTCTTCACTTAATCTTCAACAACTTGCTTCCCCTTTCCATAATCTCCTTTGCAAATTTTATGTCTCAACACAGAAAACCTCTCTGAAACAATTTCTCCAACAAAATCTTCATTACTGTAAAAAAGGTTGCGGCTAGAACTACACCCACCAAGATGAACACCTCTTTCTAACCTGGTTCAATCATCGATTATCGAACCACTGAACCTGACTCCATCATTGAATCTAGCTCTGATACCACTTGTTAGGATCGAAAATAAGCAGGTGTAATGCGGAAGCTAGCAAAGCAGACCTCAAAAGATCACGAGTAAGAAGACAACAAGAAATATATCAAAAGACTCAGAGATTTAACGTGGTTCGGTCAATCGACCTACGTCCACAAAGGAGATGAGCAATCCACTATAAATATGAGAGTACAAAATACAGAAGGAAACAACCTCATCAATTCACTCAGAATACATGGGAGGTTCACACAAATGATAACGTATCAAGATTGTGACCCACAAATTCTCCCTCTAACCAAAACTCTCAATGCCCTTAAAACAACATTGTGAATGCTAATTAAGTTAGAAGGAACATGCCTCTTTTTATAGAGTCTTAAACCTTTTCCTACCAAAAAAAAGATTAGTCAATTAAAAACCTTTTCCTAAAAGGAAAACTTATTTATGGTAAGAAATCAGGGCAAATAAAACCCAACAAATAGTCAGTCCATGAATGGAATGTAATATTTAACACAAGTCTAACAATCAATGCATTCATTATTTCTAATCAATTCATAAGAGAGATCCAAGACATGTGGAAATTAGGGGAAGGACATTGATCATACGATATTCTCATTTATCAACACCAATTTATAAATAATATATACTTAATTAGACATATATAATAACAATTCATCATAATTAATCATCAATTTCAAGTTTAGAAGAAAACCCATTTGTAGAGAAAAACCTTATAATTGGGTGATTTAGAAATAAACTTGAAGGGACCTTTTGAGGAAAATAATTACAAGGGTGAAGAATCCATACCTTAACTAAGACTAGATACACTAAATTGAGAAGAAAAGTTGAGAACTTGCTCTTCTTCTCCAAGGTTCCAATTCTCTTCAATGGAGGTTGAGTAGAGAGAATTTAGGGAGAAGTGATAGTTATTTGGGGAATTGATTTGGGTGGGTAATAACAACTTAAAACTTACCCTAAATCAATATCTAATCACCCCCTAAATTACCAAAAATACCCCTCAGTTAATTGGGTCTTTTTGTGAAGTCAATGTGACTTAAAAACGACATGATCGAATTTGGAAAGTGGTTGCGCGTCGCGGGGCACCTTCAGATCTTTTTTATGAAATCCAGGTTGAGGTATTGATCCTTTTTAAGGCCCCGCTCTGCGAGAAACATTTTTCCTGAAATGTGAAGAGTGAACGATGCGCCATGTTCTTCAAATCTTGGCTGGTCACAGGCTGTTTTGGTAGCCTTCTTGCAAATGTTTGGGTCCTCCTCAAGGACCCTTTTGTTGGTCCTTGGGAAGTCGTGAGTAGAAATGTTGACCTATAATCATTATTTTACTTATTTAAAGTCTTTTTACAACTTTTAGACTTCACGCGACAATCCCAAACCTTCACAAAAGACAAGGACGTATACTAGTTCAATTTCGCTAGTTTCTGGACGTCAAGGTTTTCCTTTGACGTTTAGGCTCTAGTACTTCTAAAAAAAATTTATCATGTTAATATGGGTCAATAAATATAATTTTTGTCACTTTTTAGTATGTGAATCTCTAGTGTAGTTCATCGACTTTCGGAGTGTTACACCTTGATTTTCCAAGGGTTGGTTGAGTGAACTTAAGGGAGGGAAGAGTTTTTGTTTAGGGAAAAGTGAATACTGAATTCTAATTCTTGATTTTAGTGTTTAAAATAACTTAAAATACCTTAAATTACATAAAATAACCATCCCCATAATTGTTGAGCAAATGGTAGAATTTACCAAACCACCATTTCCTTCGCCGAAAGAGTGCAGAAACTTTAGGTTCATTCCACGCCCACCAAACTACGAAAAGTGGTCTGGTCCACACCCACTCATTTGGGTCCGTGGTTTTTGAATGAGGGTAAAGGCCTTAACAGTCCTGGTTCATGTCCAAGACTCACAATCCGTTGTTTGTTTAAGATTCGTGGTTCGGGGTCGTGAGTCATGCTGCCTGGGCAGCTTGGCTGTTTTTCACTAGTGTATCGAGGTTTTGACTTAGGGTCCTCTTCAGTGACCTTTAGGCTGGTTCTTGGGGATTCTTATCTTGAATTCTAACCGCTCTACACCTGATCCACTAGTTGGGACAAGACCAACCATTAACCAAACTTCAACACACCACATTAGAACACATTTACTCAAAAGATTAGTCTTCCAACGTCTTGATCATCCATTGACGTTTGAACTCAAAACTAGTCAAAGCATCACTTATAAGCTATTCCTCATTAACTTAGAAAATTATTAACTCAATAAACTCACGTGAAGTTCTAGTTAATCCTATTTCAATTTGAGGGGCCTTAAAATATCCCCCTCTTGATAAAATTTGTCCTAAAATGAAAATTAAAAAAAATATGAGGTAATGACTAAAGTCTTGCAGCGCACAATAATTCATTTCATATCATATACCACTCACATAGTTTGGAGGAACATCAATTTTACACATAAATTTTTTTCATATTTATGCAATTCAAGAAAGTGGGAACACACTACAACTCGTAATGCATCTTCTTTACCATTTCTCATTTCTTTGGAGGAACTTTCTTCTCCAAGTTACATCATTCTCATTTAAACACTAAGGGCACAATATGAAATTTTCTCATAAACGCACAATTTATGCAACATTCTCAACAAGGCATATTTAACCATGTTTCTCAAAAAGGCTCAATATGAAACATTGCAATAAGACATTTTGCATGTTCAACAAATCAACTCATGTAACATTTAGGAATGACATTGTAGATGCATATCAACATGAGGAAAATAAATTTCCCTTTGTGAAGACTCATTTTCATCTTTAACAAGAATTCAACTAAAACATGCACCACCTAAGGAGACCATATGGAAACTCATTTTTCACACAAGGCTCCAAACATGAACCAAGCTATTAAGAACTATTTGTTTTAGGTTTGAATAGGCAAAAGAAGAAAATATAAGGATATCACACCCTCAAAAACATCACCAATCATCATATCATCCCAAAATTAGGGTAAGCCCAATAAAGGTCAACATAAACATACCTTAAAAATCACAATCAAGATACAATCAACCTTACCAATACCATTCTCACCCAATTCTTCAATTCACTAAACCTCTTGAAACAAAACCATCAATCAAGACTAATACATCAATATAAAATCTTCTAAAAAACTTTACAATCTAACCGCAACTCTCCCCTCCCCCCACTTAGAAAAAAACTCATTGTTACCCTTTGAAACTCCAATTCTTTCCATTCTAAGGTCGGAGTACGACAACATTAAACCTTCTTACTCATCACAACTATAAATTTCTAAAACACCATATTTCATCATCTCATTGAACCTACATAGAAATTCAACCAAACAAAGTCGGGTTCTACCAATAATACACATAATTATAAAGTATCTCATTAACCCTAAGTCAACATGACAACCTACCATATCCCATCTACCAATTCACAAACAACCTTTTCTCTCCCTCCACCTCGCAACACAACCATTATAATGGAATCCCACTCAAAGAACCATCACATAAGGAACAATGGAAAGACATCATAAAATAAAATTTTAGGTACGATTAAAGAATGAAGAAGTGAAACTTTCTAAGCATCCAAAAGCCTCATATTAATAATGTGGCATGCTTCACATTAGGGAAAAGACTTTGCTATATCTTGTTTTAAGAAATCTTAAGACCATACCAAAAACCTTATGCTCTGTTACCAAGTTTTTCACGACCTAAGATAATCTCCTCGTCGTAACTGGCATACTCAACCTCAAAATGATGTTGTACAAGACTCATGAATCATTCATTGTATAAGATACATAAAAATAAAGAAAAATTTAAAACTTTCTTCATACACGAAAAACACTTTCATTAATAAGCAAACAGAAGACTTTAAGACATCTAACTTTACAATATGTTTCATAAAACAATCTAATAACTTTTGGTGTACAAGATTTGGGAATATTCCCATACACAACATAAAATAAAGACTAAAAGACCATAAATGAACACGTCGGGTCTTTTCCCCGAATCGATGAGGACTCACCAAGAATTCGTCTTCAACCTTTAGAAACCTATACATCATCTAAAGCATACCAAACCTTTAATTCCTACACTTTAGTCAAAATAGGAAAATAAGGAGTTAGCAAAATTAAGTACTAAATACGAAAGACATGCAAAATCATGTAAAATGGGACATTTTGTATAGAAACGTGATTTCAAGATATTTTGATTAAAAACCCTTCATCATTAGATTTTAAGGGGCATAATACAAGTCAAAACTATTATATAAGATTGTCCCCACATAATCCACAATATACAATCATAGTCATGGAGAACACATTTTAGAATTAATACCCTCTACCTAAAGCTATCCAAAAACCCACCTAAGTAATACATGAAGCGGCTACCCATACAACCCCTTCATACACACCTAGGTTATCCTTAAGACTACCCAAGGTAATGATATTTCCTTTCCAACACAACCCAACAATTAAAAATTCACATATGAGACATATTAAATTAGCATGAACATATGACAATTATTTCCATATTCATCAAGATAACCTTTTATCATTTAGACTCTCTACCTAAGGTTAGTCTAAGACCCACCTAAGTAAGACATGAAAGGGCCGCCCATAAAACCTTTTCAAGTACACCTAAGTGTTCCTCAAAGCTTATCTAGATTATAAACTTTAAATTCAACATACTATCATTAGGAGGACATGCATTATTTAAGCCATTTAGAAGTCATCAAACAATTTGGGGACTTAACAAAATTGTCTTAGAAGACCTAGGGAATTCACCTTAGCCTCTTCAAGGCCTAGTCTTTCCATGTATGTATAGCATCCCATAATACTAAATACACGTCATAGAGCCTATCCGATAACTAGAGTGCACATCCCACATGATGAGAATAGGCATTAACCGACATAATCCGCACAAGCAAGGTATGGAATCCTGTGTCGTAAGAACCTAAACCATTGAAGGTTTTATACTTGAAAAGGGTAGAACTAGGACACTTCCCATGTAGGCACATGGTTTAGGGGTATAAAAAGGCTTATTTGTAAGCTAGTCTCATACTTCAAGTAGAGGTGCTACCTTAAGCATATCAACTCGGTCGTTTGCGTTGCTTCTCATAGAGTAAGTTCATTCACATAAGTTTATTACATAATGAACCATCACTTATCCTACCAACTCTTAATAGCATTCAAAAGAAGGGTCTAGCGATCAAAGTTTATTAGGATAGCTAATTCATGAAACGGGTACCATGCTAGGTTTATCGAATTCAAGACTCATTACTAACATTCTTTTCATATTTAAGGTTTAACATTCACTTAGGAATCTAGTTTAACGATCCATTTTATCGTTTTTGAATACTAGAGATTTTAATTTCATAAAATACTTCCGGATACATTTTAAATGGGTTTTTTTGACTATTCGTAGATATAATTATAAAATTAGTGGGGTAGTTTCAATAATTTATTTAGTTGAAGGTTAAAGTAAAGAACATTAAAAATAATATTGGATAGCTTTCACACTTTTATAAATAGTCATATAATAGTTGGGGTAATAAATAATTTGTAGAACAAAGGAAAAGAGGGGAACGGGGAAACAATGGGTCAAACGAAAGAAAATCCCAGCAGCATTCAGGTTAGAATTCTCTTATGTTTTTCTACTTACGTGTATAATATGTAGGTGTGAATTATTATTGATAAGTTAGTGGGGGATTTTTTTTTGTTGTGGAGATAAAATATTGCCAATGAATTTAATAGTTTATGATTGGAAGGTTGACCGGCATAAGTCATCAATAATTAACATAAGAATTATTAGTCAATTTGAGTTAAATGTATTAAAATTGAGTGTATTCACGGTTTGGTTTCATAACCAGGTTCTTGGAAATTCTATATTACTATATTTTTAGTAGAGAATGAAATTTTCCTAAATTCTCTTTGTATGCTATACTACTAAAGATTGCAAATTAATTCAAGGATGGGGTTGGAATTAGTGTAGCACATTTTTCCTAGATGAAATTGAATTATAATTTGAAAGATGCTCATGTGTAGAATGGATTATACATGTGATGGGCTAAGTAGTTAAAGAGAATCAACAGAGTAAAAGTGATTCCATGCATAGTAGTCGAGTTCTAATATTAGATATTTGTTTTTGGTTCGTTCTTTTATGGAATATGCATGGTGCATATGTATTCTGGAACTTAAAAGATTTTGTTTTTAGAAATAATTAGTAATTGGCTAATTCTTATAATTATCACATTATAATTAAATTTTAGATATATTGAGATATCTAACTAATATTAGGTGTATCGAATGGATTTAATTTCATCAAAATTATGATAATTGGATGAATTGAGATTTACCCTTGGGTTTGAACTTTAGGGAATTTGATTATCAAAATTGGGGAGTTATTTGGTCTATATTGGACATAAAATGATATGAGTGTTTATAGACTCGTTAACTTACAAATTATGAATATATGTTTGATAGATTGGAAAGGGATCGGAGGCATTGAGGAAAGGAAAAGTATTGGAGAAGTAGCTTGTTTGACTTCAGTTCTTCAGTGGAGGTAGGTTGTCGTGTATGCTATTTGATAGTAAACTCTTAGTAGTAATTAACCATTCATCAATGATATTATGAAGTTTCTACGTACTGGATTGTGTGGTTGTGTTTCTTGGTTGTGTGTCTTAAGATTGGTCTGAATTCCTGAGACCATGGAATTTATATTCTTCAACGCTATTTATCGAAGTGATGCCTTGAGTAAAGAAGGCTTGATAAAAGATTAACTATGAATTGAAAGTGATGATAATAAATGATAAATTAATGATATTATTGGATCGGAGTGTCACGTTACGACATGGAATAATTGGATTTGAGTGTCATGTTCAAACACGGTATAATTGGGTCGGAGTGTCACTTTCCGACATGCTATTCTTGGACCGGAGTGTAACATTCCAACACAGAAAAATTAAAGGAAAAGGATATTGAATTAATTTAATGTACTCAATCTCAAAGAAATATTTTCCCAATAAATGTAGTGTCGAGTCATGAGCCCTCGTGTGTGCTTGATATTTTGATTAATTACTACTTCCTTCAGTTGTCAATTATTCATGTTGTTTGTTGCTTCTCACCTATTAAGTACTACAGTTGATTTTATACTATCATTCAGTGTATATTAGTTAATATTTTGGGTTGGCCGATTATACTTATTGAGTACATATTGCCTCGTACTGAGCCCTACTTGTATTCTTCTTTGTTTTCCTTATATTGAGTGCATTAAGTGTACCAACGAATTTGAATCGCCCTCAGCTCTATCAAGTCTCAGCATATTCAGGTTCAAGGGTGATCTACTCATTCGAGTTTGTGTTGGATTCGCTGAGTCATTACCTGATGTCCTTATTTTTGTACATGAATGACTTTATTTTATTTATTTTGGTGTCTTTGATACTCTTAAACTTTGTAATTGGAGATTAGATGTCCTTTTTTTGATGACTTTCAGGTTTTGCGAAAACATATTTAGTAAGATTTTGAGCTTCTGCATTATGCTTGTAGTTTGTATGTTGGGATTTGGATTCCTTGGTTCGCCCACCTAGGAGGTGAAGTGTGGGTGCCTCTCACGACTTACTTTGGGTCGTGATAAACCTGGTATCAGAGTATTAGGTTCGTTGATCTCATCACACAAGGACAGGTCTAGTAAAATCTTGCAGAACGGTATGGGGACGCCTTTACTTTTTTTCGAGATGCTATAAGACTTTATGAAAACTTCATTCCTTCTTTATTTTGTGCTACTTCTTGAGTCCAATTTGTATATAGGTTATACAAATTGGTATCTTAGCTTCTTCACTCTATTTCGCATATGATTAGTACTAGAGTAGTAGAATTGAAAACACCAGCACCAGCAAAGGAGTATGCATTCGTAAAAATAGATATTTTTCCATGATTTACTATAGATATGTAATTACTAGTCACTAGTATGATCTTTCTATTATGTTCTTAAAGTTGAAATCCCTATTCTTCATGGGCACTGAATATGAAGATGCTTGTGATTTCCTTATTTTTTGTTATGTGAATTGTTTCATAAGATGGATATGGTAAAGTGATGGGAAATTGAGTTTCTGACTTACTAATTTTGGGTTGATGCAATAATGTTGTGGCAGTCTTATGTTGAGTCTTGACAGTAATGACACTACCTATGACATAGGTAGCATTTTCTGGCTTTTTCATAGAGAAATATATTATACGGATCTTAATGGATAAGTGGTCGACGGGGTGAAGCAAGATGACTTTGTCAAGGTGACAACATTGAAAAAGTTCGTAAGGGACAACTAGATATTGAATATCATTACTTTGGAAAATATAATAAAGTTCTTACAAGATATATGGTTACTTAATGAATAATGAATTTTTTTTAATTCAATTGCGGGCAAAATGTCTACTACTATGATTTTATAGATTAAGTGTATATAAAAAAGGGTCATGATACAACTACTACACTAATATTGATGTTATTTGGTTAAAGTTAGGAAGCGTGTTATTTGTGCTACAGATTTTGTCTAAGAAGTAAAGAGAATTGTTTGGGCTAGAGAGAGGACATATTTGATAATGTTTTGGAATTATTAAATGGGTAGAAATATATGGGCTATTTTGGAACGATCTTATCGATAGGTATGATGTGGTCTAGTGAGGTATATAACGGACTTCCATGCTACGGTACTAGTGTTACGTAGAAACGAATACATCGATTGTCAAGTTTGAATACTAACTACTTAAGGAGGATTTTGTAGGATCTTAGCGCATCTAGGCTGTAAGTGTATCTTGAGAATTTTAAATGAGGGTTGATGATTTTATCTTAAGATTTAAAGGAGTGGATTGATAGTGGAATGACAAGATAATGGATATACAAAGTCACATATAGTATACTTGGTTGACGGAAATTTAAGATTCTAGTAAGAAAGTGCATATAAAATTGGGCTAGTCCCTTGAACTTGATTGGTATACCTAAGTTTTAGGTGTCAATTAAAGGAAAAGGTTCACTTCGTGGTGATGACAAGGTCTAACTGATCATAATGGTAATAAGAGTTCGTAATGAATAGTAGGTTGGATGAAAATATATGAAGGGTCGAGATATTTTAAATTTTGCACAATGAGAAGAATTTGAAAAAAGTGAAGGAATAAGAGCTCTCCTATAAATTCATGGTTTGTACTTGAAGGTTGTATTGATATCTTTCCTTTGAGTTTAGATATGACTTTGAGATGTGAACTAGTTTGGTACAGACTTACCGGGAGTTTATCATTGACTATTACTTTTAAAAAGATTGATTTTTTATGAAGGTGACAGACAATGAGGTATGGACATTTAGAATTTTAGACGGTTTAGACTGCTTAAATTAGGATAAATGACTTAAGAATGATGAACAATATGAGATATACTTCTACATTGTATGTGAAAGTGGTGTGAAATAGACTTTAGGTGGAATTTAATATCTTAAGCTTGATGAAAAGATACTATCGAATTTGAATTTAATGTTATTAGCCCTGTTTGGAACTCGTATTTTTCATGCAATGTTTAAATATAAATAGAGATAGTCATAGTTTGGATATGTATTGATAAGAATACTTTGGTACTAATGATGGTTGAGAGTAAGGTAGATAATCAGTGTGGCTATGATGTTATCTTAGTATTAAGAGTGTTGACTTAGGTGGATGTGGGGTTCGATAAACTAAGTATGTATACAATTATTATAGTGACTAAATTGGCGATTGTGGGTAGCTAGAAAATAAAAAAAAGAGTCTAATGAATGGAAATGTTTGATATGGGCGCTGTGGAAGGAATATCTAGAATAATTCGATTTTGGTTATGTACATTTTTATGTGATCGACTACTTAATTCTGGCATGGTTTAGAGTATCATTCACTTTTTACGTCTATGTGTATTTTAACTTCTATGGGTAATTCTTAGTAATGGATTTGGTGTACCAATTCTGTTACTATCATCCTGTTAAAGTAACATTCTTGGCCAGGTTTGTTCATTTCTGTTGAAAATTTTTTTTGTGTTGGTTGGGATAGTTGATGTATACTAGTGTTTCTACACACACAACTTTGTTAATAAGAATTTGTAGGAGAGCTACCATGAAAAACTTATACTTGTTCGACAAACCTTAGTATTATATCATCATTGGTATCATATTTTGGCTATGTGTGATTGAATGTATGGACCATTGTGTCTAAAATTTTTTTCATTCTTTAGGTTTTCCTATAATATCTACTAATCTCGCATTTTGACAATGTTGTCAGAGGTTTTATATGTTTGAGTGTACAATCGATGGTGATTACTTGATCATTTTCATCCTTGAATCAGATGAGTTTGATTCTTCTTGATGATTACTTGATGTTTGAAGATCATATTTTTATAGCTTAAGTTCGAGAAAAGTTTATGTTTTGAGGATGTAATCTTGATAAGGTCTTTGATGGTTAATGATTGTGATTGCGTGTTGATTGGTTCGGGTTCATTCTTTGTTTTAACAAATATTGATTAAGGATTTTATCATGTTTATGTTAGATAGTGTTTGTCTTGATGGTTATTTAAAGATCTAGTGAAAGAATCGATCAGTTAAAGAGTCTACTTGAAAATATTATTGTTGTTTTTTGAGCTTACACACAATAATAGTTATAATTAGAGTACTGAGAAAGAACCATCAGAGGAATTATATGGGAGGAGGTGTAGATTACCAGTTGGTTTGTTTGATGCTTCTGAGATGAGACATCGGGTACCAATACTTTGGAGTAATCGTTGAGACCACTACCCTTTCTTACGCTAGCCTTCTTTTGATCGTTTGTGGATGAACGATAGGTTAAATTGGTATCTAATGTAATGATCCATTTTATCGTTTTTGAGTACTAGAGATTTTTATTTCATAAAATACTTTCAATATATTTTAAATGGGTGATTTCGTCAATTTGTAAATATAATTATTAAATTAGTGGGATAGTTTTAATAATTTATTTAGTTTGAGGTTAAAGGAAATAATATTAAAATTAATAATAGATCACTTTTAAACTTTTATAAATAGTCATATAATAGTTGAGGTAATATATAATTTGCAGAAGAAAGAAAAAGAGGGGAAGCGGGGAACAACAGGTTAAACGAAAGAAAATCCTGGCAACCTTCAGTTTATAATTCTCTTAAGTGTTTCTACTTACGTGTATTATATGTAGGTGTGAATTATTATTCATAAGTTAGTGGGGGCTTTTTTGGTTGTGGAGATAGACTTTGTCCAATGAATGAATTGTTTATGATTGGAGGGTTTACCGGCATAAGTGATCAATAATTAACAAAAAAATTGTTAATCAATTTGAGTTCATTGTATTAAAATTTTAGTATATTCACAGTTTGGTTTCATAACCAGGTGCTTGGATGTTCTATATTACTATATTGTTAGTAAAGAATGATTTTCCTAAAATCTATTTGTATGCTATACTACAAAAGATTGCAAATTAGTTAAAGGATGGGGTTGGAATTAGTGTAGCATATTTTTCCTAGATGAAATAGAATTGTAATTTGAAAGATGCTCACGTGTAGCATGGCTTATACATGTGATGGGTTAAGCAGTTAAAGAGAATCAACAGATGGTAAAAGTGATTCCATGCATAGTTGCCGAGTTCTAATATTAGATATTTGTTTTTGGTTCGTCCTTTTATGGAATATGCATGGTGCATATGTATTCTGGAAGTTTAAAGATTTTGTTTTTTAGAAATGATTAGTAATTGGCTAATTCTTATAATTTATCACATTATAATTAAAGTTTAGGTGTGAAGGAATATTGATTGTATTGAAGTGTTAACCTAATAAGGGAATACATGGGAGATATATATAGGAGATATAGGAAATATAGGAAGGAGTACTAATCCTAATAGGACTAGGATTAAGGAGTACTAATCCTAATAGGACTAGGATTAGTACACAGTAAATACTAATATTATTTAATACTATTTATTTAATACTATCTGTTATTATCCCCCATCAAGCTGAGCGAAGCGGAAGCGAACGGAAGCTTGGAACTGAGGTAATCGTGCTGTCGGTTCGGGGGAGTCTTGGTGACAATATCAGCCGGTTGTTGTTCAGTGGGTACATACTGCACAGTCATGGTGCCGGCCTGAACTTCATCGCGAACAAAGAGACAATCGGTATCAACATGCTTCATTCTGGTGTGTAGGACAGAATTATTGGCCACACAGATTGTTGATTTGTTGTCACAATAGTGAGCAGGAATAGTGTGAGTGGCACGGAGTTCGCGAAGAATATATGTGATCCACATGGTCTCAGCAGCGAGAAGAGCAAGGGCACGGTATTCAGCTTCAGTTGAGGACCGAGAAACCTTGGGTTGTTTTTTTGTACACCAGGAGATCAGGTTCGGCCCCAAAAAAATGAGAAACCCCGGTGTAGATTTTCTGTCATTTTTATCATTCACCCAATCTGAATCTGAGAACCCCCGAAGCTCCAAGTCCTCGGGTCGAATGAGTAAACCACGACCAAGAGTGCCAAAAATGTACCTGAGAATGCATTTTAGACAATGGTAATCATGTTCACTTGGTTGATGCATGCGCTGAGCAACTCGGTTGACAGCAAACTGGATGTCAGGACGGGTAATGGCTAGATATTGTAGAGCCCCAATGAGGCTGCGGAAGTGGGTGATATCGGCAAAGGGGGTGTCGGCTCCATTCGTAGACGAAGCGACTGCCATCGGTGTTGGTTGACTGGTGCATTTTTCCAGTCCAGCTTTCTGCAACAAATCTAGGGCATGTTTTGACAGATGAAGAAAGAAGCCGCTGCCTGTCCGAGAAACCTCCATTCCCAGAAAATAATGTAACGGGCCAACGTCCTTCATTTTGAAGGTAGTATGCATAGCTCGAGTGACATCCTGAATGAGAGCTGCAGTAGAGCATGTAATAATGATATCATCTACATAGACAAGAAGAATGACTGTACCGTGTGCTGAATGTCGAGTAAATAGACCCGTGTCGTGTACGCAACACGTGAAGCCGAGTCCCTGGAAAATGTTTTCAGACGTGTGTACCAAGCACGGGGGGCTTGATTGAGCCCATACAGAGACTTCTGGAGTTTGCAAACATGTTGAGGGAAATGGGGATCAACATAGCTCGGTGGTTGCGTCATGTAGATAGTTTCATCAAGCATACCATGAAGAAAAGCATTGGAAACATCCAACTGATTGATGAGCCAATTGTTACGCACGACGAGTGACAGTACCAGGAGAATGGTTTCCTGCCGAATAACAGGAATGAATGTCTCGGAGTAATCAAGCCCATACTCCTAATTGTAGCCTTTAGCAACCAAACGAGCCTTGTACCTGGAAATACTGCCATCTGCATTGTGTTTAATTTTGTACACCCATTTACAGCCCACTGGGTGCCACCCATGGGGCTTAGGTACAAGAACCCAAGTTTTCTGATCAGTCAAAGCCTTAAACTCGTCATTCATACCATGACGCCAATAAGCATTTTTTGAGGCAACAGAGTAGGTTGTTGGTTCACTATCGGGAAGGGGTGTATTTGGTCGTATGGTAGCCTGAAAGGTTTTGGGTTTAAAGATACCGCTTTGCCACGGGTTAATATGGGATGAGTATTGGGGGTGGCACGGGCGGTGGTGATTCAGGGGTGGCCGGGAAGGACCCAAAACGGATCGGGCTGGAGATTTTGTGGGTATGGGGTGGTTCGGGTTGGTTGTGAGTGTGGGTGGTGGTTGCGGGTGTATTGTGGGTGACGGTCGAAGGGGTGATGAGGGGTGTTTGGGTAGTGGGTGGAGGTGTGGGGGAACGTGGTGAGGGACCCTGTGAGTATGTTGGAAAAAGGGGAAGGACTCCAATGAATGATATATTTGTGGAGGAGGAAATAGACTCGTAGGGAAACTCATTTTCGACAAATTTGACATGACCAGATATGTAGACTTTATGAGTTTGTGGGTCAAGACAGCGATAACCCTTAGAGGTAGGATGATAACCCAAAAAAAAATACAAGGACGGGATCGGGGTTGTAATTTGTGAGTAATATGAGGGCGTAGCCAAGGGTAGGCAAGACACCCAAAGACGCGGAGGTTGGTATAATTGGGAAGTTCATGGTAAAGGAGTTGATAGGGTGATTTGTTGGAGAGGGTGTGGCTGGGCATTCTGTTAATGAGGTAGTTTGCGGTGGCTAGAGCTTCAACCTAAAAGGAGACAGGGAGATGAGATTGATGTAGAAGAGTAACTACTATTTCAATGAGATGGCGATGCTTACGCTCAGCCACCCCATTCTATTCGGGAGTGTATGGACAGGAGGTTTGATGTATAATTCCCAAGGATTGCAGAAACTGGCCAAAGATGTTATTTACATATTCCTTTCTATTGTCACTTCGAAAAAGTTTAACATGAGAATTGAATTGTGTTTTTACCATTTTTTCAAAAGTGACAAAGGTGGTGTATGCCTGTGATTTGTGTTTTAGTGGGTACAACCAAGTCTATTTTGTAAAATCATCCACAAAACAAATATAATAGCGAAAACTAGAAAATGAAGGAACAACAGTAGGACCCCATAGGCCAGAATGAATAAGTTGAAAAGGTGCAGTTGTACGCTTCTCAGATAAAGTAAAAGGTAATTTATGAGATTTAGCAATTGAACAGGAGTCACAATTGTTTACATGAATGGAATAAAAACCTAATTGAGACATTAAAGTATTTATTATTTGAGTAGACGGGTGACCCAGACGACTTTGCCACAAAAGACTGTGGCCATTAGCTGAAAGAGCCACCGGAGCCACAGGAACGCTTTCTGAAACTGGGTGGGCAGACGAACTTGTGCCAGGAAGAACGTACAGACCATGCTCACAGGGGCCCTGAAAAATCACCCTCTTGGTAGTATTGTTTAGGATCTGATAATCATTAGAGGTGAACAAAAGTGAGCAATTATTGTTTTTTGTAAATTGGTGAACTTAAAGGAGATTGGTTTTAATAGAAGGGACGTGGGTAAGGTTACCTAGGTGAAAGATAGCGGTGGGGTTTTTAATGGTACCCGTGCCAGTGTGAGAAATATTAAGGGACTCACCGTTGCCAACAGTAATACCATTGGAGTCATGATATGGATTTGGAGCGTTAAGCTTGGATAGATCAGATGTAACGTGCATGTTGGCCCCAGTATCCAACAGTCATTCAGAGGAGGGGCCGGCTTGAGATGCATAATGTAACGACCTGTTTAGTCGTTTTGAACAACAGATTTTATTTTTGGAAAAACAGGTTGAGGCGACGGACCCCACGACGGACCGTCATGGGCACGACGGACCGTCGCAGGGTCTCGTTTCAAAACACTTAGAAAATATGAAATTGGGTACTGAAAATCGACTCCCTGAACTTCGTAACGAAATGGCAGGACAGACCGTCACATGTGTGACGGACAGTCACAGACTCTTTGGTGGAAATTGAGTCTCTGAATCTTGCGACGACCTGCAGGACGGACCGTCGCAGGCGCGACGGACCGTCACAGGCTGCGTAATCCCAGTCTGAGTCGGATTTCCTCAATTGTTTTAAGGGACATTTTTGACTATTCGTGCTTTAATTATATAGTTAGTGGGTTAATGTTAATAAGTCCAATTACTTGAGGGTTAAAAGAGGTAACCTTAAGTTAATTAGTGGGTTATTATTGCCATCTTTTATTCTTAATTATATGCTAATTAGGGTAAAAGAAAGAGGGTTTTGAATAAAGAAAATAGAAAGAACAAGAGAAAGAGAGAGAAAGTCAAACGAGAAAGAGGAGAAACGAAGAGAAACAAAGCTTGGGAAATTGCTTGCTTGATCACTAATCTTCGGTGGAGGTAGGTTATGGTTTCTCTTACGATATTCGTAGTAAACTCTTAATAGCGAATGATATGTATTGATAATATTGTAAACCCTGCTATGTGCCTAATTGTATGCTTGCATGAATGTGATTATATGATTGTGATGAAATAATCATGATGAAGCTATTGAATCCCAAATTTTGCAAAACCCTAATCTCTTTGTAATAATGAGGCCTTGGTATAAAAGAAGGCGTGATTAACTAAAATAATGAGATTGATGATGCCTTGGTAAGAAAGAAGGCTTGATGAATTGACAGAAGGAGATTTAGGGGATCGGGTGTCATGAACCGACACGTAGATTTAGGGGATTGTGTGTCACGAACCGACACGTAGATTTAGGGGATCGGGTGTCACGAACCAACACGTAGATTTAGGGGATCAGGTGTCACGAATTGACACGTAGATTTAGGGGGTTGGGTGTCACGTACCGACACGTAGATTTAGGGGATCGGGTGTCACGAACCGACACGTAGATTTAGGGGATCGGGTGTCACGATCCGACACGTAGATTTAGGGGATCGGGTGTCACCAACTGACACGTAGATTTAGGGGATCGGGTGTCACGAACCGACACGTAGACTTAGGGGATCGGGTGTCACGACCGACACGTAGATTTAGGGGATCGGGTGTCACGAACCGACACGTAGATTTAGGGGAATGGAGTGTCACATTATGACACATAGTAGTAGGGGATCAGAGTGTCACCTACCGACACAAGAGGATTAATGAATATGAGGGAGCGAAGTGTCACATACTGACACAAGAGAAATAAAGATAATGAATCTTGAAAGATGTTAATATACACAATCTAATGAACATAATTCCCAAATGAGTATGGTATTGAGGCTTGAGTCCTCATGTGTGAACTTGACGGTAATTGTTAATGATATAGTACTTGCTGTTGCTACATGTTGAGTATCATAGATGATTTTATGATATTACTTGGTATATATTGATTTCTATTTTGAGTTGGCCGACGATATCTACTCAGTACCCGTGTTTTGTACTGACCCCTACTTTTATGTGTTCTTCTTGTTTATTTGTGGAGTGCAGCAAACGTGCCGTCATCTTCGACTCAGCAGTAACTCTAGCTAGTCTTCATTACTCCGGATATCAGGGTGAGCTAATGCTTCTAGCTTGGACTGGATCTTCCTCTTCATGTCTTGATGCCTTGAAGTTCCGTCATGGACTATCTTTTATGTATTTTTAGCTTCTTAGAAACTCTTAGATTTAGTAATTTGAAGTAGATGTTCTTGTGATGATGACTTCCAGATTTTGGGAAATAATAGTTATTGAATTGGTTTTTATTAATGAGTTTAAGTCTTCCGCATTACTTTATGTTGATATTACATTGAAATGTTAAGGTTTAGATTGGTTGGTTCGCTCACATAGGAGGGTAAGTGTGGGTGCCAGTCGCGGCTCGGTTTTGGGTCGTGACACATAATTGGCACGGTTATCACTATTTCGGCTCTCCTCATACCGAAACCAGCAATGAACAGCGGTGTGTCCTGTTTTCTGACAGATTTGACAAGTTGGACGATCCCGCTCTTAAGTGCCCTGCCCGCCACTGGAAGATGACTGCCCACCACTGCCGAAGGAGTGCAGGCTGTTGTTCCTGCCGTGCTGCTGACCATCGTACGGCGGACGACTGCCCTGCCGACCGCCGTGCCCGCGGCCTCCGCTGTTTCTGCGGTAGCCGCCGCGACTCCCCTGCCGGCCGCCCCCACGATAGTTCTGGCTTGCGGTGAGGGCGGTGGCCGGCTCCATAACAGCGGCTTCTCGGAGAAGAAGTTTGCTCTCCAGATCCATGTTGATTTCTTCACTGTTTAGCCACGAGGAGAGAGTAGCCAGGTCAACGGGCGCTAGACTGATGCGAAACGCCTGTTTAATGGAGGAGTAAGCTGATGGGAGCCCCCGAACGACGCACATGACGAGATCTTTTTCGAGAATAATTTCGTTCACGGTGTCGAGGGTTGTGATTATGGTGGAGACCTCGTCTAAATACTCCGCCATAGTTTTCGTGCCTTTGGTAATTGTGTGGAGACGATCACGCAATTGAAAAATATGAGAGTGGGAAATTGATGCATAGCATGTTGCGAGGGCCGTCCACATGGCTGAAGCAGTTGTGTAGGATCGGACGTGTTTCTGAACCGTGGGAGAGATGACCGCAATCAAACATGATCGGATCTGTCCATCCACGGCTTTCCAGGCGGCATGGGCCGGATTGGTTTTTTCTGATTTGTTCGTGGCGGTGATGACTGCCGGCGGCGGTTCTGTGCTTCCATCGACGTATTTGAGAAGGTAATTGGCCTCAAGGGTTGTAAGAACGGTGATTTTCCATGTAGGGTAATTTATGTCTGATAATTTTTCGGGAATCAGGGCATGAAGATGCCTGAGAAGGAGTTTAACGCCAGAAGGAAGTGAATCGAGAGGATCCACCTCGGTTATCATGGCTGCCGCCGCCCAAGAGAAGAGAGGGAACGATCGGTGCCCTAAAGAGAGAAAAAAACCTAGAGAAAAGAAGATCTAGGTTTTCTGGCTCTTGATACCATGAAGGAATATTGATTGTATTGAAGTGTTAACTTAATAAGGGAATACATGGGAGATATATATAGGAGATATAGGAAGGAGTACTAATCCTAATAGGACTAGGATTAAGGAGTACTAATCCTAATAGGACTAGGATTAGTACACAGTAAATACTAATATTATTTAATACTATTTATTTAATACTATCTGTTATTAAGGTATATTGAGATAGCTAAATAATATTAGGTGTATCGAATAGATTTAATTTCATTAAAATTATGTTAATTGAATGAATTGAGATTTACCCTTAGGTTTGAACTTTAGGGAAATTTATTATAAAATTTGGGGAGTTATTGGGTCTACATTGGACATAAAATAATATGAGTGTTTATCGAGTCGTTAACTTGCAAATTATGAATATATCTTTGATAGATTGGAAAGGGATCGGAGGCATTGAGGAAAGGAAAAGTATTGGAGAAGTAGCTTGTTTTACTTTAGTTCTTCGGTGGAGGTAGGTTATGGTTTATGATATTTGATAGTAAACTCTTAATAGTGATTAATATGCATTGAATTATATTGTGAAGTTTCTATGTACTTTATTGTGTGGTTGTGTTTTTTGGTTGTGTGTTTTAAGATTGGTCTAAAATTCTAAGACCGTGGAATTTATATTCTTCAACCCTTTTTATAGAAGTGATGCCTTGAATAAAAAGGCTTGATGAAATATTATCAATGAATTGAAAGTGATGATAATAAATGATAAATTAATGATATTATTGGATAAAAGCGTCACGTTGCGACACAGTATAATTAGATTGGAGTGTCACGTTCCAACACCGTATAATTGGATCGGAGTGTCACGTTCCGACACTTTATAATTGAATCAGAGTGTCACACACACACACACGCACACACACACAAAAATGTACACGCACACACACGCACGCGCACGCACGCACACACACAAGTAAACACCACCACCATAAGAGGTCCATACAACAGAAGAACAATTCTAATATCAATTGTGCATTAAGAAGTGAGTTAGCTCAACTCACCCTTTTCAAAAAGCCACAATTATCATTCCTTACTTCTCCAACAGATCACAATAGAATAACATAAATAACAATAGAAGTCAACTATACAACTCATTTAAACACAATTCCATCAACATTAGATCATAAGAAATATACCCACTTCATAAGCAAAATTTAGGAATATAATGAAGATCATGATTCCATCGAGTTTTTTATATTAAAAACATCAATTGAAGATCAATAATAACATATTTGAATAGTTGAAATTATTTTATGCAAGAATCCATCAGTTCGAGTGTGAAGTGGACTTTTTAATAAACTTTGAAATCACTTTGAAATTGTCTCTAAGGTTATAGCGAACCATACATAAAGAACATACCTACCTTATTAGATGAAATTTCAAAAGAATTGAAGAAGAACTCCATTTAAATCCATAACCCTAGCTTCATCTTGACCTTTACCTTTCATGGGTTTTTTTATAGAACATATGGGAGGGAAGGGTTTTGATTTAGGGATAAGTGAATAATGAATTATAATACTAGACATTTGAACTAGCTTAAAATACTATAAATTACATAAAATAACCTTCCCTACAGTTAGTTAGCCAAGGATGGGATTTACCAAACCACCATTGACTTTGCCAAAATAGTGTAAAAATTGTAGGTTCATTCCACACTCACCAGATCACAGACTGTGGTCTGGTCCACGCCACATTATTGGTGTCTGTGGTTTGGGACTGAGGGTCAAAACATTCAAGCCTTCACATGCATGGTTCACACCCAAGACTCATGAGCCATTCGTGGTTTTACGGGCCATTGTTTGGGGTTGTGAGTAATGTTGCTCAGGCAGCTTGGTGGTTTTTCCATGAGGTCTTGGGGTGTTGACTTAGGGTCCTCCTCAAAGACCATTAGTCATACCTTGACGAATAACACCTATACACCTCAACCACTGCTTGGGACAACCCTAACAATAAACAAAACTTCAACACACCACACTAGAACACATGAACTCAAAAGACTAGTCTCCGAACGTCTTGGTCGTCCCTTGACGTTTGACCTCAAATCTGCTTAAACCAGCCTTAGAAGATATTTCTCTTTAACTTAGCAAGTTCTTAATTTGAGAAACTAATGTTAATATCTCAATCATCCTATTTAAATATGAGGTTCCTTACACCTAGATACGTAGAAGACTGGCAAGTCATATTGAAGGGAGGGGAGCGAGATTTGTTAGGTACTCGAAATACATGTGAATCTACTGCAAATAGAATATCTAGAAACAATCAAACCTAATTTTGACCTCTTATATCCTGAGATACATGTATATAAACATATCGAGACGTATTTAGACGCACTAAATATAGTTAATTCATATTATTGCAAACTAAAATATATCTACGTAAATAGCTCCTGAAATAATGATATTTATTTAAGTTTTCATAGAATAAATAATTAATTTGGAATCGAGTAAATTAAATAACTTGTGATAGACTCTCAAATTTCAATTCTTAATGTCAATCAATTTTCGGATAATCCATAAGTACCACCAACTTACACTATAAATGAAATCCCAGTGATGCATGTAAACTTATCTAGTGTAACGCCCTATACTCTCATGATTGGCACCACACTAATCATCATGTGGGAGAACCACAACAACAATCCATACTAGGCAACTAAACTGAATCTAAGGCAATTATGTTATGGAAACAAGTTTAAATAACTAAACAAATGCAAAATTAAATACATAGGACCTGAAAGTCATTGTACAAAAACTCTACTAACATTAAGTCTAAGAACAAGGGATAAAACCCCGAAACTAAACAACACCTTAAACAATTAGACTGAGTCCAAAAGAGATGATTACAATTAAAGATAACTTAAGGCAGCCTAGAAGAACTTGATCATCCTTGAATTTGAAACGATCACGAATCTTCTCAATGAGATCTGTCAATAGCTGCAAGAATATGCGTCGTACAAAAAAATAGAGCAAGTGCAGTATTAGTGCACAACCACAGTGTACTGGTAGGATCACGCAGTTATCCCAATAAGTTAGGCATATGTAAATAACAACAACATTATAAAACAGGCATATACCAAACATATACACATCATCATCATTCACATCAACGAATAGTTTCACAAATCTCATCAATATACAATTAGATAATTTTAGAGCAACAAATAGTATTTCGATATCATTCATCATTTTATATTAATGTAATCATCACAAGTAGATACGCAACAAAATTCAATAGTTCTCTCACGAAACCCAATTGAATGTTCCCCTCATGGAAATCACACCTAACTATAAGCTTGATGAATCATGGCAATCCATCACATTTTTATGCTAAAACGTAGCAATCAATCCCATAGTTATGCCGGAACATGGACATCCGACCCAATATTTATGAAGGAACATGGCAAGTTGATCCAAGTTAGCTTGTCGGAACGTGGTAATATGATCCTCATTTATACACCACAATAACAATCACAAGCACATAATCAAGATCAGACACCAAGATGTGATAATGGAATACAATTACTCATTTATCCTCATTTACTATTTGGGTGATCAATAATGCAATCATTACAACATTTAAGGCTTCAGGTCATAATTAATTTGGGCAACACTTCTAAAGTGTTGTCTGAAATAATTTTTAGTACACTTTTAGAGAGTAACCTTATTTTTTTTTTAGATTTTTGCAACAATAATATTTACAACACTTGTAAAATGTGCTCTTTAGGGATATATGATTTACTTTATATGTGTTGACACATCATCATATAATTGACAACACTTATTTTCGTTCGTGTCTACATTTTTAATGTGTACTATTTTATAATTTTGAAAACAACACTTTAAAGTGTTGCATTATAGAATTCCTAGAAGTTTCACTAAAATATTGTAGTCCCTTCAAAATATTTAAATCTTTAGAATTTCTAGAAGTTTCACTAAAATATTGTAGTCCCTTCAAAATATTTAAATCTTTCTCCAATTTATTTATTTGTCATCGGATCCCTCAAATTAATATTTTGACAAAAAATGAACTTGTAAAAGATAATCTTTTATAACCCTTCATATCAGTTTAATTATTTATTTTAATAAAAAATAATATTCTATAATAAAATAAAGTAATATACAAATTAACAAAGTGAATCAATTGATGTTACTAGTAGTAGAAATATAACATAGTGGGTGGGGAAAACGTGGTCCTCATTATCAATTTTAGGTTATTGCTAAATAAATTAAACGTGGTTCAAGAGCTGTGATCAGTTAGAAAGCCTTTTAACTCTGAAATGATGTTCTTCTCCAAAGAATAAATTAAACACCAATCCCTTGATCCGTCGCCTCCTCTATCTTTCCGCCAAATTGTTGTCCATTGTAACCTTATCGTGTTTTTCAATTAGAAAGGTCATTGTCTCTCTTCTTAGATGGCAGGTGGTGATTTTCCTAATCCTTCTTTGGACTTCTTCTTAGAGCTGGAGAAAGAGTTGAAAGAATTACTACAAGCCAACGTTCTTGGCTACCAGGATTTTATTTGGGCAAGTATCTATTTCATTTTGTTGGATTACATCCACTTGTGTTGAATATCATGAGGTTTAGAAAATTCCTCGAATGAAAATTTTTCAGATATAGCGGATTTAGCTATCTTTTGGTTGAGCTTTAGCTTTCTAGTGGAACTTCTGTTTGATTCTAATAACTTCTAATGTATGAAAAATGTGCTATTGTGGGATAATTCTATTGTACAGGTGAAATTCTTGAGTTTGATAATTCATCTATGTAGTTACATTTCATATGTAGAACACGTACCACGGTCAAATAGATAAAAGGAAATTCTCTTTACTAATTCGAAGGTGGAAGGAAAAGATTGTAACAAAGTTTGTTTACACTTTTCGTCAATGCAGTGCTAAAACTAGATAGTCGGTACTTCGTGTAATCTTACACTATTCAAGAAACAAAGATAGGAACACAGAGAATTGCTTAGTAACAAGCAAATAGTAAATGATGGAACAAGTCAAGACATTTGTTGGATGTTATTTTCTAAGCTAACTGCTAGTTCCCTGACATGGACAATAAAAAATTTTCATGTTCATCAAGCTTGACATGTTTTATAATATTTTCGTAGACTTACTGTTAGGAAACAAAAAGCAACATAATCAGTTCCACCATAGTATATGGTTGTCAGGTCTTTTTGCTCGTATGTTAGCTATTTCGCTGAGCACTTACATCACTTCACTAGTATCGGATAACTCTATTTATTGAGGATGGATTAGGAAGATGGGAAGAAGTAACCAAACTATTTTGCATCACTAAGTGCAAACCATGCGGCACCATTGATAGCTTTGGCATATGAACATTTGAACTTACTAAATAAGTTTCTATAGTTTAGCAAATTTTAGTTAATCGTTACACATATCCCAATCATATATTTTAGAAGAAAACAAATATAATTATATGATGAAATGCAGATCAAAAATATATTTTTTCTCTCCAGCAAGTTTTCTGCAGATCGGAGGTATACCTTTCAGCTAGATGCATTTCCATTAAAATTTGACGCACTTATCCTTCCTAAATTTATTCTTATGCTTCTCTTCTAGTCAAATATTAAATGGGCATTATATGATGAAGAGGATACTAAATGGGAAGCTCTTGAAAAACTTCCAACGTTTTATCATTTGAGAAAAGGTCTCTTGTTTAAATCACAAAGCGCTTGAAAGGCTTGTGAAATCTGCAGGCAAGGATAAGGAGAAGCTCTTGTTGAGACTCACGCAAAGAATTGACAGATAAGTTGTTGTATCTTCTGTCATTTACTTATGGAAAAAATGTCTACATAGACGATACCAATTAGTTATGATTAAATACCAGCAATCTTCGTTATTAGGAGTCTTCAGAACTTGTTCGAGATATACATGTTGTTAGAAGTTTTTGGTCTCAAATATGTCATAATGTGGTTGTACGACTTTTGAAACTTGATGCCTTAATCATGTCATATCACTTGTGTTGCTACAAAAGTTTTTCATGGAAGCTAAGGTAGAATAAAAAGCTAAAGTTTGGTATTTTTAGGTATAAACATGTGTCATTCTTTCAGTAATAAATTAATAAGGATATATTTTTACAGAAACAACAATGGAGGGAGCAATATCTAACTGAGACATGTAAACAATGTTGCATGAAAGTGATGATTCATAATGTCAATTTGTCTTGTTTACAAAGTAAGACATTCTAGTTGTGATGTTCCTATTTATCTAAGATTATTTTTTTATAATATTTAATTGGGACAGACTTAAATGGAACGACGTGGACGACTCTGACTCAAATTATCAGTCTAAGTTGATTAGAATTGAGGCATAGTTCTTGTGATGCCTACTTATTAGTAACATACTTTTTTAAGTAAGTACATAAATTTCTAGGGAAGCTTCACATTGATAATGTATGTGTGTGTAAGTGGAATTGTGATTTTCGTTTAGAAATTTGAATACAAAAGAGAATTTTGCAACTGAATGTTGTTTTTATAACATTGTTGTACATTTTATAGAATAAGTTTACAGTATATACACTAGGTTATAGAGTGCACTAAACTCAGTTGCTGTATTTTGTTATTATCAATTAATACTTTTATATAGCTGCTGCAATATGCTATATAATACAGTGTCGGAAATTCTGGAAAGAGTTGAGCTCTTTTATAGCTTAATACACTCAAAAAATACAAGTTATATACTCAGATTGCTTGAATGTTTTTCATTCCTTTTGCATCATTTCTTGAGTGCTTTTTTCTCCCTCAAATCTTTAATGATTTGGTCGGTTCCTTTTTCTACAAAGTAGTGCATCATATTACGTACCTCAAAGCATAAGACTAATTATTTTTATTTTAAATGTGTAGGGAAATAGAGGTGATCAAATTTTAAGGGTCACGACAATCAATTCGATCTCATTGATGTGGATGATTGAGATCTTTTTGAACTATTGTAAAAGTTTGAATAATTTACATTTGATTTTGTGAAATAGTTAACTATTTTAATAATAGTTTTGAACTATTGTGCACACATATATTTACAATATTTCTTTAAGTATGCGTATGTATCAAATACATTCTATCTTTTGATGTTTAATTCAAATCTAATTTGAATTACTTATTAGTTAATTTGATGTTGGAGATTATTATTGAAAAAGAAATTGTGGCATATAAATATTATATAGACAAAATATTATTACCACACTTAAAAGTGCAGCCAAAGGACTATTGATTGTGGTATGCACATGGGGAAGGACTACACTTCAAAAGTGTAGTTATACATAAGATAGAAAAGGCAACACATTAAAATAGTAGCCTATATGGAAGCAAAGACCACGCTTGAAAGTGTAGCTGATAAAATAACACTTTTAAGCGTAGCTGCAAAGCATGACCTTTATGGCTTTAAGCCTAAGATTTTGAGCGTAACTAATAACGCAACACTTGAAAAAGTGTTACCTAAACTCTAAGGTTAGGCCTCTTTCGGCCACCACTGAAAAACGTTGCTTAAAGTCCTAAAGTGTAGCCTTTTATTAAAGATCACACTTTTTGCTAGTTTAGGCTACACTTTATTGGGTGGCCGTAGGCGTAAAATATTGTAGTTAATATTCCCATTATTACATGCATTATAACAAATTAATTACAAACGTATATCACAACAACATAAAATCACAACCATCACCTCCCTGAAATCCAAGCTTGAATCCCCTATGACACTTAAATCTTCCCTATTTTCGAATCTTTCAGCTTGTTCTAGGTCTGCAAATATCAATACATGCAAGGATCCACAATCAAAAGTCCAATTATTCAGATTATAACAAACCTAATAATCCTTGACCAAATCCAAGATGCTAATACTAAAATTACAACTATTTCCACCATACTTCTCATATAAAACCCTTTCCCATCAATAATAACCCACTAAAACAGGTTCTACGACTAGAAAAATTGATTCGGGGCGTTAAAATCTTCCCTTGGCCTCACGAATTTTAAACGACCATCAAGAATTTTTCTCGGTCATCTCCTTAGTTCTAAAAATTGAAAAGTATCAAATAAGGTCGTTTAGAGGTTTATTTATGACTTTAAGTTGCATCTGGCCCTTTATAGAGGACCCACCCTACTAAATTGGCCCCGCTACAACACCCAAAATTCCACTAGAGCGGCCTCAACGGAGATATAATGTACCCATTCATGCTAAGATTATTTTAAACAAGTTCTGCTCGTCCCAATTTAATTTTGTAAAGTTGTACATATTTTTTCTCGTCTTAAATATCAACTCATGTAATTAAATTTATAATTAGATCTCCAATTCATTATAAGTTTTATCCACACCTTAATAACTACAATTATGTCCAAATATGGAGTAGGCTAGGAATTCTAAATTGCTATAAAAAAGTTTTTCTTGCCCTGATTCTTTCTTCATTGGTTTTTCCATAATGACGGAATCAGGTCTACATTGGATACTAATTCATCACTCTTCCTCTAGTGGTCAACTAGGAAAGACTTGTCTAAAATAAAGGTAAAGTAGTATCTGAAACATCGCAATTACCTACACATTCTCACTTACAATGCCTCCATGGAGTCATCTCATCACTCGAGTGATAAATATTGTTGTATGCAAACATAGATAATCCAAAAAACAAATCACAAGTACAACTAAAGGTGATCCTACACACGTCATCCCCATTATGTCAAGGATTTTGTCACAATTATAAGGACACTTTACACTTGGCCTCTTTATATTCGGCCGACACAAGAAAACAAAATACTTACTATTACTACTTTATATAATGGCCTCTTCTTTATTTATGGCCGACATACACACTATTTTCTTTATGACTTTTACAATTGGCTTTTTACAGCCGACACAGCACGACAAAAATAAAAACTATTACTTTTTACATATGGCTGATATTCAGCCGACACAAAATTTTAACAAAATACAAAATACAAAATACTCTTAAATAAATACTCCGTACATATAGAAGTCAAACTAAAACTAACCAACTCACACTCATAATACCCACAAAATCATAGTTCATAAAAACATCTCCATTAACCAACATAAATTTCCATAAGCTTAAGTCGCAAAAGTTTCAATCTTTAGACATAAGATATTCCTTAAGAGATACGTCCAAACAAACAAACCCACAAACAATCCAACAACCCTATTGAAATGCTAGATTTAGTAAATGTAGGATTACTTCTTAAGAACATAGAAGAGTTTGATTCGATTATCCCCACATTAAATCACACACAATCAAATCATCACCTCAATGACTAGATGAATATTAATATTGTCGGACAACCATTATAATGCATGGTAGATATTATATAAATTCTCATAAGCAAAGTGGTACATGTTAAACCAATTAAACACATTATAACTCCAAGGCAAAACCACATAAGTCATTTGAAATAACCACGTCTTCCCAACTCATCCCACTAAACCAAGAGAACATTATAGGATCGATCGGTAAACCTGATCCACCACCAGAGATTCACCCACAAAATGAAAAACACGGGTGAGCATAGATAGTTCATAACACTCACAACAATGTACAAAACAAAAAAGATGGTCATGTAAGAATTTATCGAATAACACGAAAGGTTTTCCTTTGAAGAGTCGATACTAGCCATTTCCGGTCACTTGACTCAACATACTCTTCACATCCTTCTGCTCATGTCAACTATCTTAATACAAAAAACCATCATAATACTCCAATTATTAATCTTACTCTTAGCCAATACTTCAAAAATAAAGCCTTCCTTAGATACTTCAATAAATAAAAGTAAAAAACTTTACAACTCAAACCAGTGTATGTCTTTTCAAATGTTCAATACTTGATACAAGTGACCATTCCACACCTTGCAAATTCATACCCTAAAAAAATATAACATCACGAATGTAGATTTTTGATTAAAAATTTTAAATGTAAATTCAAATGTCTAAAACAATCCCCTTATCAATCAAGATTAGCTTATACCTCTAAGGTTTTTATAAATTCATGGATCATCAATTATCATGGACATCATCTCCACCAACCTCAAATATCTTTTGCTAAAATTCAACCGTACTCAAAACTAACTCTAAAGGAAACAAAGAACTTATCATCACACTCAAGCGAATGTGTGTCCACTCCTTTTTAGGTCTTTTTAAAAATAGTTTTAACTAATATGACAAACTAGTGACTATATTACCATAATCAGAGCAAAACGAAATAAATCACGCATCTCTTAACACAATTATCAACCCCTATAATGATATCTCTTTAGCCTTTGCAATTAAATAAAATATTCTTCCTCTTTCCTCTTTGTAAAGGATCTACTACATCACTCTATTTTTTCGTTATGACTCTAACTCTTTAATATCTATTCGAATGGTGTCCTACAATCTCTTACAACTTTCCATACAATAACGTTCTTCACCTAATATTAGAATACAATCTCTTACAACTTTCCATACAATAACGTTCTACACCGATGTAAAGGCCCTATAATGTTGAAATGATCTAATTAATCTATACGTGTTTGTGTAGTGCATTTTTGTACCAATTTAAGTATGATCTCTTGAGGTCAAGTTCAAATGGTAAAAGTAATGGCTTACATGAGAATGTGTGACTTGCATGTTGGTTGTAACTTATATTATGCCTCTTTTATTCATATTCATGATAATTTATTATAATGGCACAAAAGCATGACTTTCAAAACTCAAATGTCTGTTTCATCATATTTTTGCATTGCCATCATACTTAGTACTAAATTATGCTAACCCCATTCTTCTCACTTTTTACTAAAGTGTAGGGTGTGGGGATATTGATATTCTTTGATTGAAGGATAACTTTCTAGTCTCTCAAACATGACGACCTGTTGAGTCCTCATAGTTTGAGAACATGACCCGGTTTGTTCCTTTATGTCTTTAAATTTTATTAAAGATTTTGTATGGGCGTAATCTCAATGTTGGATTCAAAGTCTAAAAATGTTTGAGACAAAGTGTTCAATGTATAGAACATCTTCCGCACGCTTTTTAATTAAAAATGTTTTTGATTGTAAAAGAAATTATAAAATTCTTCTCTATATTCAAGTCTCTTATGCATTGAATAATCTATTACTCTTGTATAACACCCCTTTAGGGTCGAGTACGCCGTGTTACGACTTGTAAGTGCTCTCGTGTCATGAAAAACATTGTATAAGAGCACAAGATTTTGTGAATGTTCTTAGGTTTTCTCTAACCATTTAGTAGAGTATTCTTCATAATATAAAATGTGCCATATTATGAATAGGAGGCTATTGGTTTTAAGGAAATTTTCAGTTATTGATTCTTCAATCATGCCATAGTGTTTAACTCTATAATGTCTCTCTCTTGTTCGTTGTGAGGTGGTCTTTAGAGTATGACCTCTTTATTGGAATATGTTAGAAGGTGTGGAAGAGGAAGGTTATTTATGATACAAACTATGGCTTTGTGACTTGATAGGTGTGAGATGGAAAATTGTGATTTTTTACATTATGCTAACCTTAGTGGGGTTCACCCTTAATTGGGGATATCATGGTTAACAGTAAGGTGTTGAGGGTTTTGGTATCTTTGTTTTTTCCTTCGATTCTTGTTTAAGCTTGAGATCTAGAATTCCCTTGTAGATTGTTTCATGTTTTGGAGTAATGTGTGTTTATGAGTATTCCATGGCTTCCTTATGATACGTATTGTCTTGATGATATCTTGCTCAAATAAGAAAATGAACTTTACTATATGTGTTACTCATATTGATGTGCATCTAGCATGGTTTGCCTAGTTTAAATTTTGAGCATGCTTGAAGTTGTTCTTGAAAGAATTGCATATCTTGCCTAATTATTTTGAGGTGAGAATGGTGTTTTTTTTAGAATGAAGGTCCTCGAAAAAAATAAAGAATGACATGATTTTATGCGTAATGAGTGTGTAGATGTAGTTCCTACCTCTTTATTGTGTTTTTAGCCTATGAAAGGGGAGTTGATGTTTCCTCCTTGTTTTGTGTAATGTTAATGATATTGCATGCTTTATTGTGGGATGTTTTTCTTTGTTTTTTACCCGTTCATATGTTTTAGTTTCATTTGAAGATGAATGTTCCTATGTTGGGGTTAATGTAAGGATCCTAAAAACAAACTAGTGAAACTAGAGAATAATTTGTGTGTGTTTGATTTTGGTGTTAAGTTTTAAGGTGTTTGAGGATGTTTTATGTTATCCCGAGTTATAGTTGAGGTGTTAAGGGGTTAGAAGTTAAGGTACGACTCCTAATATACCACCCTAATGGTCCTTATGGAGGACACTAAGTTTATACCCCAATGGAACATGAATTTCGCAAGAACATTTGGTGACCTACGGTGGGGGTTCACGCCCATTAGGTTTATCCAAACACCGTTGATGGCCTCCGTAGGTCAAGGGGCACAAAACAAAGTTTATCCCTAAACCACAGACCAACAACACAATCCGTCGATGGACTAACGGTCCGTGAGTCCAAGGCATGTATGCGAACTAGTTTGCTAGTGCAATCTTGGCCAGTGTATGGTGAATTGGTATATTCATCCCAAGTTCCTATAAATGTATGGAAAGTTGTTTCAAGTAATTTAAGGTAATTAAATATTACTAATACATTAAAAAGATATTTTTTATTTCATTATTCACTTTTCCCGAAAAAAACCTCTCTTTCAAAATATTATCACTCTATAACTCCATGGGAGATCAAGGTATTGTTCAAGCTAGTGTTGATGATTTCAAGGCTTTTATTCTTCAATTTCATGGGATATATAAAGATTAAGGTTTTGTGATCCTTCATCCTTAATTAATCCTATGTTTAAAGAGCCAAACTAAAAGAGATTTCAAAGTATTTTAATGATCAAAATCCTATTTTTATAATCTAAACATTGGTTCAACGATAAAAAAATTCAAAAGAAATTATATTGAAGTAGTAAGATTGGATTAATGAATATAAGTTGATTTTACATTGATCTGCTTAAAGAACCCGTTAATGAGATCATGTTAATTGGCTTATGAGGATGAGGAATTGTTATGGAATCATGCCAACTGTATTATGTCTAGTAGTCTTTGATTTATAGGTCGAGATTAATGCTTAATGACATGAAATTTTAATTGATTGATGTGTGATCCTCTTATGGTGGAGTTTCTTAATTACTTTGAACATTGTAATCATGGCCTTCAAAGCATTATATGAGAAAAATGAAGTATTTTCATGTTTTATTTATACGATTATTATGTGAAGTTGATGCATGTTGTTGATATGGTAGAAGGAGGATCCTCTACAGAATGTTAATGTATTTGATGGAAAGTAAACTCTCTGTTGATGCTCATGAATGTTGATGATTAAATAGGAATGGTTTTCTATTTTATAATGTTGTATGTTTGCTAGGTATATGTAGTTGGACTCTCCTTTATAAGTGAATGTTATATTGAATGTGATCTCTTTACTTGGTAGGCTTTGGCATCCTCTTCGTGATCGATGAATGTATCTTGACTTAAGTTTATAATTAACACATCTTGGTAGACCTTAGTTTTGTAGACTCTTTGTGAATGAATGATTTTTTTAATCGGTAAGCCTAATGTTGGTAGTCTCTTCCTTAACTAATGTCTTGGTTTCATAGATATATAGTTGGTAGCCTTATCTTGAATGAATGAATGTTTTTCTTTTGTTGATGTAATGTAGGTAGCCTCCCTATGAATGAATAATAAGGTATTTTAGAACATGTCTTTAACTAGTATACCCAATGTTTCTTACCCTTCATGATGAGTCTAGAAACTTATGTTAATGTAAAACCTTGAAGCGGTAGACCTAATGATGGTGCCCTCCTTCTTGTATGAAATGATGAACCTAGGAACGGTTGACCCAAAGGTTGTGGACCTTCATGAAGAAGATCAATGATATATTATCAATACCTTTAATTGGTAGACCTAATTATAGTGGACCTCTCAAGTAACGTAATATATCTTTAATGAAATTACTTTATTTGAATTAAGGCTAAGCACAAAGAGGATATGGTTAGATAGAGGTTCTCCCAACATTAGGATGAATCTCAATGAACATCTTTTATATCTCATAGGATATTACCCACTGGATTTCATCTGAGCTAATGTTACCCATCTACCTTTAGTAAGTAGACCACCTCTTTAAGGTGTGGGGATAAAACATTAAATTCCATTACTTATCTCCCATGGTGTATGCTTGTTAAATACTCATTCCCATATTGTGGGATTTTTACTCTAGCTACTTGATAAGTACTACAACATGTGGGTAATAGAATGATATGTTATCAACAAATAGCACAAGTCGTCTTTGAAGGTGCTTGAGTAAGTTCCATAAGTTTTAGTGATGAATGTGTGAAGTCTTTTAAATGTATATATGTCTTCTTGTATTAATGTTAATGAGAATGGTTACTTGAGGTCTAGCTAATGAAAGGGATTAAAATGAAGTGATAAAATAATGTCGACTTGTTTATGTTTAAATGTAAAGATGCATGCTTTACCTAAATAATGTCATGAAGTGTTTCCTTATTAGGTATAATAGTATATAAATGCGTCTTGCTTATGGTGACTTCAAAGGAGTACTTAGTGTGAGTAGTAATATGTAATGCTACTTGCACTGTGCACAAGTATGAATTTAGGGTTGTCGTACGTAATTAGAATGTTGTACGTAATTCTTCTAATGTGACAAGATTGTTTATGTAATGATTATGCATCTCTTATATTGATGAAATGTGTTTCATAGCAAGTTCTGTTAAAATATGATGGTTTTTGTCATTGTAACATTGAGGAATACTTTGATGTGGTATGAAGTGGTTTTATGGGATACCACTTTATGTCTTACTTAAGTGTGTCGTAGGGTAACTTTCTATAAAGGCCCTAGAATGTCTAAATAACCTACATACATTATACGTATATGTATTGCATGTTGGTACTAGTTGAAGTATGATTTCTTGCTGTGAAGGTCAAATAGTAAAGGTAATGGATTACATTGCATACTTTAACTTGCATTTTGGTTGTGGCTTTTATATTAATCCTCTTTTACTCATGACGTTTTACCTAAATGACATGAAATCATGACTTTCAACTTAAATTTCTATTTTAAGCATGTTTTGGCATGGTCTTCATACTTAGTACTTAATTTTGCTGACCTCATTCTTCTCTATTTTAATGAAAGTGTGGGGTTCGGAGATACAGGTGTTCTATGCTTGAAGTATAGGTTTCCAAGGTGCTGAAGACTAGGTGATTCCTCCTAGTTCGAGGAAAGGTGCTTGAAGATGAAGACTAGGTTAGTCCTCCTAGTTCGAGGGTAAGACTCGTTGTATTCTTTTATGTCTTTTGGTTTTGTTAAATTTTTAATGGATTTATTCCTAATGTTGTATTCAAAGTCTAAGATGGTTTGAGACAATATGTTTGATTTATATAAAGACTTCTGATTCCTATTTAATGAAATATGTTTTTGATTGTAAAAGAATTTTTAAAACACGTCTCTATTTTCAAGTTTCTTATCCAATGAATGATCTATGAGATTTGTATAAGAGCCCTTTGTGTTCTACTTAACCATAATATGACTTGGAGGTGATCTCAATTCGTGATATGAAGGGAAATCGATGATTTGTATCACGAGTAATATGTTGTAACTCTTGCAATTGATAGGGATGTTCAGTTGTTTTGCTCAGAGGATCCGCATGAAAACTTCATGTAAGTTTGCAACCATTCTTTTCAAGAATATATCCCAAGAGTTGGTTAGGTTAAGAATGTTCTCGTTCTTTTATGAGAGAAGCATGTACGTTTCTGGCTGAATTTCCATGTGAATCAATCACTTTGTTGGAGGAGTTTTTCACAACATTTCAAGTGCGATTTTTCCCTCCATCGAAGATGATGACTTTTCGGGACAACATGCTGAGATTTAAGCAGTTGGAGGGTGAGCCAATTCATGAGACTTGGGTGCGATTCAATAAATTTTTACTATAATGCCCAACTCATGTCTTACCTGACAACGTGTTGCTGCCGTATATTTGCTAGAGCCTAGACTCGATAAACAAGGGTATTGCTTACCAAATCTCTCCTGGAGGTTTGATGCAATAACCTTATGTGATAATGACTCAACTCTTGGATGGCGTGAATTAAATCAATTGGTCTTGGTTCACCCATGAATGTCAAACAAAAATAATGACACCTCTTGACATTTTGTGTAAAAATTTGGTCTAATGCTCGAAGTGTCAATGTGATGTGTGCCAGTTGTGCTAATCCTGGAAGGCAAATTTTGAGGCTTTCTACAATGAAAAGGTGATTTTGTTAACCAACCAAGGTTGTGGTTATCGTTCAAACTACATGAGGTAGGGTGGTAACAAAGGTTTGAGTAGGGACAAAAGGTTGGAAAGATTGTTAAATAGAATGAAGGGGTGAAAGAGAATGGAGGGACCGAAATCGTACATTAAAGGATGGGGAAAAGGATAGGTATGTGCTTCCCCATGAGCACCAAAAGGCAAAGAATCAGGGAAGTGGACGCTTTGAGGATATTCATTGTTGCATCCTCATAAATGTTGAGGGGTCGGACTAGATTTTGAAAGTAAAGAAAGAATATGTACCGACCATTAGAGAGACTATGACCACCCATTTCGTATCGATCAAGTAGTTGGAGACCCAAAAGTATCATATCTCTTCTCATTTGAACTTGAGACAAAAAGTGAGTTTTCCTAGAAATACTATACGTAGCCCTAAGAATGAGGTTTATATGTGGACTTGCATTGAGCCACGATTTAACTAAGAAACTACTTGAGAGGCAACCCAAGATTTTTTTTTCTCTTTCTCTTTTAACTAATGGTGTGTTTAATGTGCAGGTCAAAGTGTGGGAAGTGTTTGAAAAAGTGTAGGTTGGCAAGCTAATAGCCCCGTCTCTTCTTTGCAAAAGAGGTCAACGTGCCGAATCGTAAAGCCCTTCGACTCAAAACAATATCAAATACGAGTCTATAAAACTCGGTGGGCCAAGGACCTACTTAGATAATTACCGACCAGGTCGGTGATTAGAATCTAGTCAGCTATTTCGACCCTCACATTAATGCGAGGTCCTGTAAAACTCAGGAGGTAACTGACAACTTGGAATATCATTGAGTGGGAAGGCGAGGAAAACTAATGTATCCAAATGGCGTGAATCGGATAATTCTTAAAAGCCAAACATTTTAAATTTTAACTTTTCACTTTCCTTTAATTTTGGACTTCCTGAACTCATTTCTTTTGTATTTGAGTCGTCGATCGTGTGGTCGGAGTGCATTACTTGTCACCTAGAATTTTAATTGTGGTCGGAGTGAATTTCTTGTCACCTAGCATTTTAATCTTAGTTATCGGCATCTTCGGTTGTTTTTTAGAACCCCAAGTTTATTTTTTGGAATATGTACTCATTTTCTATAATTTAATCTTCTTGATGTGTGTTGGGCCTCTTTGATAGTGTAGACGACTTAAATGCCTTTTTTAATTTGATAATTTAACCTATAATGTTTATACTGTTTAATTCCCATGTTCTTGTCCTTTAAAATTTTGTTCAAATCAATGGGGTTGTGCTTTAATGTTCGTAGGTCTAGTCAGGGGAATTCTAAGTAGCATGTACTTATGCCAAATTATTGAGTGGGTGACGTCATTCTTAAGGGGAAAAGTTGTCGAATAGCCAAATTCGGTAAAATCAGGAGAATCTAGGTATGCTAATGGGTGTTAGACTATTAGTTTTAATGTGAAGGTTGCATACTTAGGTTATTTTTAGGGTTATAGGATTGAATATAGAAGTTGTGTTCAATATACTCACTTTGGGTCATTCGGTGAGCTAGGTCAAGCTTGCCGAACCACTCGACAGTTCCCCAAAGTTCCCATCTCGCCTTTATTTTCTTGCTAATTGTGTAGCTTGATTTACTAACTTTCGGTGAGAAGCTTAAAGTTGCTGAAGTCACTCTCCCAAGGCACTTAATGACTTGGTGAATGTCTCCTTGATGGCCCTTTGTCTGCACCCCTGTAACATGAATTGCAATTTAACTTTCTATGAAATGTCCTTGCTTGCCAAATGTAGCCGGAAATTTCCCGAAAGGCCTTCCCATTGCAAACTTTCCAAATATTTCTAAACTTTTAGAGCCAATCGGTTTGACGAGCCCTATCTAGCTCGCCAAAGTGATTTGATGACTCTACGACTAACTCAACGAGTTTGTCTACAACTTTTTTTTGTGACTTTTTTCTTCAATTGTTTTTAACTTTTTCTTGATGTTTTCCAGATATGGTAAGGAAAAAATTTACATGCCACCCCAGAAAATAGCATGAGGTATCACGATTAATGAAGGGGGGTGAAATATTAGAAACATTAAATGGCAGGAGCATCCACAGGGTGAAAAGGGCAAGGGAAAGAGGCTTATATATCACAGGGTAACTACTGGCTCCCAAGATGCTCTATTTGACCCTCTCGATGACTAACCGTTACAGTACCTGAGGCTGAAATCAAAGATAGATCTCTCCCTAGCTCCGCTAAGGTCCCTTCAACTCCAACACTAGAAGACTTAGTGCCAGCTCAAGCACCTCATGTGGCTCCAATAGAACTAGCCATTCCTCCTTTGATTCCTAACATCTTGAAAGGCGATGGTCTGCAAAATATCCTCGAGGAGAAGATCCAATTGATTGAAGTCCTTGAGGGCATGTATGCCAATGTGAGAGTTGATGCTACATTCACACAAGTATAGGATTTTCTCCAAAAACCCGAGGCCTCTATAATAATTTATCGGTCAACAAATTTTATGCTACATATGGTCAGTGTGTGCCAAAGAGTAAGAAGAAGGAAACCGCGTGTAGACTAGTTAAATCAGTCATGGTGTGAGGCATGGAAATTGGGTGCTTCAATGTTATCATATATGTTTTCTTAGTGAACCACGTTCTTCATGAAGAATTAAGAATGTTTGGTGACATCCAAATATTTGGATGAATGGAATGGTTAGATTACCCCCTCCTTTATAATTTACCCCGAGATGGATTGACACAAGGTTTAAACCATGAACAATGATTTGAATATAGTCGATCGGTACTGGTTTAGATTCATCAGCATCTCCTAAATTCATTCAAATAATGAATCCATAATCCGATATGCGAGGGAACCTTTCCTAAGATTGATGTTATCAAGGGGTGGCTTAACATGGGGCTCATTATTGACTAGAATATGGATATGATTCCCAAGAAGAAACAGACTTTTGTACCCTTTCCTTTACTGATCACGGAGTTTTCTCAACATGCTAGAGTCCCAAGGATATTAATATTTATACTAAGGCCACCTCGTCTTCCTCTACAAACATCTGGTAGATTGAGGTTGACTACACGTGAGAATAGACTGATTGAAAGGGAGCATCTCCAATATATACTTCTGTAAATGTTAATGTTGATTCTATACCTACAAAGGCATCTTTGCCTACTCTAGCCTCCAGGCCTTCATGGATCTCTGCTTCAATTTCCTCTACTTCACAATCTCCAAGGACCTCTACTTCCTCCCAGCCATCCAAGATTACTCACACAACAATCCCAATAATGGGGCATATAGCCCATTCAACTTACATGAAGGCGACCCAACTTGAGAGATCCATCCCATGGATCATTGAGAGCAACAATTTTGTTGTACATACCCCTCTCCTGACTTCCATTGATACTTTCACCCAAAGACTTGAGGTTTGTGATAGCAAACATGGGGAGACCTCCAAAGTTACGTCATTGAATGTCGAATGTTGATATTAGGAAGGACGTAGACTATCTTAAGTCTACTGACTTCAGCTCATTGCTTGAGACTGCACATTATGTGGATTCTTCTGAGGGTTGAAAGATTAATCCATCTACCACCGAAGATATATACAGAGATGAGTCGGATGGAGAGAACGAGGAGGTGCCGATCGAGATATGAGAGAAGAACATATACGAAGACTTGTCAAATCATGAATATACGATAGTATAGTCAATGATCTAGATATATCATCTTTAGACATCCATTGTAGCCTCTTCTAGAGAAGGTCTTTCTATGTTTACTCCTAGTACTAAGGCTCGTGATCTGAGTGATTCACTAGGAACTGGTGCTCTGACAAATGGAGTGAGTGTTTCAACATGATCATTTTTACCTCCATTTATGTCTTAGTTTATTTTGACTTTTGGATATTATTGAATTTGAGAACACATGATATTTATTTATGGTTGAGTGAGGCCCACATATATGACTTTTTATGACTTTGGTTTTTCTTATATACGTTTTTTGAGCTATAATTTTTTGTTGACTGTTTATGAGGATGATTGAGCTTGTTAAAACGTTTTTTTTATTATTTTAAATGATTTTTGACAATTTTGAAAAAAGTTTACCACCTTTTATGTGTGTTGAAAATTATTGTTCTTTTGCAACATTGAGTCTCGGTGTTGATCAATACAATTGACTATTATAGGTTTTATAATCAAATAAAAATTAATGTTCAACTATAATGAGGCCAAATAAAGTTTCATACACTTTATGTTAAATTTTTGAATTTTGTTATGACTAGCCAAGTATTGAATTAAGTCTCTGTTGATGAACATTGCACACTAGCAAAAGTATCGAATCTTATTTGTCCTTGGTGTTGACGTCTTGTGTTATGATCTTACCATGAACTATATGTGATGACACCTACAGTTTTCCCCGTTTGTGCGGTTGACTAAGTGTTTCCATCTTATGATATGATCCTAGGCATCTTTTAAGAGTGTAAAACAATTTTACATTATACCTCTTTTGTTGACTTAAATTAGTGAGTGTGTAGAGCCTGATTTAGCACCCTTTGTGCCTTAACCTTTTCTTGGAAGAATATCAATGAAAAATGTGACCTTTCTCGATCCATTACGTACCTATAATCCTCGTGATTTTTGGTTTTCTTGAGTAGCAAACTTACGACAAAAACATAATTTGGGAGTGTGGTAAAAAGATAAGGTAAATCAAGAAGTACATGGAAGTCCACGTTGACTCTTAATCTTGAGAAAAAAATGGAACCCCTCCATATAAAAAAGAGAAAAATAATAGAAGAATAAAAATGTTGTGGAATAAAGTTGTGAAAATGCAAAGAAAATTGAGGTTCGTAACTGTCCATTGAAGATGAATAAAAGGGTGACTTTTAAGCACGAATGAGAATGATGAAGAAAAGGAAATAAAGTTTTGTTCACAACACATTTCATGAGGATATAAATCACTGAGCCGTGACCATACCTTTGAATACAACCCCATTACAAGCCTTATAAAGACCTTTTTTTATGTTGATAGAACTAAATTAATTGTTCATTGGAAAATACGGGAAAACCTATAAATGAAATCATGGATTGCGTTCATCTTTATGAGTGTGAGTGTTGATCTCAATTCTAGAGATCTAAATTATTGAATAATTGTGTGTAAATATTGGATTGTTCTTTGTGTGAGTGCATTTTGAAAACTTTTGTTGACCTTGAACTTGAATTTGAAGCAAGTAGTGTGAACTTGAGAATCTTTTTTAGCGGTGCATCGCAACATTCTTTAATTGTACAATTGATTTTTGCATGATTAAGTTGAGTTTTTTTTTTGCATTCAAGATTAAGTCGTGTAGCAATGCATGAGGCATCCTTTTAAAACTATTAAACTTTAGTTGCTCTTGAGGACAAGGAAAATATTAAGTTGGTGGTGTTGATAAATGCACGATTTGCACTATTTTAGGGTTTTATTTTAATATATTTGGTATCCTCAAATGCATAGTTTGTACCAATAACTTATGTAATTCCTTTAATTTAAGGTATTTTCATTGAGGAACAAAGCATGTATAATAATGAGAAAATAGGAATAAGGCGGCTGAAAGAACAAAGAAAATAAGAATTATGATCGCCTTACTTATTGGGTGAACCGCTGAATGGACATAATATATCCTAAATTTCCATGTTCCAATCCCTGAAGGATAAAATCAACTCAGATTCAAAAAGGAGCAGTCGGCGTGTTGCCGAGCGGTTTTGTGATGAGTTCTAGATTGGACAAAGTTACAGAACTTGAAGATGTTGAAGACTAGAGAAGAAAAGGTGATATAATTGACCAAATGGTGGATCACCGAATGATTGAACGATCTGTACATATTGCACCGAATGGACCTCTAAAACATATTTTACGACGACTATAAATAAAATTTTGATTATTTAGTATAAAAATGATTTTCTGAAGAAGAGATTTTTTGATGCTATTGGACATTAATATTCAGTTTTCCAATTTTGGAGTGAAAAATTTATAATTGAAAAAATTTTCCTTAGATTTGAATATTTGAAGATTTCCATTACTTAGAAATTGTAAGTGGGTTTTGAAGATTCTTCATCTTAGACCTTTGTAAAGAGAATGTTAATCTAACCAAGTTGACAAAGACATAATTTGGTAACAATTTCAACCTTTTGTATGTGGTCAGGTTAAAACCCCAACTCTTGGGGTATGATTATGTGACTATGTGTTGAATTGATTGTTGGATATTGCTAATTGATTAGTTTAAATGTTGTTTAAAGTGATTTCATTTAATAATTGTTGCTTAATCTAAAGCTTTGTAGTTGTAATTACAATTGCACCTATACCTTTGTGTTTTTTGCTTGTCAAGAGAGAAGTTTAAAAACAATGGTTGCTGATTAAATGGTCTATTAGTATAACAATGTCATGAGTTCAACTCAAGAGAGTAAATCTAAACCTTTATCCAGACATTCAGCCCGAGAGAGTGAATGGTCTAAAGCGTAGGTTGTTCTTACTTGCTGGTTATCGGTGTTAGAGAGAAACTAATTTGGTTCGGTGTAAATTTTTTTGAGAGAAAGTTTATCCCAAAGAATGTCTAGCTTATTTAGTTATTTACAAGTATTTACTATTAAGTTCAATAAATTAACCCATAGTTCAATCACATCTCATGAACTCGTCTCTATATTTGTTATTTTCGTGTTATTTGCTGTTGTAGATGAAAGCAAAAATACAAACCCCCATGTTATTTGACACTTTTGTAACTCCCGAACATGAATAATGATATTATTCGTAAATGTTTCTACCTATGATTGATTGAAAACTTTAATGCTTTACCATTGATTCTCAATTATGTACCACTCCTTGTTGGATTCGACCAAAACTCACTTAGTTGGGTTATATAACTGACTAACGATCATTGACACTTAGAATTGGATCAATGTCCCAATAGTTGTGTATTAGTGTTTGATTTTTTGGAGATTCTTACAAGTGATTTTTGGTGATTAATCAAGCAAATTTTCGGACTTTATTCTTTCTCATTGAAGTAAGTACATGAATTCTTATTTAACATATTTTAATATTGTGTTTATGGCTATGAGGAACTAAATTCCATAACTAGGGTTGTGGGAACCATAGGCAAATAATGAGATAAACCCTAGCTAAAATAACAATTCTAGAATAGTGTCTTGCATGTATTAATAATTTTTTCGCTTAGAAGTCTGTTTAACGGATGATCAACGTTAGAACTCGCCTTAGTGCTACTTGACGGACCAAGGAGGTACATAATAGGAAAAGAATTATTAACATAGATTTTGTGCACACTATCTAATAGGCTAGTATTGATTGGTACGAGGTAATAACTTAATCAAATATCGAATACGATGCTTAATATGAGGTAAATATAAGGGTAAGGAAAGCAAAACACTTAGCCGGACCAAGGTGCGGAGTGAGATTTTCTAGATGCCGGACCAATGATTTAAAAATACATAACTTATCTCTTTGCATGCAAAATACTAGGAATGAAATGTTATAGTTAGAATTATCAAGTTATGAACCTGTGGGGAACACGTAAACCCTAGTTACTTTGATTAATTGATTAAAACCCAAAATTAAAAGCTGTTAATTGTCTCTTTCAAGTTCGTTGTTTATTTTCACTTATTTAGATATAGAACCCCCCGTTTTATGTTTTTTACTTTCTAAGGAAGTCATCAACCGAACAATAGTAATAACAAGTTGAAGTTAAGTCTAGACTATTTTCCTCGTGGGAACGATCCCAACCTTACTAGTAGGGTTATTTACTTGACGCGACCGCTTTACTTCTCATTTAAGAAGTAAGTTTGAGCGTATCAAATTTTGGCGCAGTTGCCGGGGAATTTAGCTTTTAGATTAACTTGAACTTATTACTAAAGTTTAGTTGATATTTTCTTGATTTTACTTTGTTTTATTGTTTTTGATTTCTTCACAGAACTATCCTCCTTGTATGCCAAATACACGGAGAGGAAGAGAACCCCTATTTCCCTATGATCACGAGCTAGAGCGTACACTGCACAATATGAATCGAAACTTGGGAATAAATGATGAGCATCCAAACCAGGACATCTCAGATCCAGTGGATGTTCATGGTTAGATATTACCCGATGCTCCGGGTGAACATCAGCAGAGGGGACAAAATCCCGTTCCACGGCCCCAAGCATACTACAGAGGGTATGATAACATAGCAGACTCGGATGGGCTACTTGTCTTGCCCCCTCTTGCCACAGGCCACACTTTTGTGGTAACAAGTAGCTTAATGCAAATGCTCACTGCCAGAGGTTTGTTTTCAGGGCTACGTTCTGAGGATCCACATGCCCATATAGCTAAGTTAAGGGCAGTGTGTAAAAGTTGTGTGGGGAGGCCTGATTTGGATATAGATGTAATAGGTCTCAGAGTGTTTCCTCTCTCACTGACGGGAGAGGCTGCTATGTGGTTTACAGAGCTCCCATACAACTCCATTTTCACTTGGAACCAACTACGGGATGTCTTCTTAGAAAGCTACTATCCGGTCTCCAAGAAATTAAACCACAAAGACAGGGTGAATAACTTTGTGGCACTACCAGGAGAGTCAATTAGTAGTTCTTGGGATAGATTCACCTCATTCTTGAGAAGTATCCCAAATCACCGTATTGATGATGAGTCACTGAAGGAATACTTCTATCGGGGACATGATGATAACAATAAAGCGGTGTTGGATACTATAGCAGGTGGATCTTATGGAGAATGCCCTTATGCTGAGATTGCTGAGAAATTAGAGAAAATCTCTCGTAACAACAAACCATGGAGTACTAGGAAGTCCGATACAGGGAGAAACACCTTCGAAGTGCAGTCCACTCACAACCCATCCACAGATGATATTCTTGACGAAATGGCTCAGATGAGAACTGAGCTTGGGTTGGTACTAAAACATGTCACTAGGGGTGCAGAAAAGATTAATGCAGTCATCTACTTGGCTAAACCACCACCTCCAATCGATGAGTGTTATTATGAGGATGATTCCTATGCAGTAAATGAATAGATGGGGGGTTTCCGACCAAGTGCCCAGGGTTCTAATCAGGAGAATAGGCGCCAAGGTCAAGGGAACCAAGGTCGGAACTATGGTAACTACAATCGTGAGGGTCATTACGTCCGAGATGGAAACTACAATCGCGACAACAACTTCAACAGGGGTAACTATGGTAATAGAAATGACAGGAATGGACCCTATATTCCTCCTCAAAATCGTGAAGTTACCCCTAGGGATGGTGGAGGTAGTATGTCGCGAGTTGAGGATATGTTGCATAAAATGTTGAGGAGGTTCGATGCTAGTGATGAACACAATAAAGAGCTGAGGTGTGATTTAGCTAGTATTGGGCAAAAAGATGATACACATGCAATTTCGATTAAACAGATCGAATTGCAAGTGGCTCAATTATCTGCGACAGTGAAAACACAACAACCAGGCACTCTTCCTAGCAACACTGTCCAAAATCCAACGAATGATGCGCACTGCATGGCAATTACTACACGGGGTGGTAGACAAACCATTGACCCACCTATTCCATCTACTGAGGAAAATGTGGTAAAGGGTAGTAGTGAAGCAGAGGGTAGTAATTGAAAAGATGCAGAAGTACCTATCAAGGTAATCCCCATGCCTAGGCCACCACCACCTTTCCCTCAGAGATTAGTGAAAAAGACTGAGGATGGCAAATACCGGCACTTCATAACAATGTTGAAGCAGCTCTCTATCAATGTCCCTTTGGTAGAAGCTCTAGAACAAATTCCCGGTTATACCTAATTTATGAAAGATATGGTCACCAAGAAAAGATCGGTCACGTTTGAGGATGATGATAGATTGCAGCATTGTAGTGCTATCGTTACAAGATCCCTAGTACAAAAGAAAGAAGATCCGGGTGCGTTCACTATTCCTTGTACAGTTGGGTAATTACATTTTGCCAAAGCATTATGTGATTTGGGGGCAAGCATAAATGTAATGCCCCTCTCAATTTTCAAGAAGTTGGGTTTGGGGGATCCAAAACCCACTACGATGCGACTACTGATGGCCAATCGAACAGTGAAAAATCCCATAGGGATACTCCATGATGTGCTAGTAAAAGTGGAGTCATTCATCTTTCCAGCAGATTTTGTTATTCTTGATTGCGAAGTCGATTTTGAGGTGCCCATTATTCTTGGGAGACCATTCCTTGCTACAGGTAGAGCCTTAGTTGATATGGAGAAGGGACAGATGACATTTCAGTTGGATAATGAAGAATCAACCTTCAACATTTGTAGGACCATGAGGCAGAGTGGTGAGCTCCAATCGGTATCTGCCATATCCCACAAAGAAAAGATGAAGAAGGGGACTGAACAGAAAATTGCAAAACAAGAATTTATGGTTGAGGATTTGGTGCTTGTAGACAGTTCAGGGGTTCCTTGTCTTCCGGGCATGCTCAAGTCCAAATGGACTGGCCCTTACTTGATTACCCAAGTATTCCCTCATGGGGCAGTTGAGTTAAAAGCCAAGGTCGGAGTGCGGTTTAAGAGGAATATAGATAGAATAAAACTCTATTTTGGGTATAAAACATCGGTGAATTAAGTGACAGAGGCATACTATCTTGATGAAGTCTGAGTAATCGAGTGTCCCCAGTCGTGCCGCGACATTAAATCAGGCGCTTGTTGAGAGGCAACCCAATACTTATCGTCTTTTTAATAATGGTAGAATTTTTCTATTAATGGGTTTTAAATTTGCAGGCACATCACCAGGAAATTCTGCAGAAAATTAGCAGGCAGCAGCCACTGACGGATATATCGACGGACCGTTGCGCATGCAACGGACCGTCGTATGCATCCGTCATACCAGGTACCATTTTCTGTCATTTTGAAATTAGGGCACACACAATGGAACCTACGACGGGTCGTCACAACTGCGATGGACCGTCGTCTGGGAACCGTTGCGTGATTAATGAATTCTACCCGACCCAACCCGGCTGGACACTTTTAAAAATCTGACCGTTTATACTCCCCACCCCTTCATATTTCACCCCATTACTTCCTTATTCCTCTCATCTCCCCTCTCTTTTCAACTTCCACATTTCCCCCCACTGATCATTGCCCCCAAAATCCTCCTAAGCCTTATAATTATCATCTATTAGTTGGTGCTGCTGCTGTAGGTGTCTACCTTGCCAACTGAATCATTCTCCACTTGTTTTTTCTCCATTTCCAAGGTATGTGTCTCTAAATTTATACTCATTTATCTTGCATTTTGGTTTAGTAGTTAGCATTATCTTAGTTCTTAGTCGTATATTGTTTTCTTTATATGATTATGTCTACACCTAGGCTCAAAATGTTCGAATTTGCCATGTTGATAACCCTAGGCATAGGTGATTTTGCATTGGTAGCTTCCTAGGTAGTTGGGATAGACACATATAGGTCCACAACACTACAATACCATGTGGGTTCATCGGGGATGCATTGGGCACCCCCAGTTCTTTCACTGCTACTCAGAACGAGACCCCGATGACGGACCATCGCACACACGACGTACCGTCGTAGGGTCCGTTTCAAAAGCCCTCGCACCCTGTCCCAACAATGCCTGTGACGGACCATTGTCTTCACGACGGTCCGTCCTGCACAACCATTCTGGTTGTCAGAGACCCTGTTTCTAAGGGTCTCTCAAAATTTTCTATGTGTCCTACGACGGACCGTCATACCCACGACGGTCTGTCCTGCACGACCGTCATGATGGTCAGAGACCCCTCTGATAAAAGAATCCCAATATTTTCTAAGTGTCCTACGATGGACTCTTATGACAGACCATCGTACCAACGACGGTCCGTCCTGCTTGACCGTCATGATGGTCAGAGACCCCTCCTTCAGGGTTCTTTACATATACATAGACTAAGTACAACACGACGGACCTCATGACAGTCCGTCATAGCCACGATGAGCCGTCATCTGGCCTGTCGTGTGATACAGTTTCAATATCACTAACACACTATTTTCAATGTTTTATGTCATATGGGCTCGCTTGTCTTGTTTGCCACTACTCGTGCTAATAGTGATCCTTTACAGGTACTATCTACTATGGCACCCAAGCAAGACCTAACCTATGCACGCGAGCGATCAAAATCTGTTGCCCCGTCTGCACGCTTGATCATCGACTCTGATGATGAGCGGGACCCTGAATATGTGCCCCCAGGCACTTCCGCACCTTCCCGTGCTGCACGTGCTCCCAGAGCCACACCCAAGACGGTGGCGTCCGGCGTAGTCACTGCCTCCCAGTCTGATGAGGAGCGCACACTGACCGGCACACCCTCTGGGTCAGCCACAAATGAGGAAGGAGCGTCTGGCTGCTTAGGAGTATCATGGTTCGAGGAAGCTGCAGGCTCTGCTGAGGTTCCCGCACCCGCCACTGCTGCAGCGTCGGCCTCGTCTGATGAGGCTGACAGTTAAGACTCTACATCCGGTGCACCAGCCCAGGTCCCCACCCCAGCCTCTGACCATCCAAACCGGTGGTGTGTCGAAGACCAGTTTCAAGTTTACTCCGATGCCAAATTCCTGGCTGATAAAGGAGTAATGACTCGGACACTCACCTTGGAGCGGCAGGTACTTACAGGGAGTCTCCCATCGATGCCGAAGATCCACAAACTCTTCACATGGCATCGGTTAGAGTGGACAGCCCGTCCATTTGGACGATACAGCGAGGAAATGGGTCTGAGAGTTTACGCATCCTATGTAGCAACTCTCCGATCAGAGATCCATAGGTGGGCTGCTCCCGCTAAACAGGTCCCACTGGAGCAGGTTCAAGTCCGGGGCGTGTAGGTTGACATTTCCCTGCCATCTATCCGCCGATTCCTCTACGGTGAGAGTGAAGATGCTACGCGGACCCCCATCACTGCCGAGTTTGACTACCGCTGGCAGATAGTAAAGGATGGATAGTTCTTGCGCGAGCCAGCACTGAAAGAGACCACCAAGAGGTGGATGGCCCAGCACCTTTCAGTAGATGGAGAGGGTGTCGATTGGGTCACTAAATCGAATGGGGCCATCAAGAAGGCCAACCTGCTCGTGCGTCACTGCCTTTCCCCCACAGCTGCTGATAATAACATCACCTGGGATCGAGCAGTGTTGATGGCGGCGATGATAGCCGGATTCGAGGTCGACTTTGAATGTCTTCTCCAAGCAGTCATGCACGAGAGGGAATTCAAGGTCATTACTACATACCCCTTCCCGTGTATGATCTTTGCCCTTTGCAGGACCGCAGGTGTGCCCATATGGTACATAATTAGTTGAAGACCCCGCAGGGCACCGTTGACGTCGGCCTTATTAGAGACGAGGCCAATGAGTTGGCCCCACATCGAGGGCCCCGTCCAGAGCTGCCACCACTTGCTGATGATCTTGCGGATACGATGGCCCAGGCCCGCGTAGCTACACAGGCGTCCACTGACACTACCCCGGTCGAGTCTATCCCGGGTAGTAGCCCAGCCCCGAGCTCATCTCGCACCGCCCCTCTACCGTTACTGGTCCTGCTTGCTAGGGTCCAAAAACTGGAGGCACAAATGGCCACTCTTCTGCATCATATCCAGCCGTGGATGCAGAAGTCGATCACTGAGTCTGAAGCGCGTCTAGAGAGAAAGATGCAGCAGTTTACCGAGCGGAACATTGCTGAGGTTAACCAACACCTAGATGCCTTTGAGTTGAGAGTGTTAGCTCGAACAGCCCCTCCGGTAGATGTGTCGGCTCTTCAGGCTGCAGTCGACAGTCTTCATGTAGACATCGACACGATACTAGAGGCGAGGGTGCCGGATTCTGAGACCCCTTCTGTCGAGCCTGCTGAGGACACAGTCTTGGCGGCCCTATTTACTACTGAAATTCCACCACCTCCCCCTCGAGAGAGTGCAAAGAGGCGTAGGGGTCGAGCAGAGGATGAGGCGCGAGCAAGGAAGAAGGAGCACCGAGAGATGGAGGCTGCAAGGAGAGCCTCACTTGCTGAGGCGGAGGCACACCAAATTAGAGCATCGCAGATAGCGGCTGGGGCATCTAGCTCCCGCACTGTAGAGACAGCAGGAGGCACTACTGATGGTGCGGGTGTTGCTGAGGACACCACTGAGGGTGTCCAGATTACAGAGGATGTGGGTTCCGGGGAACCGGACCCACCAGCTTGTTAAATCGACGGCGCTTTGCGCCACAGGTTTGCTTCACCTACCACTCTAATATTTAGATTTTTTTATGCATTGGGGACAATTGCATGCTTTTTTGTTGGGGGTGGGGTAAATGGAATGTGAGTGTTACGGTGAAGTCTGAGTAGCCGAACTCACTATCCTCTTTTGGGGTTTTCTTGCCTGTTTTCTTTTTCCCCAAAAGACTAATTACTTTTTATGTTGAACTGGCACGTTATATCTTTTGTACATAAGTTTAACTCTGAAGCATGATGGCTAAAATGATATCCTGATAAAACTGGAAAATGTTGCATGACTAGGCGTAGTAACTGATAATTGTGTAGCTCTAAACTTGAAATAGAGTTGCACTATTACATTACGCTAAATCTTCAAGTCGATCTAGGTGTCTGATAATCTGGTATAGTGATGAGATGTCAAGTGAGTGTGAGGAAATTTGAATAGTCCACTACTGGTATTGAGCTAGAACTTGCCTGGTTAGTCCTGCTAAAAGTAAGTTGTAACAGACAATTAGGAAAGGATCATAGGCCCTTATTCAAGATAGCCCATTTCTAGCCTAAATAAAAGAAACCAAATGAAAGTTATCCTTCTTCGATCCAAATAATTTGAGCTTAAAATTAGACCTTTCTTTTTCACCCCAACTGATCTTTTCTGGGAACAATATGTTGGCCCTGGTCCCTCCTTGGACATGTGCACCTCAGCTTATGCCAAAAGCATAAGTTGAGGGTGGCTAATGTATCAACAACCTTCGTTATGGCCTTGACCCGACTTTGGGTATACCTTGACTCACGGCAAAGCCATGAGTTGAGGGTGGCTGTTTTGAGGAATGCTCTGGAAAGTGGGGTTGAAAGAACAAAGAGAGAGAAAGAATAAAAGTAAAGTGACTCAAGAACTCGTTGAAAAAAAAGAGGGAAAAGAGTCAGTTACACAAATGAAGAAAGAAGGGAAAATAGCAAGGTGAAAGAATGGGAGAAACTGGGCGATATAAAGTGATAGAAAGTGGAAGGTTTAGCCGATATGTCAAGGAGGGCAAAAAGTCACTAAAGTACACCTAAATATACCCTACCTAACTCTGAGCCTACGTTACAAGATAAGAAAGTCCTATCGTGATCCTAAGGGTTGTATAGCGAAGTTAAGGCAGTGAAAATAAGGGCAAGCTTATGGCAATAGGTGTGAATGAGTGTGACTTTGTTCTGAGAGCGAGTGTTGAAAAGTAATCCTTATACTCAAACTGAAATCATTGTGTGAAAAATGAGGATTTTGTTCTAAAGTGAGGACACTAGTTGCAATACCGGAATTGGTAGCACCTCGGTAAGAAATTGAAGAGAATAGGCGTTAGTGCATGGTGAGTCTGTGTCACGTTCGAATCCCACAAAATTCAAGCCTAATAGTGATAGCATGCATAGATTTGATAAGATTAATTGGGATTGATAGCCAAATGATTGCAAAGGATAAAACATGAATACTATTGTACAAAGATTGTGTAGTGAGTCATAGTGCGTCGCTTGAGGACAAACAACGAATTTAAGTTGAGGGTGTTGATATACCGTGGTTTCACGGTATAATTAATACTTTTTCCTTCAGTTTAATGTGTCTGAAAGCCCTTTTTGTGCTAATTTTGATATAATTTTCTCTTTGTTTTGCAGGAAATCTTCCAGAGCTAAAAGCGGAGATTTTGAGTGAAAAAATGCAGAAGAGACCACCTACGGAGCTTATGACGGTCCGTCGTGCCTGTGACGGTCCGAAGGTGGCAGCATAGTGCAGCTGCTGAAGGAAGATGGGGAAGTCTGACCAAGTGTCGGATTACGAAGCTTGTGACGATCCGTCATGGCTATGACGGTCCGTCCTGCAGGTTCGTCGTGAAGTTCAGAGAAGTGATCCCATTACCCAGATTGCAAGAGTTGAAGTATTTTGAAACGAAGACCCTCGACGAACCGTTGTGCCTATGACGGTTCGTCACACTTGCCGTCGAGGGGAATGAAGAAAGCAGCAGAAGAAATTGCACCAAGTATGGGACGATGGAGTCCACGACGGTCCATTGCGACCACGATAGTCCGTCGCGTGGTCCGTCGACCCAGCCGCGTTTTGGCAGATTTCCAGTAATTAGAATCCTTGTGTAATTAGGTTTTTATTTTTTATAAATAGTTTGAAAAACCTCTTTTTTGCGGTTAGACTCTGGGAGATTAGACATCATATTATTAGACTTTGTGTATTAGTGTTTGATTTTTTGGAGATTCTTACAATTGATTTTTGGTGATTAATCAAGCAAATTTTCGGACTTTATTCTTTCTCATTGAAGTATGTACATGAATTCTTATTGTAATATTTGAATATTGTGTTTATGGCTATGAGGAACTAAACTCCATAACTAGGGTTGTGGGAACCATAGGCAAATAATGAGATAAACTCTAGCTAAAATAACAATTCTAGAATAGTGTCTTGCATGAATTAATAACTCTTTCGCTTAGAAGTCATTTTAACGGATGATCAACGTTAGAACTCACCTTAATGCTACTTGTCGGACCAAGGAGGTAGATAATAGGAAAATAATTATTAACATAGATTTAGTGTATACTATCTAATAGGCTAGTATTTATTGGTACGAGGTAATAACTTAGTCAATTATCGAATACGATGCTTAATATTAGGTAAAGATAAGGGTAAGGAAAGCAACACACGTAGCCGGACCAAGGTGCGGAGTGAGATTTTCTTGATGCCAGACCAAGGATTTAGAAATACATAACTTATCACTTTGCATGCAAGATACTAGGAAAGAATTTTTATAGTTAGAATTATCAAGTTATGAACTTGTGGGGAACACGTAATCCCTAGTTACTTTGATTAATTGATTAATACCCAAAATTAAAAGCTGTTAATTGTCTCTTTCAAGTTCGTTGTTTATTCTCACTTATTTAGAGATAGAACCCCCCTTTTTATATTTTTTTAATTCCTAAGGAAGTCATCAACCGAACAATAGTAATAACAAGTTGATGTTAAGTCTAGATTATTTTCCTCGTGGGAACGATCCCAACTCACTAGTTGGGTTATTTACTTGACGCGACCGCTTTACTTCTCATTTGAGAAGTAAGTTTGAGCGTATCACCTAAACACATAAATATTTTTAATATAGTGTATTAGTGTTTTTATTTAATGCATTTGAATAGTCTCAATAGAATCAAAATTTATTTCAAGAGGAGTGAATCAGTGGCCACAACTATTTTAATCCCTCTTCGCATTGCTAAAAGTTCAGCTCTTATAGTGTTTGTGTGGGTAGTATGCTCTAAAACAAAAATGATCCAATGGACCAGTTTATTTTCTTTTGTAGTGCTTTATTCGACAATGAGTAAACTCTACACATTGGCCTGAGAGATGGCTTGGTGGTCACTAACGGGACTGCTTTGGCGATTGAAAGTGTTGTTATTCCTTTTTTAGCCATATGTTTTAGAGCAAGAAAGGAATAGGAGTATTCTGGTCATCCATTGGTTTAAATGTTTCCCAATAAGTTTATTCCATTAATCGGTCCAATAGCTCATATTTATCCTACCCGATTTCTGCTAATTAAATTCCTAAGGTTGAGTTAGTAGGCTCCTCCCTCGGTAACCACAACATGACATTTTGTATGGAGATTCATTCCTTTTTGCTGAAGGGACTAATTTTCAGGCAGTCTTCAATGTTGCCATAAAAAGAAAATGTTTCGATTTCACCGGGCGCATTTGCAGCCCAGATCCATTTAAGGTTTTCATTTGGCACCCCTAGGTGCTTGAATGTTTTATCCTTAATATATTCGTACATTGTACTCTTTAATATGAAGCCATTCCTTGATAGTCCCCATTCCAATATATATTCTTTAGTTCCCTGTTGTGGGAAGAGGTGGCGGTTAACCATGCTATTCGTACACTCATGTAATTTAAAGGAATATTTTTCAAATTCCCATTCTCATGGTGATAGATTTTGGAAGTCTCAATTTTTCCTTCCTCATTGGTCGTTGGGCCTTGGATAATGCTTCGCATAGTCTAAATATGGGAGCCAACTATCACAGAAAAAGTTCAATCTGTTTTCCATATGCACTATCCACTTTGCTTCCTTTGATATGTCTATCAAACCAATTTGAAACTTTTTCTATGTTCCAGAGAGAACTCCTTATTTGGAGATTTTATTAGACTTCAAGTACCTTCTTATTAGGACTTTACTCCATACATTATTTGGTTTCTGATCCTCCAGGATAGGCTTGAGAAAATAGTTGATTTCCGTATCTAACTTTTTTATATGCTAAGCCTCGAATGTTTTTCCTATTGGTTATCTTGTGTTAATTACCAAGTGTCTCCCAATTAAGAAGGTATACCATCATGTCTCCTCTATTCTCCCCTAGATGAATTCTCTCTAGATTTTGTTCATTGTGCTAGTAATATTGCATAACATTGTTATATATTGAATAACATGTAAGTTGATGCTGCTAAGGGAGTCCTTAGCAAGCACTACCATACCTGTAATATTGAGGAATTCTATCTTTAATCCAGGCATATTTTTCATCGTGTTGTAAATAATTTATTGAATGTCAGTAGTCGTGGGCTTCTGTTTGATGATTGGCAAGCCTAGGTATTTCCCAAGGATTTATGAGGCTTCTATCCTCAAGGGAGTGGAACATATGGTTCTAGTATATGTGGTGGAGTTCTTAGAGTGGATGATTTGGATTTGGAATGTTTCACCCTTTGTCCAAAGTTGGTGCAGAAACATTGAGGATCTTGGAGGTGTCACTATAGTTCTTATTGTTAGCTCTAGCAAACATCAGGGTTCATAAGCAAATAAAATATGGAAAAGTTTTATCCCTCTTATAGTGATTATTAATGGGGGTCTATTGTTTTTGTACTAAATCTCTTTCAATGTCTCCGTAGAGATTTTCCATACAAATGATGAAGAGACAGTGAGACAGGTGGTCTCTTTCTCTAATTCACTTTTAGGGTCTAAAGAAACTAGTTCTTTTTCTGTTGACAAGTATGACAATAGAGATAGTACAAATGCAGAAAGGATGAGCTTGGAGAGTTTATGAGGGAAGTTGAAGTACTAGAGGGTTTCCCTTACGTAGGACCATTCCAATTTGTCAAGGGCTTTTTCGAAGTTATTTTGAGCATCACGTTGGAATTTTGTCCTTCAATCTTCCCTAAAGTGGAGATGTATTCTTTCACAATGATAGCATTGTCTGAATCTTCTTTGTTGTGAAAGAAACTAGCTTGATTGAGTCCAATGACAGAAGGAAGGATGTGCGTTATTATTTCTACCAAGATCTTTCTTACAAGCTTGTAAGTTGTATTGCATAGGCCAATGAGATTGCATCTTTTGAGGGTTAAGGGGCTAGGACATTTAAAGATGATGCACATGATGATAGTCATGTTTTAGGTAGGCATGTGGTACTTTTCAAAAGAAACATTAGAGAAGGTTATGTTCTTTCCACAAACAATATTGCATAATTTTTGGTAGAACATGTCGTTCAGTCAATCAAACCTAGGTCCTTTGAAGGGGTGGAAGGACTTGAGGGAATTGGTGATTTCATTATATCCAATGGGGGGAGTGAATGGAATTGGATATTGCCTTAGAGGTATTTTTCCCATTAATTGATGTTTTTTCTATTAGATTGGTTGTGCTTAGTGGTGTACGGGGTTTGTAGAATTTAGTTATGTGGTTCATGAGTTGATCATGGTACTCTATTAGCTTTCAACTATCACCCTTCGTTGAGGTGATACAATTTCTTCTCCTTCTATTTACTGTAGATGTTTGCTAGATATGGTGTTTGTATCACCCTCTCTAATACAGTTTATATGAGGCTTGTTTTTATAAATTCTTTCTCAGTAGCTAGGAGGTTTTTGTACTCTCGAATGAGACTAGAATATAGCTCTTGAAGGAAGGATCTATTGAGGTATCTTAGAGACATCTGAATCTGATATAGTCTTGAAATAATTATTCTTATGTTTCAGAAGAGGTTTCCAAAGGCAAAGGTATTCAAAGAGGTGGCCTCTTTGTGGAAAGGATTTATGGATGCATAGAAGGTATCTTGGTTATCAAACTAATGTTGGACCAGGGGTTTGAATGATGGGTGCCCACACCACATGGTCTCCATTCTGAAAAGGATTAGACCATTATTTATGATGTATAATGATCATAGGGCAGTGGTCAACAATGCTTCTGGGAAGGTAGGCTATTATACAGTCAGGGAAAAGCTTTGTCTAGGCATCATTTCAAACACACTTATATAGTCATTCAAAGACAAGGTTGCTTCTATTCCTATATCTCTTGTTAGTCCAATTATATTTACAATATTTATGTCCTAAGTACATAATTTTGCATTCATTCAAGCAATACAAGAAGAGACTAACGCTATTGTTATTAATGTTATTCCCTCTTAGCTTTTCGTTGGCATGGGGACATTATTGAAGTCTCCACGTGAGCAACTCTCCAGAATTTGTCTTTGAGAGGCTACCTACTACTTTCCAGATGTAAGTTCTAGTGTTGAAGTCAAGAATACCATGGACTACTATAGAAAAATAAAGAGGGGGACTCCGATAGTAAATTGACAAAGATATGGATTCCTTGGGGGTTATTGACAAGTTTTCCAGCTTTAGTGTGTCACAGTTTAACATTATGAGTATTTTTTCAGAGTTACCATTTATAGAAACCTAGATTTGCGAGTCAAGATTGAGCTCATCACTAAGGCTTTGATGCGTATTAATTTTTCTTTCATGTAAAACGAGCATCACGGGCATGTGAATGTTCACCATTGCTCTACACTATTTCCTGAAGCTGACGTTATCGGATCCTGTCTTGTTCCACATAATGAACTTCATCAAAAACTCATGTTGTGTTGTTTACTCCTACAAGCCCTTCACATTCTTGTTCTCCACTGGAGATCTATATTGAAATGGGGTTCTGTATCACTACTTCATGGATAGTTCCTTCTCATTCCTCAATCTGAAGATGCATCTCTTAATCTCATGAGGAAACTAGACTATTACTCCAATGTTTAAGGGTTCCTCGAACTCCTTGAAGAATAACATCTCCAAGATGCACGTCTCCAATCATTGTTCTCCAAGTTCTATAATACATTCTTATTGTTCCTAATTGTTTTTCTTATCAGCTCTAGGATTGAGGTGTCCGTTCCTTCTGGTTGTTATTTTCGCCTTCTATTTGTGGTATTTGTGAGTATAGTATATTCAAGACTAGTGAGGTATTTCAGGTAGGAATGAAAGACCCTAAGCACTACTTAGGTATGAGAGAGTGCGATAGAAGGAGAGGCTCTAGAATGTGTCACTCATCAATATACTTACTTCCTCCATTGTGGTTGTGTTCCTATTTCCACACATCTGGGTTTATCTTTGTGTCTGCATTGATATTTGTTGGCCTTATTCTGTTATCCCTTTGTTTATCCCATGCTTGATGATTTTGGCTAGGTATGTCGGATCTATGACAATTAGTGTCACTCAATGTCTTGCTTTCCTGAATTGGAATGTCTGATGATTGTCTTGCAGTTCTAGATTTAGCGAGGAGGTCGGAGTGTGGTGCGTGTCATCAGCTCTGTCATGAAGATCAGTGGGTTTTCTTGTATATTTGATGGTGGCATTTGGTTGGATGCATACTTACTATAGTTGGCGTCTAAGTCCTTTTGCTTAGTTGTATTTTGAGGTGTATCATCATCCATCATGTTTGTATTAATTTTATAGATGTATGATGTGACTTCCATAGTCTTGTGATTTATAAAAGGGTGATAAATACCTTGAGTATGGCCTGCAACAGCTATTTTGATCATCGGAGAATTAGGGGAGGAAAGGGGATATTAAGTCATTAAGTCGTGGAGCCCTATGTTTCCAATCATATTTAAGGTCGCGTAATTACTAGCCATGATGGGATATTCTTTATTCTGATTTTCTCTCTCTTCTGTAACGGTTATGAAAAGCATTTGGTTTGCAGTGTTTATGTTTTTACAGCTGTGACATTGGCCTTAGAGTTAAGAGTTGCGGCCCCCTCTTCAAATGATAGTATTTTTTTGTTTTTTGTTTTTTTATTAATATTTGCACAGACCGCTAGTGCTTGTATAGTGGAACCAGTGTTTAGTAACATACTCTAATAAGGATCTTAAAACATTTCCTGTCATGATTGTTGTCCTATTGAGTTCTTGGTGCTCATATGCCTTCTTTCTGTGTTGCAATTTTCCTCCTATTAGGAAATGATACGATTTCTAATGTCCAAGTTATTCATTCATTTAGTTGGTTTGGAGGGTAGTGAGGATTTTCGAAATAGTTAGCTTTTTCAATGAATTTCCATAGGGTGTGGACTATTCTACCGCAACTAATACATATTATTCCCTCCCCTTTATAAATAACTCTTTGCTTATGGTTCCCAATCACCACTTCTATTTTGACTACAACCTCAATTGGGACATGGATATAGATTTTTCTATACCGCCCTTCGATTGTGGGGGAGGTGCAAGTCTCAATCTTGAGCAATGCCCCTAGTTTCTTCCTCACCTTTTATGTTATGTTTTTATCACAAAATTCTATTTGTAACTGGGGTAATCTAGCCCATTAGTTGTATTCGCTAGAGTTCACTTTTGGACGACGAAGTTTTGTTTCCATGTTTTGACAGATAGCAAGTTCTCCGTGACGAATAAAGGTTCTTCATGAATTTTTTTTTGCATATTTTGCAACTGATTTTTTTTACAATGTGGTAGTCCCATCGTAGATTTATTAGAGTTAGTAGCTCTGTCAACTTCAAAATGTCTGTTAATATTCTCTTTAGGAAGGCATGTGCTACGCGTTTCTCGAAGAATTTAAAATGACGGATATGCACAATGGTTGGTAGAATATGCTTTTATCATCTTCATTAAGATTATTGCATAAGTTTTTTAATTTCAATATTTCCTTCCAAGGCTATTTGTTCTTTGGAGTTTCCATAGATCTAATTTAGTCTCTGGTCATCCAGCACTTCTTTGAAGGTCTCAGATATTTAATTATCTTCTTCCATGGTAGTAGACAAATTTGGTTATTCTGGTCGATCCAGGGGGGGGGGGAAGGGGTTCAGGGGTTGTTTTTCAGTGTAGCATGCAGTAGTTTTGGTCATCTAGAGAGAGTGTTTGTTAATCTATATATCAACATTTTGTTTTTATTTATTAATTTGTAAATACACTTGAAACACAAATGTTATTAAAATTGATCGTTTTTAGTACTACCAGAAAAGGTACATATTATAAATGATACATAAAAAGTATATCACTGTTTAAATAATTCCTGAACCCTAGATTATAGGAAATAATACTCGGAATAGCGCTGATCTTCCTTCTTATTTATCCTTTTCCTGGTAGCTCGCCCCTCCCCCCAAAAATTAATATTCATTGCGCTATTTCCTTTTCTTCTTTTGACACCATGAAAACTATTTATAGAGCCACCATGTGAGCGTTGTTGTTGACTTGCTTTAGTAATTGTTTCTTAGGGTCCCATCACGGCAAATAATGTTCATCACAAGTGCAACCAACACATCACCACTTCTCTAACAAAGGTATTCATTAACACCCCAATAAGATAAAAGATTCTCAATCCTAATTTTCGTTTAGTTGCAATTTCATCTATGAAAAATCAATAAGATCTTCACCTTTATATTTCCATTTCATCATTTAAATATACGATAAATATTTAAAAGGTGGCTAATTATATTGGAAAGTCAATAAACTTATCAACATTTATTTAGTGCACATCTAAATTCTATGTTAGCATAATAAGCTCATCGAACTTTGTAAATTGATAATCTCGACCTCCCTCGATGGTGATGCGGCAAAGATCGTGAATGCAGTCTATTTTAGGTGCATGCATGAGAGGGATTAAAATAACAGAAAAATCTTCAAAGTTGCTAGTTTTAACTATTAAATGACACATAATCAATATGATTTTTTTTTATGGTTCAATTGTATTTCTCTATATTCTTTCTTAATCAACATGGAATATTTTATTTCAAATGTTGTTTTAGTCTTTTTTTTTAATGTAATAATTACTTATTTAAATATTTATCTAGTTGCTCGGAAATTTTTTTTAAGTGTTTAAGAATGAAGTCTTGGTGATCTCAAAATTGCCGCAAATGGATCTTTGCCTATTGCCTTGAAGGGAATGATTTAATTACTATGATCATTTATAATATATTCTTTAGATGTAGTATTTGAATGTATAATGTGATTTTTCTTATAGATAATCTTTTCATGTTTCAGTTAAATTTAACTTACATGTACAATGAGAATGTAAGTGAATCAAGCTATTGCATTGCAAACGCCGCTTTCCCAACAACTTACCACTTGCATTTTTAAAAATTTCATGAATGATTCAAGAAGCAAGTAACCAGTACGATTTAATGGATATATACTTTAAAAATATCATATGTTATACTTATGTTTCTCTTTTGTTAGGTTAATGAGAAAATATTTCTCTTAGGGTCGGTTAAAGAGAATAAAATTTGAAAATACATATCTCTGGTGCTGATGTTATTGGCTTCTTTTAAGGAATTATCTTATAATCTAAATTAGGGAACACTTTCTTTCTAAACAATGTTATGAAATTTTCCATGCATACGCTTGTGTTGCTTCAGCTCCTTGCATTAAACGATCATAAATTGATATGCAATAGCTTAAATAAACTTAGAATTTGCTTTTGTTTTGATCTATTTTGAGTTAAGAAAACTATCCGGCAAAGTGGATGTGATTTTACTTTAGTTAATTGTCATTTCTTGCTATTGGTTATGTGAACGAGTTTTTTGTATTCTGCATTAAACAAGAGCTTAATAACTTTAATGTCTTGATTATATTATATATTCCCGGGGAAACTTTTTAGCAATTTTACAGGTATCCTCTCTCATGTAATGTTTGTTTATTAAACTGGATATCATCACACATGTCTGATAATATTCAGTTGAGTAAACAAACAAGAGATGAGAGACGATACCTCTAAATTAGTTGAAAAGTTCCTCGAAAACACATAATAAAAGCAACAACACATTGAAAAGTTAATAAGATCTCAAATAATGCAAACTACACAGAATCCGTTCACATAATCTGAAAAGAGAAATAACAATCCGTTAAGAAGTAACCCAAATAAAATTTTCAATTTGCAGTCTTAAACATAAATTCACTTTAGATACGTATTTCTTCAAAAATAATATAGTTACACTATTTAGATAAATATAATTAGTACCTAGTATTATTCTTTTTGTTACTAGTTTTATGTAAGATTTTATCAACTCAACATTGAAAAACATCATTTAAATTAGACAACTATAATATGTAATGTTAACATAATGATATAAGTAATCAGTTGATAAATATTAAATAATGATAATAGCTAGAACCATAGAATGTGAATAAAAAGTTGATGACTTGTTATACGTCATTTTAATATGCTTAAAGTAATGGTTGAAACTAAAATTTAAAAAGGAAACAAAAAGAATTTAAAATTCTTTTTGCTCAACACTTTTTATTGGTAATTCTTATTTTTAACAAAGTACAAAAAGTATTAAAGTGGATACATTAATTAATTTGTAATAAAGTTATATTTTTTTATCATAAATATTTAAGTATTCTATAAAAGTTTTAACACAAAATACATTCGTGAAAAAAATATGGGGATCCATAATTTGGGGACTTTAGGCGAATGCCTTATTTTTTAAAAGGTAAAACTCACTCCACTTGGAAGGAGTTTGTTTACTAAAAATGGATCATGATTAAAGCAAGTCCTAAGTTTATCATTATTATTACATGGTGACACATGATCGTTAAATACAAGGAGATGAAGAAGCAACATTGTGTATATCAAATATTGCATAACCGCACTCAAAAAACATGTTTTGCCTTAGTTAGACATGCAACACCCTAAAACAGTATCTAACATAAGCTCTAGTGAGATGTATTTCCTAATGTATTTATCATTCATAATACATGGTTTGTCTTAGTAAGACATGACAATAACCTAAAAGAAAGCCCTACACTTAGACCGTTTATCACTTATTCACTCAAAATTGGGATGGGAGCAAACCATCTTAGAAAATGCACATATAGGCAAGAGTATAAACTATTTTTTATAGAGTTTTGTGACATGGTCATCGTGATAAACTTTTATTATATTCATTGTTTATATTTGAAATATTTTATTCTTAGACAGTAGAGTATCTCAATTAAATAGGTTTGCATGAAATATCACCATGTGCTAGTTATGCTCAACTGAGAAAAGACTTACTGACCAAAATATATAGATTGTTAATCGCTATTGTTGAAAGCACTTATTGACTAATGGATAAGTGTCCTTTTTGTTACAAATGCATTCTATATAGGTCAAATGTATAATACATGATATATCTGAGTATCCTTACTTTAGGTAATATTGTGAAATTTTTGTATCAGATTTGCTTGGATGCTTTTAAACAAACAATCTAATGCAACTTTATAGGATTGAGTTCAGGGTAGATGTGATTACAACATCTCCAGATGCTCAATTTATACTATTTGCATTTGATAGTACATGAAAAGGATAATCCTTTTTAGTATACACCAGTGCATATAGGCTACTTTAATTTTCGTAAATCCTCCTGTATAATTCTTAATTTTGTTGTGTGCCATAAATTATTATTTCTTCTTCTATTGAAGTCATCTGCATTCCTGGTTTAAGATAGAGAACCAATCTTTATTCTTAATTGCATCAACTAGTAGGTAAAATAGACTTATAAGATAAAAGTTCTCACGTTTTTATCACCTATTTCCTTATTGGAATTGCTGCACAGATATATTTTTTTGTTAATCACCGTAAAAGTAAAATGCTTTGAAGATTTATAATACAACATGATAAAGAAACTATAGCCAATACTAGTTTCCTTGTTACATTGTAATTGTATCTTGGAGAAAATTGTTGAAAAGGTGGCAATCTCCAACCACACACTATATTTAAGCTCCAAATAAAGAGTTCTCTATTTTTTCAAAATTGTTACGATGTTCCCATAAATTCTTAATTAATGCAATACAGAGTTCACAATAAGCATTTTTGTCCTTAATTTTTGTATCTCTAGCATAAAATCGTCAAATTTGATATTTTCATCTATCACCATTTTTGTCGTTGATGTTAGAGCATCTACGAATTCTTGAATTGATACATTATAATCATGTTCATCCTAAATAATCATGTTGTGCAATATAAAATGCAGTTATTATAGCATGTAGTTCTTTTCTTAAAAAATATGACGGTTCTGCAATAATTACGAAAAGGAATTGAAAATGTGAATATATCTTCAACATATTTTCAGCATGATTCTTGTTTCATCGCGCATTAATTTTTTCATTGTATTTTATCTTGTATTTAAATTATTATTTTATGCATTTAATTGTATATTGTATTTAAATTAACATATTTCACATCATATGTTTAAATTAACATTTTTAACAATACCATTTTTTATACTTTATATTGAATCTTAATAATTGATTCAAATTATGTTATTGATTAAAATAGAAAAAAATAAAATACAATTAATTTGGAATGAATGTACTATATGATAAATAATATATTCTTAATAATATCACATTACATTTCAAAAGAAATATGAAAATTAGATAATTGACGATATGGAAAATAATAATTTAATGAGAAAATAATTTAAATAATAATAAAATCTTAAAAAGTTAAAGATATAGTGTGAATAGCACTTCAACAAATTTTGAGAATTGTTAATCAGCTCTCTAAATTTGAAGAATAAAGAGTGATATGGAGGTGGGTTGAAGTGTTCATTCTATACTCTCCATTAATAGAGAATGGAGAGTAAAATATAGGTGGGTTGGAGATGGTCTAAGGGTTTCATCATGCAAAGAATACCCCCATGGGGCGCTCGAGTTTTGTTTGTTAAGAAGAAAGAGATGATTCTTTTCATATATTTATTCACTATCGTCTATTGAAAAAGGTGACCATTAATAATAAGTATCCTTTTCTAAGGATAGATAATTTGTTTGACCAACTCTAAAGTGCATGCTACTTTTCTATGATTTACCTTCGATCGAACTATCACCAATAGAGAGTGAACGAAGATAGTGTTCGGAAAACGGATTTCCTTCGTTGTATTGTCATTACGAGTTTGTGGTAATGTCATCTTGATTGACTAATTCTCCAACATCATTTATGGATTTTATTAATAGGGTGTTTAGACAATATCATGTTATGATTATAATTGTGTTCACTGATGATATATTGATTTATTAGAGACGTGAGGATGATCACATAAATAATTGGAGGATTCTGTTTAAAATTCTCAAGGACTAACAACTATTTTAAAAGTTTAGTAATATGAGTTTTGGATAAGGTACATAGCTTTTCTTGGTCATATTTTTCAAGTGAAGTTGTTGAAGTATATTCTAAGAAGTCGGATGCACTCAAGCATTAGCCTAGACCACTATCCCTTTGAACATTAGAATTTTCTTCGATTTAGCTGATTATAATAGAAGTATTGTCAAGGGTTTTTCTATTATTTCCTCTCCTTTAACGTCATTAAATAAAAGAAATCTAAGTTCATTTGGTTTGAAGATTGTGATAAGAGAAATTGAAGGATAGACTTACTTGCGCTACTTTGTTGACATTAGTAGAAATGGCTGATGGTTTTCTGGTATATTGTGATGCCTTGAGAATTGGGCGAGGATGTGTGTTTATGAAAAATAGGAAAGTTGTTGCCTTTGCTTCAAGGAAACTTTATATCCATGAGAAGAATTATTATTCCAATTAATTTAAATTGGTGATTGTTAGCTTTGTCTTAAAGATTTGGAGATATTATTTGTATGGTGTTTATGACGGTATTTTTACTGACAATAATAGTTTGTAGTATGTTTTTCACCAAAAGAATCACAATCTACGCCAAAGAAGCTGGCTTGAGTTATTTAAAGATTATGATATGAGTGTTCACTATCCCCCATGTAAAGCAAATGTGGTGGTGGAGGCTCTTCGTTGGTTATGGATGCTAGTATTTGCCCATATTAGAAAGTTCAGAAGGAGTTGGTCCTAGACGTTCATAGATTGGACGAATTCGGTCTTAAGTTAGTGGAATCCACAAAGAGTTGTTATCTGGTTTACAAAGGCTAAGAATTTCTTTTGTGATGGAGGTGAAGATCATGATCCAGTTTTGTCGAGTTGAAAGAAGGGGTGGGAAATCGTTGACGCTTTCCCCTAAGGGGGATATGGTGTACTTACGTACCAAGTTCATTTGTGTGTTCCTAATGTTGATGACCTGAAGGAACATATCTTGTCAGAATCCCATAATTCTCACTATGTCATTCAACTGGGATCAACCAAGATCAACTGTGATTTATGAGAGGTCTATTGGATTAATGGGATTAAAAAAGTTTTCTGGATTTAGTGGATAAGTAACCTAGTTGCCAACAACTCAAACTTAAATATCAGAAATCGGGATGTTTTCCCTACACATCAATATTCCCAATTGGAAGCAAGAAGATTTGAATATGGACTTCATTAAAGGTTTGCCTCGAAATAGGTGACAACATTCCACGATTTGGGTTATAGTTGATTGGATGATTAAATCGACTGATTTTATTCCTAACAAGGTGTCCTACTAAATGGAGCATTATGAAAAGTTGTAATTGAGATAAATGGAAAAGTTTCATGGAGTGCCTTTGTCGATTGTTTTCGATCGTGGTACTGGGTTTTGGAAATCTTTCAAAAAAGAGTTTTTGTACCTTTGTTAAACTCTGATACCTTTGATCCCAAAATAATTGGCAAGTGAAGCTGAATATCCAAACCTTGGAGGACATTTTGAGAGTTTGTGTGATTGTTTTTAAGGGCAATTGAGGTGACCATTTTCTATTGAGTTTGGTTATAAAAGTAGCTATCGCTCGAGTATTAATACGACTCCGTTTTAGGCGTTGTATGGTAGGAGGTGCAAATCTCATATAGGTTTGTTTGAGGTGCGTAAAGTTGCCCTAATTGGTCATAAATTATTATATCAGGCTATGGAGAAGGGTTTACTTATAAGAGAAAGGTTAAAAACGATTCAAAGTTGACGAAATTCATATGTCGATATTAGAAGAAGAGATATTGAGTGTGATGTTCTTGATTGGGTTTGCCTGAAAATTTAACCATTAAAGTGTGTAATCAAATTATTTAAGAAAAGGATGGTAAGTCCCCGTTATTTAGGCATGTTCATGAAAAACATAATTTTTTAAGAAAATGAATTTACTTGATTGATTTTCCTTATGTTGATGTGCATTGAGTAAAAGTTGCTTGTAGACTTCATGAGATGGAATCTTCAACATGTTTAGCTCGGATTTGATGTTTCCTCCTTTGATCTATGTATTTGAGTATGTGTTCATATATACTATGTGATATGATGATGAGAGCATGATTAGCTTTTGAGTCAAAATTGTCCTCCTCGGGTATGTGCATTATGAGAAGTGCATTCATGTTTGGATGCTATTTAGTATGTTCTTTATAATGTTTTAAGTATGTTCTATCTTGGATTTGATATTCCTCCTTGGTTTTATGAACTTTTATGAGGTTTCCTGAATGATAGGTTGCTAGTTTGGATTCCTTTTTGCTCTAAGTGACATCTAGAATCTCATTTGAGGACGGATATCTTAAGGGAGAGATCTTGTAAATCCCCATATTCAATAAGGGGCAATATATGTATTTTCAAATGTTACAGGTGACAACCAATGAAGGCCACCCACGACCCATGCATGAAACAACGAATGTAGGAGTGGTCCTTGTTTGATCACCCCCATTCTTGACTTAGAGGTCCAGATTCACGGACGGAACAGCCGACTGTTAGTGGGATGACGGTCCATGGTTGAGAGCCTGTTTTCCATCCCCCATGTTCCAGTTTCTAACCACAGTTGATGTCCTTGAGGGAAGGAAAATTTGTCACCCATAGTCTGTCGACTAAGGGTTGTGATCGGCAGGTTTACAATTAGGTCAAGGGTAGTTTTGTACTTTCCTAAGCTAGAAATGAATAAAAAAATTCCTCCTGGTTTATAGATCCCAACCAAAAAAAGTTAACTAGAACGAGAGTAATAAAATACGCAGTTCTGGATGTTTTGAAGTCAAAAAGTATAAAATGAGGGATATTTTTTAATCTAAAAGCTTTTTCTCTTAAAGACTCTTCAATTCGTCCAACAATCGGCGATCACGACTTACGTCGCCGACGAACTTGGTGATGCACTTAGTAGTACGTTAGTTCGTCAAGTTTTAAAAAACCTCCATTAAGTTAGATGGTTCAAACGACTGTTCAAGTTTTCCTCTTTGGCCCATTTGGGGAGTCGTTGACTCAACCTTTGGCTCACCTCATTGCCATTTTCTCAAAATAACAGATTTCCCACTTACACTTTCAATACTTGTTATTCAAATGGAATAGTAATAACATATGAACTTGGGTTACTTCCCAAAAAATGCCTTATTTAACGTCGTTAACAACAAAGATACCCATTAATGTTTCATTACTGGCATTGGCCGTGGTTCCACTCGATACTCCCCCTTTTGTCCTTGGATTCAAATGTGTCTAGATTTCACTTACTTGTGTATCTAATCAATAATGGACAGCGAATAAGAATTAACAGTCTGATTGACAGTAGAGACGTCCTCCTTCATCTCTTTAAACACCTTTTCTAAACCTTCCACTTTGTTGCTAATGCCTGAGAGAAAATATTCAGTGCGAAAGCTTTTAGGGCCATAACTTTTCTCTTTAGGCTTTTGACACTCATGGGGAGGCACACATATGTTCTTGTCACCATCTCTCTCTTTCCAACTAGTTCCACTCTCACACCATTCCTATCATGGTCTCTCACACTATCGTCACGCTCTTTATGCCCACCTTATTCACTCCCCATATTTGATAGTTTGGACACAAACTGCCATCTTTATTTGAAAGAAAGATCATATCCTCACTAAATAAAGACTTAAAATGTGCCTTATCGAGGCTCAGCGCACTAATATCAACATCATTCACAACTTTTTAACCACTGCTGATGAAATTATTGGACAACAAGTACATTTGGGTCATCATCTTTTTCATGTTTTGATCCCGTTCATGGTATTTTAAAATTTGTTCCTTGGTCCTCCTACCATTCAAACGATACACTCGATCCTCTCTCGTGTACAAAGCAAGAATGATATTCGTCATGTCATCAAGCGACTTGGAAGCATTTTAAAATGGTTGTTACATTATACCTCCATGGAATAGTTTGTTAGACACACCTTTGATTGCAAATCTATACTCTGATAGAATGTTGTAGCAACACATTGTTTTTTGGGAGTTCCTGAGTTCGATTTGGAGAAGAAATTTTTGACAGTTTAGAATAGTGTCGTTAATTGGCACACGATCCAACATTTAAAACCATGGAAATTATCTCTCAATGAAATTATCCATTAAGAAATAAAGAACCTTATGTATAACACTTCGATCAGTTCACCCCAAGTAGAAATGGAGTCCTTTAGTAGGTTGCATAACGACTTAGTAGTCTCTTCCTTCAAGGAAAAAGGGAACAATATAGTTGGAATTACCCTGGGATATGTTCTTGAATGATAAGGAATCACTAACGTCAACAAAATTTTGAATATCGTCATAGGGAACCGCATGAGAAAAGCCTCAAAATAAACCTATCATTTGCAGTAGTTACACCCTCATGCTTGTCACGTGGAACACCATGTTTCCCTCAACCAAAGGTAACCAGAGAGAACCTACTCCACCATAATGTGCCTCATTCATGAGTACTTCATTCACATTGTTGAAGTTACCAATGTTGTCATTTTGGCCCAGTTGGTTGGTGTTTCTTCCATTGACACTAATTACGTCACTTGCTCAAAGGGATCAAACATCACTCAAATGGTAAATAGGTTCAACTATAACACAAGCAGATCATAAACAACCTTAAATATGAAAATTCAATAACACCACTCCTCGGCAACGACACAATTTATAATAAACATTAATCTACACATCATCCAATAAAAAAAGTAGGCAGTTTTATTCTAGTAAAAAATTGAACAAAGAGTTGGGGCCAAAACCACATGGAGCGAAACTGTATAGGATTAAATTAAGAAGTAAAGGTTGTGTTCTAATCAGTTATAGAGGTAGACATTATAGTAACCAAGAAATGTAAATTAATGGTTTTACAACAAATGTTAGATTAGATGTTTAAGATAGTCAATTAACTACTACAATAATTACAAAAGTTGTTCAGTAACCAAATATTGATGAATAGTCGGGGATCTGATTGATGGAAAATCAACTGAAACAAATATGAATAGAAAAGACTAGCAAGCGTGGAAATTTTCTCTGTGTGTATACTCAGTAACACACTCTGATACAAGATTTTTAAATATATGAAAACTAAAAAAATAAAGCAGCACGTTTCATATCCTAGAAAATCTGAAGGCAAAAAAATTAACTCCACTACTCGTAATTCCTAAAGAATAGGAAACAACTTCTGTGACTCCTAAACAAATGCAACAACTAAGTAATTGAACCACATCTGATCACGTTGGCAACATTCCCTCCCTTAATCTGAAACATCTTTTAGTTTAATTTGCAAACACCAACTTGATCGCGTAGCTTTAGAAAGGACATTGGTTTCAGGGGATTTGTGAACATTAAATAAGACTAATCTTTTCATCCTTAGTCACATAACGCTAGAGGTGATACATAAGATCTATATGCTTACTTCGTCCATGTTAAACTGGGTTCTTTGAAAGATTAATAGCCGAAGTATTGTCATAATAGATTGGCGTTGGTCCATCCTACTTAAAATGAAGTTCTTCAAGAATATTCCTTAGTTAAACTTCTTGACAAGCACAAGATGTTGCAACTACATACTCTACCTCGGTAGTCGACAAAGTAACAATAGGTTTCTTCTTTGAAAAACAAGAAATCACTCCAGAGCCCAACATAAAAACATATCCTCATGTACTTTTCCTGTCTACAAGATTTACACCATATTCACTATCAGTGTAACAAACCAAATCTCCATCCACTCTCATCTGATAAAGAATTCCAAGGTCAGTAGTACCAGTCAAGAACCACATGATCCTCTTGTAAGCTTGTAGATGCATTTATTTTGGACTCCATATGAATCTTCTAATGAGACTTACAACGTGCATAATATCAGCCCTTGTTGTCATTAAGTACATCAAGATTCCAATGATTTTCTTGTATAAAGTGTTGTCCACATTTGTACCTTCATGTTCTTTAACGAGCTTTAGACCATTCTCTAATGGTGTGCTCACAGTGTTGCTAGTTTTCATCTAGAATCAGTCAAGAATGTCTTGCACATATTTCTTTTGAGAAAGAAAAATGCCCTCAGCAGATTGATTCATTTCTAAACAAAGAATATAATGCATCAGACCCAAATCGTTCATGTTAAGCTCAACCATCATGGAATTCTTAAAGTTCTCAATCATAGACACATTATTTTCGGTATAAATTAAAACATCCACATATAAACAAACCACTAAGATACCTGCACCTTCCCTTTTTATGTAAAGAGTATGTTCATATGGACACTTTTGAAATCACTCATTTTAAAAATAAGTATTTATGTAACTATGCCAAGCTCTTGGAGCTCGTTTTAGTACATATAGAGCCTTTTTCAATCTAAGCACCCTATTCTCACCACCAAATTCCACATAGCCAAGAGGTTGTTTGATAAATACCTTTTCTTGAAATTCACCATGTATGAATGAAAATTTCACGTTCAACTGATAGATTTTCCAAACATTATGCGCAACCAAAGCAATCACCAATATGATAGTATCTAAACGAGCAACGGGAGAAAATACTTCTACATGGTAAACACCATATTCTTGCTTGTAGCCTCTTGCTTCTAACCAAGCTTTGAACTTGCCTACCTCGCCGTTTTCCTTCAACTTTGTTTTGTAAACGCATTGGACGCCAATGGTATTCTAATTTTCTTGAAGTTTTTTTAACTCCCAAATATCATTTTTGTAAATTGATCTAATCTCCTCATCCATGGCTTGCTTCAACTTTAGGTTTTTAACGACATCGGAAAAAGATATAGTATCACAATCAAAAAATAAAGAAAGATGACTTACTATATTGCGAGATTCCCTAGTCCCATATACGTCATAAATTTCCAACCACCTTCATGCCCCTCTATTACGTTGCGGACGTTCATTGTTCAATTGATAATCACCAAATACATGTTCAACACTTTCAACATCCTGTACAGTTGGACTTGCTTGTGAACAAATCGCCAAAGTTTGTTCTAGTTTCTCTTCTTCTTCATCATAAATTGGAATATGTTGAAATGAATTGTTATCATTCCAATTCTTGATTGCTTCTTCATTAAAAATAACATCTCGTCTAACAACGATTTTCTTGGTAATATGATTGAACAAGTAATAAGCCTTTGATTTGTCACTGATACCAAGCGCAATGCACTTCTGACCTTTATAGTTCATATTCTTCCTTGTCACATCTGGTATATGTGAATATGTTATACACCCAAAAATCCGAAAGTACTCAACATTTGGTTTTATGCCTACTCCAAGCTTCATAAGGTGTCATACTTTTAATAGAGATTGTAGGACATCTATTCAATATATACACGCCCCAACGAATTTCTTCTACCCAAAAATATCTTAGTAAGTGACTTCTCTTCAAAAGACTACGCACCATATCACGAATTGTGAGATTTTTCCTTTCACATAGACCATTCTGTTGAGGTGTGTAGGATGCGGTAAGGTGCCTTTCTAATTCAATGTTTCTCACAAAATTCTAAAAATTCGACCAAGTTATATTCACCACCTCTATCAGTCTGCAATCAGCGAAATTAACAACCTACTTCATTTTCAACAAGCACTCTGAAGATCATAAAAAAATCAAATGCTTCAGATTTTTATCTTATGAAAAATACCCAATTATTTCTCCGATAATCATCAATGAATATAATTAAATAGCATTTACCTCCATTAGAGGTATGGCTTATCGGAACACCAATATTTGAGTGCACTAACTCCAACTATTTATTTGCCCTCCAAGAATTGCGTTTCGGAAATTGTTCACGGTGTTGCTTGTTAAAAAAACATTCTTCACATACTTCATTGGGTGACTCAAGCTATGGAAAACCCAACATGAACTCTTTTTGTTTTAGAACTTCGAGCTTTCAATGTTTAAATGCCCATAGAAAAAATTCCAATTCTAGGAATTCTCTTTTAACTTTTGCAAAGAGATAAGATTTTGTGGAGTTGTGAAGATATAAAGTAAACAACCGATTTGATGACATATTAATATGTGCGATTAACCCCAAATAAGAATCACATATATTACAAACTCCATCTTTTATATTAAGTTCATATCCGTTTTGTTGACGTTGCCCAACACTTAGCAGATTCATCTTTAACACAGGGACATAAAACACATCAATGATGAAGTGAATGGAGATGACTTGTACCTTTCCTTTTCCCGCGGCAGAGACCAGTGAGTTATATCAAAATCTCACTGTTTTGGGAATGTTTAATTCCAATCAGAGAAAGCTTCTTTCTGTCCTGACATGTATTTACTAAAGCTTATATCAAGATACCATACGTAATTTGAAGATTTCTCTTTGGAAGTGTATGCCATCAAAAGTGAAATCTCCTCTTCTTCACCCTTTGTTTCTGCAAAGTTAGATCTGCCACCACTCTTCCTATTTAAATTAGTGCGACATTCAGATCGATAGTGTCCAAATCAATGGCATCATTAACATTCAATTAGAGACATGTCAAGTCGTTTTTCTTTTCCTGGGAATCTCCAATGGTACCTTTCTCCTTGTTTGGAGAATCTTTTCCTTCCATTTGGCATTCTCCTAATTTGTACCTTTCAAAGACATTGCTGCCTTCAATGCTACTTTATCCTTGTCCTGTGGGTTTATTTTCTGTTCATGAACCAACAAAGAGTCCTGCAACTCGTCAAGAGAAACACTATCAATATCTTTGGATTCTTCAATGGAGTACACAATATAATTAAACTTTTCTCTCATCGAGCGAAGTATTTTCTCAATTATGGTAACATCTTCCAGTCTTTCACCATAAATTCACATTTTGTTTGCGATAGCCAACGTCCTAGAGAAATAATCTATTACAAACTCACCACCTTGCATACGTAGAGTCTCAACTCACCACAGAGTGATTGAAGCTTCACTTGTTTTACCTTCATTGTTCCTTGATACTTCTTCTTCATGGAATCTCATATTTGTTTGGAGAATTCTTGTAAAGAATGGTTACCAGTATAGAGCGAAAAATATCCTGAAGAAGGCAATTTTTTGCTTTGAGATGCTTTATTCTTAGACTATCCTTTGTGTTTTCGAAAAGGCAGTACCAGTTGTTGGCTCTTGCACTCCAATACTGACAACTAGCTAAAACTCTTTGGACCTAAGGAACTTCTCCATAAACATGCTTCAATTGTAAGAATAACCATCGAAGCGCGGAATAGATGCCTGGACAAAATTTTCAGAAGACATCTCCTGTTGCTGCAATAGTACTTCTAAAAAGATGAAAAAACTTTTTTGGATATTTTACCAAATTATAGAAAAAAGATTAAAAGAAAACACTCACAAGTTTGGAAATTTTCTATGTGTTGATACTCAAGAAAACAATCTAATACAAGAGTCTTAAATAGATGAAAACTAATAAATAAAGTAGCACGTTTAATATCCTACAAAATATGAAGGTTAATAAATTGACTCCACTAGTTCTATTCCTTAAGACTAGGAAACAACTTATTTGACTCCTAAAAAAATGTAACAACTAAAATAATTGAACCACATCTGATCACGTCGTCAACACTGATCGATTATATGCTAATTTGATACATGAGTAATTGAAATTCAGTAACATCGGATAAATCTCAGTGGGTAGGCTAGTCTAAATGTTCAATTGCTTTCTCAGGAATAACTATTACCATTGACGCGAGTTTTCCCGAACCTCAACAATTTGAGTAATATAAACAACCCAAAACATGAATTTATCTACTCTCTCGAGCTAGATAGGAAGGATCAAATAAAGGTTATATATCTCAAGTTTAACCCACGATAACCTATTTCGATAACCTTGGTTCGAGAACCTATCTATCGAGCAAGCCAAGAACACTAAGCTAATATTCCATTTACAACTACAATGAATACAAGGCTATCAATAAAACTACTTTAAAACAACATTTAAATTTTTAAAAAACAATACACATAAGCTAATAAGAACAAATAATTACATCATCACAACGTAATAATTGGTGTTTTAACTACACACATCATAAGAAGAAAGAAAATAGCACTTATTAGGTTCTCCATAATCTAGGTATTATAATCCACATCATAACACTGATCCAGAATACTCAATATCAAATACTAAATTAAAAATCTACTAGAAAACTCCTTAAACTACGAAACCAATGAAACTTCCAAGTTCTACAATGAAGAAACTACTCAGCAAATGACTATATTTGAGGCAGGACCCTTCTTCTGCTCAATTTATACTTTCTCAAATTTTGTCCATTAGGATCACTAGGTAAGATTAATCGAGCATCGCTGACCAAGTCGGCGATGTGCTAATAGCTCCGTGCCATCGTCGGTTTGTCATGTCTCCTTAACCTCAGGGTTCTGTTACTTAGGCGATCAAAGTTTGTGTCGCCCAAGGTATAAATCCATCGCCAATTTGGCTTCTAACTAGGTTGGCTGTTTGGAACTATTGGCAAGCTGTATTGTGAGTCAACGAGTCGGCGAGATGCTTTTGCGATTTTCAAATTTTTGTATCTTTAGCGCTTTTCATCTTTTTGGCTCTTTTTGCCACCGGAATGTCCTTGTCTTTGTTATTTGCCTTCATTGCTGAATGATAATATTTTAAATCAGTTTATAGCATGAATTAGTTATTGAAGACATTAAAAATATGAAAGCCAAGCCTTAAATGAGTCGAAATCTCGTATTCATAAACCTCCCAATCTTATTCTAGTTCCCTTAATTCTTTGTTGTAGAAATAATTCAGCCATATAAAATAAAATGCAGGATTTCTCATACATTTTACTTTCTCATTGTTGACAGTCTGTGCTATAAGGATATTTCTGTAGTTGAATTTGTGTGCGCTTCATCTTCCCCATGTCTACATTTTCCTCACTCATTATATTCTGGAATTCTTCTGTATGAAAATCCCTTAACTTCTTCTTTAGTAGCTCTAATTTTCTAACTACTTGGAATATCATCCGATCCTGTATATGTACCTTCAATCCTTCTTGCAAAACTTGTACAAACTTTGAGTGCTTTGTCCATACATTACATATTTGAAAAGCTTTTCTTGTTGTACACTCCTCATTAAGAACTATTTTTGTTGGGTAATGATTACTAATTCCCTCTGGGAAGAATAAAACTTTGAAACTAGGCATTGTGTCCATAGTTCTTTGCTGATGAATATTCAGTCTATTTTGGAAAAACATTTTGTTTTCTTCATGTTTGTCACTCCAAGTATATTTGTTCCCTGAGAAGGAAATTCCACCAATCCATTTTCAATCATATATTTATTGAAGTCCATCAGTTTTACCCATGTTATTGGATTTCCCCCTATTCCTTAGCATTCAAGACATAGTTAAAATCACCAATTATGGGTTAAATGCACCTCTTAATTCGTATCAATAAACTCTCCCACAACTCCTTTTTATCTTCCCTGCTATTTAAGGCATTCACATGAAATATGAAAGGAAAGTTGAAGGTGGATGAATTTTTTCTCTGAAGTGACTTCTTCACCAATCATGTCAATGAGATTTAGAGAATAAAAGTTTGCCTTTCATGTCATCAATATTCAAACATTTTTGTGCCTCTCCAAGTTAGTAACAAACTTCAATCAAGCAAAACTTTCTTTCGACCAACTTTTCAATTTCCCCACTTTTAATTTTGATTAGGCCAATAAAATTCACCTTTTCTTCATTATAAAGGATTTTAGTTCCTTTTGATTTTTTGGAGTATTAATTCCCCTTACGTTCTAGCTAAGTATAATCATCATTCCAAGACATTGTGATAGTCTAACCTCCCACATTCTCTTGGGTTCCATCCATTTAGTTTTACTTTTGCATTACCTGAAACAGAGTTAGCACTTTCCATATAATTTTTTCTTGCTCAGTGCATTAGCCTCATCTTCCACTTCATCCACCTATGATTTCTATGTTACTTGATTTTACACGGCTTCCAAATTTAGTGGTTTGAATAACCCTGTCCGAGACGGCTATTACTCTGTCTCTTGCTTTGAATTACTTTCTTGCTGCATAACAATGTTCTTGAGTTGGACTTGCCCTCTCTCACTCAATATCTCTTTACTAGTGTTACCTTTACTACTCAGCTAATTTGAATCTAGGTCTACACTCTTTATTTCCAATTCCTCCATTTCTCTAGATTAACCCAATTTTGTACTTGATTTAACTACTCTTTGACTCGAATAAATGGATTTCCCTTCCCCCATACCTGGTTTTCGTCCTCACTGAGAGTTTGCCTTCCTATGTAAATCTTCCTTATCCATTATTGCTTTTGGAGTTAGTGGGTATACAAATCGCTTATCCATGGTGGGCGCAAGTTATGATAACGTGCACGAGAGAGAAAGCATACAAAAAATTAAATATTTAGCATGTATGTAAGTTATAGAAAATGCAATTCACATCTTATAAAATGTAAAAAATGTTGTAAATATAGTGAAATTACATGGGGGTTATGAGAATGAAAAAAATAATTAAGTTATTTGAAATTTCTAATGTTTTTTTACTAAATATAAAATAACAATAAAAATACCAAACCCGGTGTGGCTCGGATTAAAATAAATATCTAATTGTAAAAAAATCAAATAAAGAAAAGAAAAAAATGGTAAGAGCTTGTCAGAGTTCCCGAAACCCTAAATCAAGTCGCCTCATTGATCTACCTCACCGAAGCTTTGAAACCATGGCTTACTTAACACTACCTCACCCATACAAGAATCTTCATTCACAAACAAAATCAAACACTGCTTGAACGTAAAAAATATCACCGATGTCATGATTAATTTCCAAAGATGACTTCTTTACCATAAATGTGGTAGATCTAATCTATATTGGAAGGTACGTGATTGTGAAATTACCCCCAATAGAACTAAAATGATTTAGACAATCAATAAAAACATATTATGATCTACTACGCCTTTTACGTTACTTTCAATCTTTTATTTAATCTTATAAACAAATTTAACTCCAAAACAGTTAATAGGACTATTTATGAAGCTTAATTTCTAATGAAGAAAATAAAGTATCTTACTGAATAAGGCATGGAAATTGTATTTTTCTGTTTTTTTTTGCTTAATGTTAACTTAGAATCCTGAAGCATGTGTTCTATGTTTTCCTTACTCTCAGATTTGTTGTGTTGTCCATTTCTAGCTGAATAGTTATTTTTACTTGTTGAGGTGTTTGATTTTTATGTTGAAAAATTGTTTCATGCATTTACCTGCAAAATCAAAAGCAATGTTAGCCAAAAAACTTAAACCCTTCTTGATATGTATGGATAACTTCCACATTGATATCCATCATCAATCCATTAATGTAGCCTAAATCAAGAGATATTATTTAAGGGTCCTCCCAGCTTCCACATAAAATTTTCTTAGCCATTAAGGGTATTAGGTGGTGTTTAATACAATATGCTATACCCTTTCTAATGACCTTTATTTATTGATCAACAACATACACATTCTCCATTCCCTTAAGTCAGAATCTATCATCTTCCCTTGTTCATCTCTTATCCAAAAAGCAATTGATCATTGTTCATCCTTTACAAATCCATCAATATTGCACTTGAATTTATAATGTAACAATGTTTATTTTTGTCAGGGGAGTATAATCTTCCAGGAACTTGACAATAAGTGGCCAATTCATTGGATTTTCTTTTGACCATGGGTATATGCATACAATTTTGTGAATCTCTAGTATTATATTTTGTCTATTAATTCTACTCTTATGCTTGATCACATTCCTTCACTTCCAAATTTGTCATACTATAATAGCAGGAACTGCTTTGAATATGTGTTTTAATTTAGTAGCAAACCAACTCTTCCGCCATTCCTCCGATGTTTGTTTGATCTATACCACGAGAAATTAAGGACACGCTTCCTCCGTGAATAACCTTGAAATATGACATGACTAAGGACCTTTAATGAACAAATGTACAAATGTCTCGTGTATATTGTGGTTACAACAACAATATATCTCCGAATAAAAAATTATCTCTTCTAATAAGAACTTCCCTTCTAGGAATTCTTCTATATGACAACCTCCATAAAATAAACAACACTTTCAAAGATAATCCTTTCACCCATATGTTCAATATCCTTTTAATAGGCTCCTTTCTATTTCTACACCACTCCCAAGCTTATTTAACCTTAAATTGTCCAGATCAACTAGGCATCCATCAAGGTTTTTCTCTTCCAATGGATGTGTTAGTCTTTCCAAGATTCTTGTAACATGATAACAGTTGTCCTTATCAAGATGATCTTTTAGTACTGTTTTATCCCATCCATCCATATTAAGAAACTCAACAATAGATTCCACCTGATTTTGATCGTGTTCCATGTTCATATGGTAGTGTAGGTTACAAGTTTAGTCCAATTATCAAACCTTACACTAGCATGTGCTTCCTTTGGATCCGACCATATATCATAATTAAACAAATCTCTTTCCAAAAACCTATTCTTTCATACTTGAGAGTCCAATTTCCTCTCTACTCTTTATGTCTTTGGCTCTTATACTACTTCTTTCATATATAGTTTGATCACACTGTGTTAATTATCCTAAATTTCCACAATAAACATAGCAATTAAAACCTTATAGAGGTCAAAGAACCCAATTCTCCTTCTTATTTTAGAACATAGACATCCTTCCAAGCTATCCAATGTGTAGATCTTCACTCCTCTTTGAAGTTCAACAGAAATTTAGCAAACATTCTATGAATGACATGTATTACATACTTGAAAAGATAATAACATATAAAAGATAAATAAAGACCCTCACACTTTTGATTAACACTGTTTACCCCCGAACATTCAAAATTATTCCTATACATATTTGTAGCTTGTCTAGGATCTTCTTTAATAATATAAAGAGATATACCTTCTTCTTCGCAGCATGACCAATAGGGCATCCCAGACATTTCAATGGAACTAAATCTCTTTAAAAATGACTGATCACCTCTATGCACTACCGAGAAGCATGCGCTACCTTATAACATACATAATATGAGTTATTATCTTAATTAATCATTGTCTTGATTACTGTTCATACTTTTTCAGAACACTCATTATATGCTGTGAAAATTTTCTGTTTGCAACTGCAAAACTTGTTTATCATCTGCATAGGAAAATGATTCAATTTATCACTCCATTTAGAAAATACATTACTTTATAATCATATCTCTCAAATTGTTAATTCATAGCTTTTAATAACATCTCTCCTATTAATAAAGAAAGAGCAGGTGATAAAGGATTTCCTTGCTTAACCTCTCTTGTAGAGAATAAAAAGTCATAACTTTTTCCATTAATAAGAACAGAATATCAATTATAAGCAATGGTTCTCCAAATAATGTCTAGTATGTTAGAAACAAAGCACATCTCTCCAAGACTCCTATTAAAAAACTGTAACCTACCCGATCATATGATTTTCCATGTCTAGCTTTTTAACCACATTGATTATCCCTTAGCCATATATCAAATATTACCTCTTGGACTAGCAATACATTTTTAGTGACATTCCTTCTTTTAACAAAACCTGATTGATTTTTTGATATCAGGTTATATAGATAACCCTCAATCCTATCATGAACAAGTCTTGAAATGATTTTGTTTAAAAATTTACTCAAACTATTGGCTCTATGATTTGATAAAGACTGGATAACATCCTTTTTATGTTTTAGAACATGATTGGTGTGAGTAGTAGACTTTTGGTGAGAAACATCCTGGAAATATACATGTAAAATTTTAACAGATTTAAAATGTAAAATATCCCAACATGTCTAGTAGAAATATCTAGGAAAAATCATCAGGACGACAGACACTATAAGCATTTAACCAAACGCCACTTGTATTTAATTTCTTCTGCCTCATGTAGAGATATAAGAAACTCATTGTCTTCCAAAAAATTAGCGAGTGAATATCCTATAATAGAGACATTTCCTTGGCTATATTTCCACTAGTGAATTACATTTCATAAAAGTAGAGTCCTTCCTTTTAATTTAATCATCAATTTTTTTTAAATCTTCCTTGAAATCTCTTTTCAATTTATGGCTTTCCCTTTTTCCATAACAAGAAAATCGAATAATGTAGTATTTATATCCCCCTCCTCAAACAATTGTACGCTAGCCTTTTTTCTCCAAAACTCTTCTTTGCAATAAAGATAGAGCTTTAACTCTGCATGTGCTCTTTTCAATATTGTTTCATTAACTTGTGAGGGGTCTTCTTGGAATAAACTCTTTTTAATCTTCACCATACCTTCTCTAATGGATAGTTGCTTAAAAATATCTCCAATCTTCTCACTACTCTAATGAGAAGGTCTTCTTAGTCCTTTTATATTTCTTCTTCAGCTGAATGAAAATATTATCCCAGCCTTCAGACAACAAATTTTGTTGAACTACATTTCTTAAATCTTCTCTTCTAGTAAAAAATTTCATGAACTTGAAAGGAATAGGAGTATGAATATTTCCACCCCAATAGTAAGTTGTAGTGGGGCATATAAAAACACTATCCAAGCTAGGTGTTGTAATCGAGTGTTGCCACTTTATCAAGTAATGAATCATTGAACACAACACTATATTGTCTCTTGAAAATACATGACTCATCAACTCTGCCACTCCACCAAGTAAACGGATTTCCTGAGAAATAAACAAACAACACACATGAGTTAAGGCATAGGGTATGATCCTCATATTCATGTGGAGTTAAAAGCAATCAAACAATATTTTTCTAATTTCCAAGGATCACATTGAAATGACCACCCACAATCCAAAGCATATTTGAAGTATAACTGATTGAGGATATGTCATTCTCATAAACTTCATCACTCAATATAGGAGCATGTAGCATAAACCACAATAGTTAAACTAATTTCCATTATATAATGTGAGTAGTGAAGTCAACTATTGCTTAGAGTTTTCTACAATACCCACATCCCTAAATCCTAAACCCTAAGCCCTAACGTGAGGTTGTCACTATCCTACTAAAATTATATCGAATGTGATGAAATAATAAAATTTTGATTCACGTAAAAAAGAAAATTTTTGTTTAAAATAAGTGTGTATGCAGGATGGGTTATTATATTAGGGTTTAGGATTTAAGGTTTAGGATTTGAATATAATGATTGATAAAAACCCAAATCTTCCCATTTGTATTATAATTAGCTTATTGCATCCCAAATTTTCTTTTGTATCTTCGAATATGTCTACAACCTTAAAATAATTCCATAAAAGCAATCATACAAATATGTGTTGTTTACGTAGAGTTTGTACCCAACGAAAGGCATGTTGTTTGCTACCATACCTAAGATTCTAGAATAAAGCTTTGAAACTCATTTGGACATTGATATTACCCCTCCCCCCTTCCTTGTTTGTATTCTTGTAGGCACTAAGACATTAATATCTCCTTTATCCTTTACTTTCATTATTCTCTAGGACATCTGTGGTGATAGCCTCGCCTCTTTACTAATGTTTTTTTATATTGGAGACATATTCTTATTTTTGTATTTTTCACTTCTTTTTTGTTCTATGAAGTTGTCATGTTTACAAGTTCCTTAATCAAGTTATTGTGTGTGACTAGTTTATGCAACCTTTCAATTGAACTTGACTTTTCTGTGATTACATGAACTAATGTTTAAGTAATTGAGTGAACCAACTTCGACAACTCTGGGTGATGTTGAGACCCATCTAGTGCACTTGACATCTGTAGAGGTTCATGATATGCAACATTTTCCAACTCCTTGAACAAAATCTTATCCTTTCCACTTTCTTGTATAACTATAATAAATAAATCCCTAATCTTACTAGTTGCACGGATTCTACTTCCCTATGATCTTTCGTCTATGCTATTTGGTTCTTCTACTTTCTCTTCTTGATCTGGTCGATTTGGTCCTACTACCTGCCCAATTGAGTATGTTGTAGCTCATCTAAAATTCCAGCCTTCTTCTTCTATTTAGCTATAAACTCCTCCTCACTAATGGTCTTTCCTTTAGCCTTGTCTTTTCTTGTGCCTTTAACTTTTTTTTATTGAGCTTCCTTTTATTTTGCAGGGACATTCTCCTTCTAATCATCAATATTTTCCCTGTCTATCTGTAAGGTATTTTCAATTCCTTGCGTTTCCAATGTAACATTTATAGAAGTGATGTGCTGATTATCTTCATTAATCTGATCCTCCATGATTGTATTATGTGTACTACAATCTTCGTCATTAACTTTATTACTTGTTGCTAGAAGTGGATTGCACGTGCAAACATCCTCATTCTTCTACCTTTCGATTATTCTCTTCATGCCTGGATTATTTTATTTGTAGGATCCCATTTCTTAAGTTGCATGCCCACAATTATTATGGCTACCTCTTGTTGTTCATTGTCAACAATCTTTTAATTATCTTCATGCCCTTCTTTCTTCTTGTGAGGCTTCAGTTCTTGATGTAGAACCCTACATTATTTTATGCATGCCCTTGTAGTTTAAAGCACTTCCATAATTTCAGAACGATGTCATATTGAATCTGAATTCCCTCCACCCTTGAAGTTTTAGTCTCATCAATCATGGCTTTTAACTCAACAACCTTGGACAAATTATCTAGTAGATCCACTTGCATGTTGATCCTAGCACAACTATGTCGTCTTATTGATCTTCACCATGTCTAGTTGTAAATTTTTTCCTATGGCTGATGCTAATGAAAAAATGGATTCTTTAACAAAGAAAGTTACTTGTAACTCAAGAAAAAAGATCCTGGTCATTGCTTGAGTTGTTTAATCCTCAATCTTAAACACAATATCATAAATCAAAGGTCGCATCATATAAGCATTACCATACCTTGATAACATATAGTTATTAGGTTTAGATATCATATTGATGAAATTTTCCTACCTAGAGAACCTCATAAATATTTTCTTATTCCATAATAAACCAACCTTGCACTACCCTTTAGGCTTAAGTCATACTTTAGAGATCTTTTAAACAAAAAAACTCTAAATTTTTTACTTATAGGTTTGTCGTAGCGACCTGTTATTGTACATTTAAGTACTAAATAGAATCTCCTCATTGATGTTGGGGTAAAATTAATGCCAAAAAAGTAAATTTGTCTCAACAAATACAATTTCAAAAACACAATTTATGTCCCTTCATTAAAAAGTACTCGTTAAAGATCAAGTTTATTGTTGTGAAATGAATCATGCTAAAGTCCCATAGACTCCTAAAGAAAAGTAAAGATGTCCCCGCACCATTTCAGAAGACACCACTAGATATGTCCTTTTCTGATGTGATCACCAAACCCTTACTCTAATACAAAGTTTTTCACCATTCAAAACCAGTCATGAATTAAATTACACTTAACCTCTTAGGTGGGCGAACTAACGGATTCAAATCCTAACTTCTATTTATTTTATTTCTTACAAAATACAACCATAATGTGGAAGCTCAAATATATTAATGTAAGAAACTCAAATCCACTAGAGTATACCACATATTATTCCCAAAACGTAAAATTCATCACAACAAGGACATCTAATACTTAAAGACTAAGTCTAAGAGTACCAAAGACACAAAAATATTATAAAATAAAAAATAGTGTCTTAATATAAGCACATCATGTCACGACTGAAAGAATCCAACACTCTCTAGAATGAAAAGTTTACCTGAAACATGATATACTTGTTACTTGATAGAGTAGAGGTGAGTCGAATTCTCTGGCATACTTGTTGTACCCTACAAAAGGAAAATGAAGAAAAACATAAGTATGGGTCAGTATAGGGATACATTTACTAATTGCCTATCATCGGTCTATTTAAAATAGAACCTTATATACAATATGATAAAGTATAAAATCAACTATAGCACTTACCATATGAGAAGCAACAAACAACATAAAAAAATGAAAACATCAATGAAGAAAGTATGTTATCAGTCAATAATATAAAAAACATACGCGCAGACTCATACCTACACACTGCTTGTGTTACCCTCGTGTCATCAAACTATATTGTCTCATGTAACTTCTAGGTTTCTTGAGATATACTTTCCATGGTACCTTAATGATTTTATAATGTCATATAAGATTTTCTGTTACTGATAGCCATAACCAATTTAATAATTGTCCTTTCACCCAGGGAAATTGGTTAGTACCTTAACAAGAATAAAGAAAAAATCTTATATTTGAAGATGAACAAGAATATTGATTATATCAAAAGTATTAGTGCTGATGGAACTAACGTTGTTTGGAATGTGAAATGTGGCTAATGGATGAAACAATTTAAGTTTAATTTAGGTGTTTGGTTTCTTTGTTCTGCCATAATTTTTTGCTTTATTTTTACGATATATCTTTGCAAGGATAATTTTATTGTTGTATTTTTTCTGATAAAAGGTCTGGTTGCATGATTTCGTTGAATATCACAAGTATAAGTGTTCAATAATTGATTGATCATGTGCATATATGTAGCATGAAATACGATGTTTACTTTTCTTAATTTTATAGAATATAGCAAGGTTTTCTATTTTTGACTTTTATTTTTTTCTGTGTAGTCTTTGTTGGTTCAATTAAAAATTTATACAACAAATGCTAACTATTTTGTCCTTTTAGGAGATATCGACCATCAAGTTGAACCCAACTAGCGCCGATACAATCAATTTGAATGAAAACATGTTGCTAAAAATGTATTGTATTTATTGTTACTTGTCATGTTTAATGTATTCTTTCACATGTGATGTAGGTTCTTACGAAATCCGACTCTTTCCTTAAAATAACAGTGACTATATTCTCTATATCAAACTTAAAAAAGTACAACTCTTTTTTTACTTTATTTAAATACATTTGATTTATTTTCTTAAAAAAGTGCCTATGTTCTTGCATCGTTAAAATACTTTAAAAATTAAAGAGAAAGTTAAACATAAAATACGATATAAATAAACCTAAAATTTGAGTTTAAGATAAATATTCGCGTTAGATATAAACAAAAATGATGGTAAATTATTTTTCCTAATGCATAATGTATTTATTATATAAATTATGATAAAGAATTCACTTTAAGAAATTAAATATTAGTTATTAATTTGAATTTATATCATATATCAATAATCCAAAAAAATGGAAATATGGAGAAAAGAGAACTTTGGTTACTTATTTTTTTAAAAAATCATTGATACTTAATATTATATATGTTGTAACTAAACTAATAAATTTTTCTTTTAGTGTTATTCACTTCCCTTCAATTATTGTTGATTTTTTATAAACTTACTATTCATGCAAAAATTCTTTTTGATAAGTAAACTTAGTGGATCATAAGAAAATTTCTTAGTCAAAAGTCATGGAATCTTATCTTTTAGCTAACTATTTAGAGTATTGACTATATATATTGTTAGTGAATAATACAATATTTATTTTTTTTAAATTCAATTAATAATTAGTGGGCAAAATTAAATATATCCTCTGAGAAATGGCTATATAAGTTAGTCTTCCTCTTTATTTTCTCTCACTCAGTCATCTCTATGTACAAAAAGTTTTCATAGTTAATTTATTTTAACAGTAGTTAGGTTTTTATGATACGATCAGTGACAACCATTGGTTCGTTAAAATGCATAGTGATCATCCAAAGCACATTTGTAGGAAACTCCACCAGCACCTACGTCACCGCAACCATGGCCACCACTGGAGTATCTACCACCTCCAATGTTATTTCATTTCAATCTAGGTGCACTCCCTAGAAAAGTTCTCATACCCGCCATAATAAAAACAATTATTTGCTCCACCACCTCTTCCGCCTACATAACTTCTTCCTCCACCATATCCATGATAACCTCAACTGAATCCACCCGTTGTATATAAACATGACTCAATGAGTGAGAAAAAAGAAAAGAAAAGAAAAGAGAAAGAGTGATTTATATAGATGTTGTTCAAATTATACATTGAATTTTGTCCACTGAATAATAATTATAAAAAATAATTATGATTGACCAATAACATTTATAGTCAATACTCTAACTAGTTAGTTTAAAGATAAGATTTCATGAATTTCGAATAGGGAAATTTTAATATAGTTCAATAAGTTACTTAGCAAAAAGAATATTTGCATCTATCTTAAGTTTATAACCAATCAACAATTCTTAAAGGTAAGTCAATCACAAAAAGAGATATTTATTAGTTTATTCACAACACATATAATATTTAGAAACACTGTTTTTTATTAAAAATAATCAAGGTGACATGTGATGCAATTGTTTTGTACCTGAAAGTTCTCTTTTGGTCTCTTTTCTTCGTTTTTGAAATTTCTTGCCTCGATTATTTACATATGATATAAATTCTATTAATGACTAATATTTATTTTATAAAAGTAAATTCTTAAACATAATTTATACAAGAAATACATTATATGTAAGGAAAATATAATTTCCCTTTCTTCTTATTTATATATCTTTGAAAATGTCGCGACCCTGATCGCCGTGATCAAATCTCACACTTAACCTTCCACTAGGAGAACCACTACTACCACCGACTAAGAGACATAAAAAAATAATCCTCTTAAAGATATGGATGCACATTTAATTGAAGAAATAAATTAGGATTTCCCATAAATTCTGAACGTCTAACAAACAACTATCGCAGAAATTCAACCCTAGAAATGAAAGTCATTGTACAAAACTCTATTAATTAACAATTCTAGAAAAGTGCATCCAATCCCCAAAGTAAACATAAACGAAGTCTAAACATATAGTCTGAGTTCCAAACGAATGGATTAAACTATTGATGGATCCGTGGGAGATTGAAAGAACTAGTTCACCCTTAAATCCGCTAGATGAATGATCTCCTAACTAAGGTCTATCAATAGCTTCATGAAGATGCCTTTTTATGAAAAAAGAAAGATCAAGTGCAGTATCAGTAACTAAAACCACAATGTACTGGTTGAATCACGCGACTACTCTAGTCAATGCATTTTAAACAAGTAATTCAATACAATAAATACACATATACTTAAATGCATAATTCAATTATCATTTTACAAGAAAGATACAGTTTTCCAACATCAATGAATATAAGTGTAATAGTCTCATTTTGTTCTCTCATGGAAATCACACAAAAAATGTTAGTGTGTTAAAACATCACACCCGATCTAATTTATATGTGTTCGAAAGTGAGACCCGGTCCTATATATTTTTTTAAAAATGACACCTGATCCAATACATGTGTTGAAACATGACACCCGATCAAGCCAACATAACGACAATCACAATCACACCCATAATGTATAGTGCACATAGTCACAACGTCAAGTAATACGTTCATGGAATGAAATTGCTCAGACATAATCATTTAATTAGAATAAATTGATGTTTTCCTATTGACATGTATGCATACAATGAAGAAATTTACAAGCATAAATAACAGAACGAAAACTCAAACGAAAACCTACATTGAAACCAAGGTTGGATACTGCTAAGATATTTGAACCTTACCCTTTCTAAGTCCTTGAACTTGTTCTTAGTCTAACACAAGTAATAAATCAAGAATAAACAAACATGTCCTAATTTAGAAAGAATATATAAAAATATCAAACCAAGGACAAAACCATGATCTTAATGTTCAATTAGTACTTTTCCCACCCTTAATTTCAGGCAAAAACCCTTCCACAAAAATATTTAAGAGGATTCTAAGTTTTGAAGAATCGAAATATAGATTATGGGAGTACTTGACATACCTTTAGCGTCAGAATTTGAGGGATTCTGATAAGAAATTTCCATTGGTCGCCTTTTAGTTGTTAAGAACACATTTTTGTAGAAAATAATGTTTTTGAGGTTTTTCGCCGATTTATGTTGCCACTAGCCTGCCATGGCGACCCCACTAAGGTAGCGCCGCCCTAGCGGGATTAATCCCGCCTCAGCGGCTTTCATGGAGAAAGAAACTCAGAATTTGAGTTTCAAGCTCCCATTTTGCAACATCTCTTCTAACTTGGGCATTCTAAGACTACTCTTTCATGCCAAGATCAGAATCAGGAGTTGTACTCGCCGAATTCAATTCTGTAGTGCACTAAAGGCTTCTTAATGTCATGGATATCTCATGTGAACATATTTAAATTGCCCATACATTACCCTATATCCCTAGACATCAACTAACTTGTATGATAATTAAATTGCCCATACATTACCCTATATCCCTAGACATCAACTAACTCGGAATTCATCCAAGTCTGGCCTAAGCTAGAAATCCCAAGTTACTAATCACAATCTTTTTGGCCCACAATACTTCCCCACTCTAACTTTTCTTTACTTGGGTATAAAGATTCACGAACATAGCATTAAAATTAAGTAAAAATAATAATAATAGTACAACAAAGTCATGCCTAAGATTATACTAAAATTATTCATATCTAGAATAACTAAATAAACAAAAGAATAAAAACACATAAACACCATAAATACGACAAAACATGCACGATAGACACAAGTGACTGTACAACTCTCTAGTTGGGGTGTAAACATGGATGGGGACATCAAGAACATCACAAAATGTATCAAATCCCAAGGCATATTGAATTGACACATATGAATTCGTAGAACCTAGATCAAACAAAATAGTAGCTATTCGTTCACAAACAAGAATAGTACATCTGATCAATACATCAGAAACCTCAACCTTCATATTGTGTGGAAAAAGATAGAAGTGGGCCCTTTCATCTGTATGGGAAACCATTATTTGTGGTTGCACTGCTTCTCTACCTGCATTCCCTCCTCACCCACATTGTGGATGTCTCTTCCATTACCTCCGCTACCTACTTGTATCACTGCTCTAGTATGCTGCTACAAGGGTCAGATATGCGTGGATGGGGACAATCTTTTCTCATTTGTGTAGGTTTTCAAAAATTGTAACATCTCTGTAAAAGATGGCATGCTCCAAGATGAAGGTGCGACTCCCTTACTATCTTTGATAGGTTTCTTATATGAAAAAAATGAGAAACCACATGTACAAGTGGGCATGGCTCATTGAATTGGCTAGGCTATGAGTGACAGACTATTTATACCTTTGTAGTAGGAACCATAAGAGTTATTGATGTTCTTGGGCTTCCTATCTAAAGCCTTGTCCTTCCCATCAGATCGATCTTGTACTACTCTCTTCCTAAAGTCTGTCACCTTATTCAACTTTTACCTAATGAGGTCACGTTAATAGACACTACTTGCAACTTGGGGTTCACTCCCTTGACAAATAGAGGAATTATGTAATGCTCTATAGTCACTACTTAGGTGTCATATCTTGACAAGGCATGAAACTTCGCCTCATAGGAACCTACAATAATAAACCCCTATTCCAAGTTCATGAACTCATCCTTCTTGAAATTCCCCTATATCTGGGCAACATACCTCTCTAATAACAAAGCATGGAACTATATCCAAGTGATTTGGGGCAAGAGGTACGATTTTCATTAAAGACGAGCCCTCTACACCTGTTTTACCTCAACTTGAAGCTGAAAGGTCACAAACTCAATTCCATACTGGCATACAATGCTTAACTTGTGAATCCTTTCATTGCAATCAAAAATGGACTCATAGGAATCCTCCCTTTTTAGAACAATGGAACATAGGCAACTTCATATTCAAAAACATAGTCAACATCTCATGGTTAGTATTAATAATCACAGGACTCAATATGGACTAAAATAGCATGTGTGCCTACTGCTCCATCAACCGTGGGAATAGTAGAAGAAATATGACTGTTGGTTAGAGGTTGAGAAGCAGGACCTATGTGAAGCACGTCATGTTCGGCCAACCCCTTAGGAAAATTCATGATCTACTATGCTAACACTAGGTCTGATGGAGGATTGCCGATATTCTTAGCCTCAACAAATTTCCTTGGTCGAACATCCTCCACCTCTTTGATTACTTCAATCTCTTCCACCTCTTCTTAGGTTTCAGCAGTTTCCTCTTCACTCAGAATCGTCAACTAGGCCCCCACCCCTGGCAGGTGGTACGCTTTCTTCTTCATCTGCCTTTTTCATTAACCCGACCTCTTGTTGTAAGCACTTCTTCTAGCTCATTTATTGGAGCTACAAGACTGACGTTTCCATATCGTGTGTTAACCATCATCAGATAATAGAGTCAAGGAGATAAGGTATCAATTTGTATCACCAAATACAAAATGGAATCAAGTCATCTCACAAAAAGGAGAAGAAATAGAAGGATTTCCTCATGTCTTTTATCCCCTCCAAAAAAAATACCGTCGTCTGTGTGCCATTCCGCAAGACTCTACTAGAATTGATTTAGTACGAGGAGATCAAAACAATTAGGTCTATGGTACTGACTTATTTATGAGCCTTACCACCGTGATTGACACTTGGACTAACCTTCCACCAAGAAAACCATTACTACCACAAGAGTAAGAACCTCATGAAAACTAAACAATTTTAAGATACAAAAGTAGGTATAAATGACAAAATAAAATTTTATGTTCCCATAAACTCCGAATGTCTAGCATAAAACTACTGTAGAAATTTTACTCCTACAAATGAAAGTAATTATACCAAAACTCTACTAATCAACAAGTCTAAGAAATGGTGGTGAATCTGTAACCACCTGTTTAGTCGTTTTGAGCAGCAGATTTTATTTCTGGAAAAACTGGCTAAGTCGACGGATCCCACGACGAACCGTCATGGGCACGACAGACCATCGGGGGGGTCTTGTTCCAAAACACTTAGAATTCTGAAATTTGGGTGTTGATATCGACTCTCTGAACTTCACGACGAAGTGGCAGGACGGACCGTCGCAGGCACGATGGCCCGTCACAGACCCTTAGTAAAAATCTAGTCTCTGAACTCTGTGATGACTCAGCAGGACGGACCGTCGCAGGCACGACGGCCCATCACAGGCTGCGTAATCCTAGGCTAGGTCGGATTTCTTTAAATGTTTTAAAGGAGGTTTTGGACTATTCCTGCTATAATTATAAATTTAGTGGGTGAATATTAATAATCCAATTTCTTGAGGGATAAAGGAGATAGCCTTGAATTAATTAATGGGTTAATTTTTCATCTTTTATACTTAATTATATGCTAATTAGGGTAAAAGAAAAAGGGGGTTTGAATAAGAAAAATAGAAAGAACAAGAGAGGGAGAATCGATCAAGAGAGAGAGGAATGAAGAGGATAACAAAGCTTTAGGGAAATTGCTTTCTTGATCACGAATCTTCGGTGGAGGTAGGTTATGGTTTTTATGCTATTCGTAGTAAACTCTTAATAGCGAATGATATGTATTGGGTAGCGTTGTAAACCCTTCTATATGCTTAATTGTATGCTTGCATGAATGTGATTATATAATTGTGATAAAATAAGCATGATGAAGCTATTGAATCCTAAATCTTGAAAAGCCCTAATCTACTTTGTTAATGATGATGCCTGGGTATAAAAGAAGGCTTGATGAACGAAAGTAGTGAGATTAGGGGATAGGGTGCCACGTTCTGGTACCAGGATAGTATATGAGGATCGGAGTGTCACGTTCCGACACCAGGATAGTATATGGATCGGGTGTCACGTTCCGACACCAGGATAGTATATGGATCGGGTGCCACGTTCCGATACCAGGATAGTTTATGAGGATCGGAGTGTCACGTTCCGACACCAGGATAGTATATGGATCGGGTGCCACATTCCGGTACCAGGATAATATATGAGGATCAGATTGTCACGTTCCGGCACCAGGATTAATAAAGAGAATGAATCTTGAAATATGTTAATATACTCAATTTAATGAACCTAATTCCCAAATGAGTATGATGGGGAGGCGTGAGTCCTCATTGATGTGCTTGGTGTTGTGACCAAGGGTTTTGGTAATTGTAAATGCGCTTGTTGAGTATTGTAATTGATTTTATGATATTATCTGATATATACTGTTTTCTATTTTGAGTTGGCCGATGATATCTACTCAGTACCTGTGTTTTGTACTGACCCCTACTTGTATGTTTCTTTCTTTGTTATTTGTGAAGTACAACTAACGTACCATCGTCTTCAACTCAACCGCAACTCTAGCTTGTCTTCATTACACCGGATTTCAGGGTGAGCTAACGCTTCTAGCTTGGACTGGATCTTCTTCTTCATGTCTTGATGCCTTAAAGTTCTGGCATGGACTAGCTTTTTATTTATTCTATCTTTCTAGATACTCTTTGAATTAGTGATTTGAGGATAGATGTTCTCGTGATGATGATTTCCAGATTTTGGGAATATTAAGTTTTGATTTTCATTAATGAGTTTAAGTCTTCTGCATTATATTATGTTAATAATAGTTGAAATGTTGGGGTTTAGATTGGTTGGTTCTCTCACATAGTAGTATAAGTGTGGGTGCCACTCGCGAACCGTTTTGGGTCGTGACAAACTTGGTATCAGAACATTAGGTTCGTTGGTCTCATCACACAAGAATGAGTCTAGTAGAGTCTTGAGGAATGGTAGGGGGACGCCTTTACTTTTCTTTGAGAGGCTATAAGACTTTAGGAAAATTCCATTCTTTCTTTCTTTCTTGCTATTACTTGGATCCAATTGGTATCTAGGTGATACAAATTGGTATCTGACCATCTTCACTCTATTTCGCACATGGTTAGAACTAGAGCAACAACTACGCCAACACTAGCACCGACAGGACAGGGTGCGTCTGAGCCAGTCACTGGGGCTGTAGCTCGAAGAGGAGTAGTGACAAGGAGTCGTGGTAGAGGTCGTGGGAGGATGTCCTCTAGAGGAAGAGGACAAGCACCAGTCCCATCTAGTACTAGGGCGGTGACTCCTCCACCGATTGAGGAAGTAGTAAGAGAGGGTGAGGAAGGGGAGAATGAATAAGTACAGAATGAGGGATTGCCACCCCATCTACCCCAGAGATGATCAATCAGGTTCTTGCTTATCTTAGCGGGTTATCTGATTAGGGCCAGAAACCTCCAGTGTTTTCTACACCAGCACCTCAAGATCGGGAGGTACAACATGCAGCTACTGTGTCTCCCTGCATGGATGCCTCATTGGAAATAGGCACGTTTCCTCGTCTGACTACAGGGCCTATAATGACAAATGATCAGCATGAACTTTTCAGTAAGTTCATAAAATTGAAACCTCCAGTCTTCAAGGGTGCTGAATCTGAGGATGCCTATGATTTTCTGGTTGACTGTCATGAGCTACTACACAAGATGGGTATAGTAGAACGGTTTGGTGTTGAGTTTGTGATTTATCAGTTTCAAGGGAACGCCAAAATGTGGTGGCGGTCACATGTTGAGTGTCAACCAACAGAGGCACCACCTATGACTTGGGCATCATTCTCTAGCTTGTTTATGGAGAAGTATATCCCCCGTACTTTGAGGGATAGCAAAAGAGATGAGTTCTTGAGCCTAGAGCAAGGTAGGATGTCGGTTACATCATATGAGGCTAAGTTTCGTGCATTATCCAGGTATGCCACCCAACTTTGTTTCAGTCTAAAAGAGCGTATTCGCCGTTTTGTGAAGGGGTTGAGGTCAGAATTATGGATTTTAGCATTACAGGTAGCGGCTACGGCAAAATCCTTTCAGGAAGTGGTAGACTTCGTGATAGAGGTGGAAGGAGTGAAGCCAGATGACTTCACCATGGCATAGACATCAAAAAGGTTTCGAAAGGGAGGTGAGTGTAATGGTTCTTACTCTAGAGGACAAGGTTCAGGAGGTTACTCACTCCGACCAATTCAGTATTCACTACAGACTGTAGTTGGGGGTCCACCTCAGGCCGGTCAACACTTCTCTGAGAGACCTATGCTTGAATCCAGAGAATGTTATAGATATGGGGAGACTGGACACATTAAGAGGTATTGTCCAAAACAGAGTTATAGACCCCCAATAGCTAGAGGTAGAGGTAATCATGGTAGAGGCCGTTATTCTAGAGTACGTGGTGGCCGAGGTAATGGTGGTCATCAAAACGGCTGGGGTGATGGACAAATGGGAACTACAGGAGCGCAACATGGTAGGGGCAATGGGCAAACAGGTGATAGATCCCATTGTTACGCTTTCCTCGGGCGGTCAGAAGCAGAGACATCAGATGCTGTTATCACAGGTAATCGTTTGGTTTGTGATTGTATGGCTTCTGTATTATTTGACCCTGACTCCACATTTTCATATGTATCTTCTTTATTTGCTACTGGTCTTAATTTACATTGTGAATTGCTTGACATACCTATTCGTGTGTCTACTCCGGTAGGTGAGTCTGTGATAGTTGAAAAAGTATATAGGTCTTGTTTGGTGACTTTTTTGGGGAGCACTACTTATGTAGACTTGGTTTTCTTTGAAATGGTTGATTTTGATGTAATTCTGGGTATGACTTGGCTTTCTCCGAATTTTGCAATCTTGGATTGTAATGCTAAAACTGTGACGTTAGCCAAGCCTGGGACAGATCCGTTAGTGTGGGAGGGTAACTACACTTCCAATCCGGTTCGTATCATGTCCTTTCTTCGTGCTAAGAAAATGGTTAGTAAGGGTTGTTTAGTGTTCTTGGCACATCTCAGGGATGGTACTACCCAAGTACCTCCAATTGAGTCAGTTTCGATAGTCCGCGAGTTTTTAGATGTGTTTCCTACAGACCTTCCTAGTATGCCACCGGATAGAGATATTGACTTCTGTATTGATCTTGAACCGTGTACTCGCCCCATTTCTATACTCCCTTATAGGATGGCTCCCACTGAGTTAAGAGAGTTAAAAGCCCAACTTCAAGAGTTGTTAAGCAAAGACTTTATTAGACCAAGTGCATCTCCTTGGGGTGCTCCGGTGTTATTTGTGAAGAAGAAGGATGGGAGATTTTGGATGTGCATAGACTACCGGCAGTTTAACAAGGTAACTATTAAGAACAAGTATCTCATTCCTCGCATTGATGACTTGTTCGGTCAGTTACAAGGTGCTTGTGTCTTCTCTAAGATTGACTTGAGATCCGGTTATCATCAATTGAAAATACAGGCAACGGATGTGCCAAAGACTGCTTTTCGGACAAGGTATGGGCATTACGAATTTGTAGTGAAGTCTTTTGGTCTTACGAATGCCATTGCTGCTTTCATGAGCTTGATGAACGGGATTTTTAATCCATATCTGGATCTCTTTGTGATTGTATTTATTGATGATATATTGGTATACTCAAAGAGCAAGAAGGAATATGAGGAGCACTTGAGAATTGTATTGGAAATGTTGAGGGACAAAAAGCTTTATGCCAAATTCTCCAAGTGTGAGTTTTGGCTAGATGCAGTGTCCTTCTTGGGGCATGTGGTTTCTAAGGATGGGGTGATGGTGAATCGTTATAAGATTGAGATAGTGAAGAATTGGGTAAGACCTACAAATGTCTCAGAAATAAGGAGCTTTGTTGGTTTAGCTAGATATTACCGTCGATTTGTCAAGGGATTCTCTTCCATCGCTTCCCAATTGACGAACTTGACTAAATAGAATGTTCCATTTGTATGGTTGGATGAGTGTGAAGAAAGCTTTCAGAAGCTCAAGACTTTGTTGACTACCGCACCAATTCTTACCTTGCCAGTGGAAGGTAAGAATTTCATTGTCTATTGTGATGCATCCTATTCGGGTTTGGGTGCAGTACTAATGCAAGAGAAGAATGTAATTGCTCATGCTTCGAGGCAATTAAAGGTGTACGAACGTAATTATCTGACCCATGATTTGGAGTTGGCTGCGGTAGTGTTTGCATTAAAGCAATGGAGGCACTATCTATATGGAGTCAAGTGTGAAGTCTATACAGATCATCGCAGTCTACAGTATGTCTTTACTCAGAAAGATTTAAACTTGAGATAGAGGAGATGGATGGAACTACTGAAGGATTATGATGTTACCATCTTGTATCACCCAGGAAAGGCTAATGTTGTGGCAGACGCCTTAAGTAGAAAAGTAGGGAGCATGGGTAGTTTAGCCCACTTACAAGTTTCTAGACGCCCATTGCCTAGAGAGGTTCAGACTCTGGCTAACGACTTTATGAGGTTAGAAGTAAATGAGAAGGGAGGATTTTTGTCCAGTGTGGAGGCGAGATCTTCTTATCTTGACAAGATCAAGGGGAAACAGTTTGATGACGAGAAACTAAGCCGAATTCGGGATATGGTGTTGCGAGGAGAGGCTAAAGAAGCAATAAAGGATGAGTAAGGTGTTTTGAGGATTAAGGGAAGGGTATGTGTGCCCCGTGTTAATGATTTGGTCCACACTATTCTTATAGAGGCTCATAGTTTTGGATATTCTATACATCCTGGTGCAACCAAGATGTACCGTGACCTAAAGAACCACTTTTGGTGGAGTAGAATGAAGCGCGACATTGTGGATTTTGTCGCCAAATGTCCAAATTGTCAGCAAGTAAAGTATGAACACCAAAGGCCCGGAGGAACTCTTCAGAGAATGCCCATTCCTGAATGGAAGTGGGAGAGAATTGCAATGGACTTCGTTGTTGGTCTTCCAAAGACATTGGGGAAGTCTGACTCTATTTGGGTAATTGTGGACAGATTAACTAAGTCTGCTCATTTCATTCCGGTCAAGGTGACTTATAATGCAGAGAAGTTAGCCAAAATTTACATCTTAGAAATTGTTCGATTGCATTGAGTTCCACTTTCCATCATATCAGATAAAGGTACGCAGTTTACTTCTAAGTTTTGGAGAACATTGCATGCTGAATTAGGTACTAGGTTGGACCTTAGTACTGCATTTCACCCTCAGACGGATGGTCTGAGCGAAAAATTCAGGTGTTGGAAGATATGCTTCGTGCATGTGTGATAGAATTTGGGGGTCATTGGGATAACTTCTTACCCTTAGCGGAGTTTTCATACAATAATAGCTATCACTCAAGTATTGATATGGATCCTTTCGAACCATTGTATGGGAGGAGATGTAGGTCTCCCATTGGTTGGTTTGATGCATTTGAGGTTAGACCATGGGGTACTGATCTTTTGAGGGATTCATTAGAGAAGGTGAAATCTATTCAAGAAAAGCTCTTAGCGGCTCAAAGCAGGCAAAAGGAATATGCAGATCGAAAGGTTTGAGACTTGGAGTTCATGGAGGGGGAGCAAGTCTTGCTGAAGCTTTCGCCCATGAAAGGGGTGATGCGGTTTGGAAAAAGAGGTAAGCTAAGCCCAAGGTATATTGGCCCATTTGAAGTACTTAAGCTAATAGGGGAGGTGGCTTATGAATTAGCCTTGCCCCCAGGACTGTCAGGAGTGCATCCGATATTTCATGTGTCTATGTTGAAAAGATACCATGGGGATGGAAACTACATCATTCGTTGGGATTCGAATCTTCTTGATGAGAATTTGACTTATGAGGAGGAGCCTGTTGCCATTCTAGATAGAGAAATTCGCAAGTTGAGATCAATGGAGATTGCATCCATCAAAGTTCAATGGAAGAATCGACCAGTTGAAGAGTCCACATGGGAGAAGGAGGCTGATATGCGAGAAAGATACCCACACCTGTTTACAAATTCAGGTACTCATTTTCGCCCTTGTTTTTCTTCTTGTGATCGTTCGGGGACGAACGATGGGTAAATTGGTATCTATTGTAACGACCTGTTTAGTCGTTTTGAGCAGCATATTTTATTTCTGGAAAAACTGGCTAAGTCGACGGATCCCATGACGAACCGTCATAGGCACGACGGACCATCGGGGGGTCTCGTTCCAAAACACTTAGAATTCTGAAATTTGGGTACTGAAATCGAATCTCTGAACTTCGCAACGAAGTGGCAGGACGGACCGTCGCAGGCACGACGGCCCGTCACAGACCGTTGGTAAAAATCTAGTGTCTGAACTCTTTGACGAGTCAGCAGGACGGACCGTTGCAGGCAGGACGGACCGTCGCAGGCACGACGGACCGTCGCAGGCACGACGGCCCGTTACAGGCTGCATAATCCCAGGCTGGGTCGGATTTCTTTAAATGTTTTAAGGGACGTTTTGGACTATTCCTGCTATAATTATAAATTTAGTGGGTGAATAATAATAATCCAATTTGTTGAGGGATAAAGGAGATAGCCTTGAATTAATTAATGGGTTGATTTATCATCTATTATACTTAATTATATGCTAAATAGGATAAAAGAAAAAAGGGGTTTGAATAAGAGAAATAGAAAGAACAAGAGAGGGAGAATCGATCAAGATAAAGAGGAATGAAGAGGATAACAAAGCTTTGGGGAAATTGCTTGCTTGATCACGAATCTTCAGTGGAGGTAGGTTGTGGTTTTTATGCTATTCGTAGTAAACTCTTAATATCGAATGATATGTATTGGGTAGTGTTGTAAACCCTTCTATAGGCTTAATTGTATGCTTGCATGAATGTGATTATATAATTGTGATAGAATAAGCATGAGAAGCTATTGAATCCTAAATCTTGAAAAACCTTAATCTACTTTGTTAATGATGATGTCTTGGTATAATAGAGGGCTTGATGAATGAAAGTAGTGAGATTAGGGGATCGGGTGCCACGTTCCGGTACCAGGATAGTATATGAGGATCGGAGTGTCACGTTCCGACATCAGGATAATATATGGATCGGGTGTCATGTTCCGACAACAGGATAGTATATGGATCAGGTGCCACATTCTAGTACCTGGATAGTATATGAGGATCAGAGTGTCACGTTCCGACACCAAGATAGTATATGGATTGGGTGCCACGTTCCGGTACCAGGATAGTATATGAGAATCGGAGTGTCACGTTTCGACACCAGTATAGTATATGGATCGGGTGCCACGTTCCGGTACCAGGATAGTATATGAGGATCGGAGTGTCACGTTCCGGCACCAAGATTAATAAAGAGAATGAATCTTGAAATATGTTAACATACTCAATTTAATGAACCTAATTCCCAAATGAGTATGATGGGGAGGCGTGAGTCCTCATTGATGTGCTTGGTGTTGTGACCAAGAGTTATGGTAATTGTAAATGCCGCATGTTGAGTATTGTAGTTGATTTTATGATACTATCTGATATATACTATTTTCTATTTTGAGTTGGCCGATGATATCTACTCAGTACCTGTGTTTTGTACTGGCCCCTACTTGTATGTTTCTTTCTTTGTTATTTGTGGAGTACAGCAAACGTACCGTCGTCTTCAACTCAACCGCAACTCTAGCCAGTCTTCATTACACTGGATTTCAGGGTGAGCTAACGCTTCTAGCTTGGACTGGATCTTCTACTTCATGTCTTGATGCCTTGAAGTTCCGGCATGGACTAGCTTTTTATTTATTCTAGCTTTCTAGATACTCTTAGAATTAGTGATTTCAGGATAGATGTTCTTGTGATGATGACTTCCAGATTTTGGGAATAATATGTTTTGATTTTCATTAATGAGTTTAAGTATTCTACATTATATTATGTTAATTATGGTTGAAATGTTGGGGTTTAGATTGGTTTGTTCGCTCACATAGTAGGATAAGTGTGGGTGCCACTCGCGACCTGTTTTGGGTCATGATAGAAGCACTAAAACTTAAACATAAAAAGTATAATCGTATAAGAAGAATGGACTAAGCTTATAATGGATCTATGCGACTTGAAAGAACTAGGTCACCCTTGCATTTTGTCTCGGTGAAGATGCCCTGTACTCAACAAAGAAAAATCAAGTGCAATATAAGTATATAAAACAACTGTATAATTGTAGTCATGTGGTTGCTCCAGTAAGCGCAGTGTAAACACACATATACGAAATGTATAATCAATTATCATCTTAAGAGAAACATTTAGTTTCCCAACATCAATGACTAGTAAATATAAATGTAACAATAACATGTGATTCTCTCATGGAACCCATACCCAAATTGTTAGTGTGCAGGAACATGACACTACATCCAATATTTATGTTTTAGAGTGTTACACCCAATCCAATATATGTGTCGGAAAGTGACACCCTATACAATTCATGTGTCGGAACGTGATACCTGATCTAGTCAATAAAACCACAATCACACCCATAATAAATTGTACACATAGTCACATAGTCTAGTAACAAGTTAATGGCATGTAATTCTTCATACTTCATAATTTTCTAAGGTTTGGTTCATGTTTCCCCATTCACATACACTCATTCACATAATGAAACAATTAACAAGCATATATTACACAACAGTTAGTCGAACCATCCCCTACCTAAACACTAAGCCTAAATAATCCTAAGACACAATAGCCTTCCCATTCGAGTCTTTCTTTCTGTTCTGGTTATACAACACGTAATTTAAGTAAGGATCGATAATAAAGTTCTAATTTACCCGTTATATTTAAATATCAACCCAACTCCAAACCCATGATACTAGTGTTCCACTAAGGCTTTTCCACCATTAAAATTAGGCCAAAACCCTCCCCCATCGATAATTTACAAGGATTCTAAGATTTTTGAGCCTAAATACATAATAGGAGAGTATTTAACTGAGATTTAGCGCAAAAATTTGTGGAAATATAATAATAATTAACAATGGGTCATCCCTTAGCTCTTAAGAACGATGTTTTCTAGAAAATAAAGTTTTTGGATTTTCCTCGATATAAAATGCGACTGGCAAACAAAGATGGGTCCCATCCCGCTACAACGTCCCTACCTGGCGTTTTGAATCCCGCATCAACGACTTGAATGGAGAATAAAAGCTCAGAATTTGATTTCCATGCTCAAATTTTACAACAAGTCTTCAAAGCAGGATGCTCTAAAATAACTTTTCACACAAAGATTAGTTTCATGAAATCTACCTGTCCGAATTAACTTGGTAAAGTTGTACATTCTCCTTATTGTCTTGGATATCTAATAATGTGATCAAACTCAAAATTAAATCCCTCATCCACTATCGGATTGCCGTAGATATCACTTGATTTAAAATCGGTCCAACTCAGGCATAGGCTATAAATTACCAAGTAACTACTTAGAATTTTTTTGGCCCAAATTTCTTCTTCATTGGTCTTTCCATAACGACGAAAACAGGTCCTTACATAGAATATTTATCTCTTATTCTAATTTCAAGTTAATTTCTTTTTTTTAATTGTAACCTTGTTTTTAACATTAATTGGTTTTTAATATGCAAGAAAATGGGACTTATTTTAAAAATAAATAAAATATAGAGTTTTAATTATTTATAGCTACCTTTCATGCATGTTTATAATATTGTACTCAAATCATTTTTAAATAAAAATCCCAAAATGAAGACCCACTTTGTGTTGTGGGATTGAAGAGGATATGAGGAAGCGGCCCCTCTTGCCAAGCGTGCTAAAAGATGTATAGGGAGACAAATATAGAAGTGATATTCTCGAAATAAATAATGATCTCTAAGATCATAACTCATAAATGGACCTACTAAATTCAAGGTTATTTAGAAGTTTTGTTTTTCATTTACTGGCAAAAAAAAGTTAACTACATTTGATCAAAATATTGATATGTTTGATGTTAGTTTTTGAGCTAGTCAGAAATACATGAGGATACATTATGAAAGTTACTTTCTAAGACAATAGAGTCATAAAAATATTTTCTTTATTTTTTCTAGGCATATTTTCCCCCTCGTGCCCTTGTAGTTATTGATTGTATCATCTTCGAAGGAGAGTAAGTTAGGATAGGAATCATAGATTACAAATAAACCCCGTTTACATGTTTTCCCCTTTCATTCTTCATCATCCTCTTTATTATCCATTCCATTACAAGTCAACAATTTTGTACCCCCCCCCCCCAAAAAAAATCTTATCTTTGGCAATTTATTCCTTTCTCAATCGACTGATTTACCTTAAACTAGGAAAAACCCTTTGTTCTTCCTATCAAACTTTAGGAATATAGGAAGAAATAAAGTTAAGTGTTTTTAAATACTTTTTAGCATGTAAACTCTAGTCTCTATGATTGTTACTCACTTCATTGCTTGCTAATTTACAACCTTTGATGCATTGGGGCTGACTTACTGTGATGTTTCTAGTGCAATGCTAGCAAAGGTGTTCTTAAAGCCCCAACGAATTTTTACGTCTCAAGAGTTGAGTTCCAAAAAATTGGAATGAATCCACTTTGGCCTGTAATTCGCAATGCGAGTAGAGATAATCACGAGAGATACAAGAAAAGGATTTTTCGTGTATGTTGATTTAATGTATTGCATCTATATTTTTATTTCTTTAAACTTAGTTTTTTGTTTCATTTTCTGGCTGCGTAGTGCGTCAGTTGACTCTTTTGTGAAGCTATGGGATGTTAACAGTGACATCTTCATCACAGTTTTAACGGTGACATGGATAATTAATGTGAAGTCATTATGTCTATTCGGACATAGGCTATATTAAGACAGTGTCAATAAAATTACATTATAAATAGTTATTCCGTGCGGCCTTGTAGGTTACTAACTTAAGTTTTATCTTAAGTGCTAACATTTGCCTAATGTGTTCCAAAAAACTACTGTGATCACTATGTGACGATATAATATTTTATGTGGAAAAAACCCGACACAAAAGTATGTAATATACAATGAAATTTACCACTATAGAATTTAACTTCATCTTCACTAAGGCCTTATTTATTTATATTAAAATTAAGATGTCTCAATTTGAATGCATGTCGAACATTTAAGATATTGTCTCTAGATATGAACATTGGATGATAAAGACTAATTTTTTTGCATATGAATGCACATCTAAATTAATAATTAATATCATTGAGTAGGTGGGTATATACTTGATTTAGTCTACTATTATCATTAAGACATTCTTTGCATATATCCAAAAACATATAAGAATAAAAAAGGCAACCCCAACAAATGTCTAACCTCTTTATTAACTACAACTTGGTCTTCAGTTTTTAATTAATTACATCTGAATGCACATCTGAATAAATAATTAATGTTTTTGTGCATGTGTTTAAACACTTGGTGATAGGCTTCTACTTTAATTAGATATTCTATTCATAGATTTAAAAATATATTTGTATAAGAAAAGGCAACTCAATCAAATGCCTAGCATCATATTAGCTATAACTAGTTCTTAATCTTTTAAAAAATAACAGTACGTGAAGTTAAATTCTTAATGTCTTCGAAAATATAAACTAAAAACAAGTAGTATGTAAGATTTGAAAAAAGCAACTCTAAATTAGATCTTTATCCTAGTTTATATGACGTAGTTCCCTTTCTAGTCCGTCTAAAAAAATGACATATTACTGTATAAAGTAAAAAATTTAACTTTTAAATTTATATTTTACCCTTAATTAAATTATTTATGTCCACAAAAATTTTTATCACTCATTTTAGATTACAAGTTTTAAAAGTCTTCCTTCATTTCTTTAACTCTGTGTGTAGGGAGAGACGGGGTAATATTTTTTTGCATGTATACAAATATTTAATGCCACTTGTTGTAATTTGCTTTTAGGCTACTAATTTTATTGATATATTCTTGGAAATTTCAAATTTTATGTAAAAGTAAAAAAGACAATACCAACAAATGTCTAACCTTATTAAATAGAACTTGTTCTATACTTTTATATAGTATGTGTGTTGCACATGCATACAATATTATATAATATAAAATAATATTATATAGAATTCATATCAATCAATTACCACTTTTTGGTAAATCATCATGAATTGAAAGAATAGTATTCAAGTGTTTTTAAATTATTAATACATAATGTCATAGAATTAATTGGTTTTTAGTCAAAAATTACCCGATTTCAATGAAATATTTCAGAATACATTTAAAACAAAATCATGGGTATAAAGTGACATTTCTTTAGTAATATTGTTTGGTTACATTACCCAGTTTTGTTAAAAACATAACAAACAATATAGAATAATAATGTCAATATAAAAACGATCACCAATAGTCTTTCCTCTTGAAGTTTTTACTATACATGATGAACATAATTTAAGTACAATTTTTCTCTTATCTATTAATACTTGAAATTTTATAGGTGCATTACATTAATAATGATTATCATAATTATTGTGATATTTTATATTTACACATACGATATCGTCAATAAAACTCAGAGAGAAACCTTAATTACACTAAGGTCATATTACACCCTAGACTTAATTTATATACAATATTGTACACCTTTTGGATTATGTGGCATACCTCATGATTCATGTTGTTGAGGCACGTGGAGATATTTGGATGCCAGTTAAAACAAAAAAGTGTACAAAATTACAAAAAAATGAGTTAGAAGGGTAATCAGACTTATGTTTAGTTAAGGTGTATCTCACAGATATGGTTCATAGTCTAGGGAGGTACTTCTACCTTTTCAAAAAATTTTATTACTCAATAATATTTGAGTAAGGCTATCATAGAGATGTAATTTTACGAAAAAATGTACTTCTATAAATGATTTCAGCACTTGTTATAAGTATAATGTTATAGAATAAAAAATATTACGTCAAAAGTAGTTCTGAAGAAAATCAGGTTGTTATAGTGATATATATATATATATACACACACACACACACACATTACCACCACACTATTTTTTAAAAATAATGAGATTATTATTAAATAAAAATTAGTAACCGTTAAAATCTCTTAGTTACACCTCTTAAAATAACTTTTTATTCCGTTCCCCATAGTTTAAACATTTGAGCAAATTCCTCTTTTTATAGGCGACAAAGGATAGTGTATGAAAAACTTTTTACTGTGCCTTATAAAAAAAAATCAAAATCCTTTAGAAAAGTTACAACTCTACAAAAATGTTACAACTCATTTAAAATGTCATAACTCTTCGGTAAGTCACCACCCTTATGAAAAGAAGAAACTTTTTAGAAAAGTCACAATCCATGCAAAATGGCATAATTTATCAAAAAAAAATTATTATTCGTTTAAATGTAACAACCCTTGAGAGTGAAAAGATGATTTTCGTTAATATATTATTATATAATATGGTATAGATATATAAATATAATACGATATAGAATATATAGAACATCTAGTAAGTTTGGTAATTTATGTTGGGGATATTATAATAATTTAACATCTAACTTAAGAAGTTCATTCTTTTAAGGTATTATAGAAGATATATAGATAGATAGATAGATAAATAGATAGATAGATAGATAGATAGATATACATTGGTCTAATTTTATTTTGACATGAATTTTTTTTAAAAAACAAGACTTTTCTTTCACGCCCCGAGCCTACACACCGGACATAGTTGACACTTGAGAAACATTTGATAGCCCCAAGTGAACCGTTGGCTTTTCTCAACTTATTAATCAATTAACTCAATATAAATCAATAAATCATATGCAATATATGTAAAACTTGTAAAACCGTGGAAAACAAATTAGTTCCTTAAAGAAAATGCAATAATAACTCAATTTTAGTTATGTAATAATGTAATGTAGTTTGTGTGGGAGTTTCTCTAAAAGAAAACCACTACGATGAGCCTAAGTGGTGATACAACGTCTTGTCCACGCTGCCCGATCTGTCCTATACTTTATCATCATATAGAACACCTTTACTATGTGGATCCACTAGTCTATTCTAAAAATCACACTTAACGATTCATGTAAAAAGTATTATTACCAACGATGGCTAGATAGTATATGGATACTTGAGTTAATATTAACTCGTATCCCCATATCCTTCTCAATACTATTCAAAAAATACACTTAGCTCATGTGTGCTTAAGAAAACTTCTTTCTTTTGTTTGGGATAATTATTGAAAACTTAACATAAAAGTTCACATGGAATCGATGCTCCCTTTCTTGCTCATAAGTGAAAACATTTGTAAACTCTTTGGCAATACATAGTCCACATATACTTCATTGAAGTAATGAAATTAAATCTTCACTCTTTACTCTTTATTAAAGTTGAACTCTAAGTCTAAAAATAAATTTAAAAGATTTATAATAGACTTTTGGGGAACTCTAAGAACCCCTCCTTACTTGACTCTTACTTTTCATGACTTTGATTATAACTTTACTTCAATTTGATTATTGGTTCTACGTTCATGATCTCATGTTTAAGAATGATTTGATGACGTTTAGATGTACATTAGAGTGTTAGAATCAACTAGAACATATAGGTACCTTGCTAAGGAACTAGTACGAGAAGATGCGAAGAAATGCGGGAGTCAGTGTAGCTCTAAGAGGCACCAACCTTTGAAAATCAAGAAATGACTTGGGCTGCTCTTACTGGTGCAACACTCAAGGTCAAAATTTAGAGACCCTTTCTTGGGGCGCTGAGAGGGGAAATGGCCCAAGATCCTTCCCAGGTGCTCCCCGTTTTTTTGTCTTCATTTTTTTTATCTCTATACCGTATAATTTAACTTGGTTCTTTACACAAACACATATAATCAATTAAACGTTAAAATTATTAAAGATTCAACTGAAAATAACACCTAGTTACAAGAATTAAGATAAAAAAAACTTCTATGATTTCAACAATTCAAGGACTAAATGGAACTTCCAAATACCCATCAAAAAATCAATTTCTAAACATTCAAAAACATAAATACTCTGAAACAAATAACGATTGTTACGTATTTGAACTAATCCAAAGCTATGTGATCTCCCATACATCGTAACGATCACCCCTTAATGAAATCCATACACAGTCATCTAAAAAATGGACGAAACTTGAACTCTCTTCTCTTTTCTCTTTTTTTTCACTTTTCTCCATGCTCTTACTGTAACCTCAATTTTTCATTGCTGACTAAAATCTGATTTTGCCCTTAGTAACCTCCTAAAAACGAATCAAAACATTTTTTAAGTAAAATAGTAAAATGCCCTTCTAAAATCAGGATTGGTCTTTCGTTATTGGACAAACCATTATCCAAAGGACATATCTTACAAATACAAACTCCGAATCGCGCAAACTCAGCGAAATTGGAAAGATTACTCCATGATATTTCTGATGCTTATCATTACAAACTACTATAACCTACGATATATGTGTCTAGCATCGTTGATAGTTTATTAGCCCAACCAAGGGTTGGAATCGTTTCCCAAGGCAGTGGTCTCGAGAATATGTAGTCAATTAGAATTTGATTCTAATTAGTCATAGCTAAATAGATTAATGAATAAAAATATTATAAATCAAAGGGGGTTACACCAAAGTTTCAGATATCGATGGGGTTTTGTCACAAGTATATGAAAAGCGATAAAAATTAACGAAAATCAAGTATGAGGAGATGTTCTTGGAGTGTGACAACAATACAAATTGAGATAAGTACATATTTCCAATGGTAAATTTGCATAATACTATTGACTAGGCTAAGCTTTGTTAACCAATATGTGTTATCAAAGCCAGAAATTATTGATTGTAATAAATTGTTCATAAACACGAAGTAATTGATATTTATAGAATCAGTAAGCAAGATGAACAAAAATTTATTTCACAAAATACTTAAAACAAACGTACCAGAATCTGAAACAATCTTTTAGTTTGGATCAAGATCAACTCCACTGAACTCACAGTGTCCCCTTAAGAAAATTATTCCCCTCTAGTATACGAGGTTTGATTTTGAATATAACCTCCCAGGGTAAAATGATCTTAATCGGCAGAGTGTAGATACCAAAACTCTACTGTAAGCGAATCTATCCACAACAGGAAAGTACACGAAGAAAAATGTGTCTAGAAGAAGAAGGAAGATTAGAAAATTTGTTGAGAAATATTCTGAAGGCTGAGTGATAACTTCTGTTATCAAGTAATTAATTAAAAATATTTTTTTTATCCATTTAATTAATTAAATAAATAAATAAATAAAATTTAAAAAAATTATATCTCGATCGATTGCCAAAGCAGAAGCCGAGGCCGAAGCAAGCGAGCGACGAAGACCACAGCATGAGGGGGGTCCCTATTTCCAACCCTTTTAATAATTAATAGGATTGCTTATGTATTTAAACTCTCATGTTTTCATTTCCATTACCGATGAGGGACAATTGCTTTTTCATTAACGCATAAGTGGACTTTTCAAGTTCCAAACTCTTCAAGTTCTCAACTTTTAAAATTCCTCTCTTTTCCTCTATTTTCCATGAATTCTTGCTACATACCCTACAAGATTAAGGTAGAAATAAGTTTCCTCTAAAGAAACATACCCATTTTAAATGTGTTCCTCTCAAACACCTATTTGCTGCTTGAAGTCCAATCTACTCCTTACCCCACTCAACCTCACGACCGGAGTTTTAGGATATAGGACTGGTGCTCACTGGTATGAACCTCATGTCGACCCACTCCTTAGGCCATTAATCGAGCGGTATTTGTTTCACGACCGCTTCTAAGGAAAATTGAAAACACATGGGCGAGTTTGTATTTTCAACTACAAACTCATTAAGTTGAGCGACATCCACTAGGTTAAATAATCATCAAAATATATCGAACCTATCAAGAAGTAAGACCCAATAATAACATCAACACATATTTTCAAAATCACACACCAAGAATGGGGGTTTTAGCCACACATCAAGCAATAACAAAACACACCTGAAATGATAGTAAAATCAAATGGGTGTAAGAAATTAAATCTTTATTTAAGAAAAGGGAAAAAATGAAGAAGACCCACTTCCATCTTAGAGAAGAACAAAACTTGTTTTTATAAGTTTCCCTAAACCCTCTCCAAACATGATAGAAAAATACAAGGAAATAATATTCCAAACTCTACAATAATTAAATGTTCGGATCTCTTGAGAATAATAACTAAGTGTAGTATATATAGTTTTCAGATTAAGTGTTGTAACAGACCATTGGGAACGATTAGTCTAGATGGCCAAATGATTCGACGAATAGTCTTTCTTCTATTTCGTCGTCGTTTTGTTATTGCCTTTAATAGCTTCATGTTTCGGTCTATTGGAGGTATAGCATTGCGTCACTAAATGATTCAGGAAAGCGCCTACTAATCCTTTCATCGCCGTTTTGATCCACCTCCTTTGGGGCTTCACATGCTTGAAGAAAGGTCAGGTACGTTCCTTTGGCGACTCGCCAAATGTACTTGACAATGCTCAGGCTTCATTTTCTTTGTTCTTTTCAGGCTTTTTGTTTCCTTTTGCATGTAACTGTATCTTAAAATACCATAAACTTTAGATTTTTCATCAAATATTGACACAAATAAGAATTTTAAGACACTATTTCTATCAAAATAAAGTCTTAAATGAGTCCAGTTTGTGGACTCATCAACACCCCCAACGTAAACTCTTGCTTGTCCTCAAGTAAAACTCAACTTTAATAGTTTAAATAAGATGCTTAAAATAGTGCAACACAAGACTTTATCAAGAACAAGATTCATACTACTCATGCAAAGATCAATTGTGTACATAAAGATTCAAGTTGTGACACACCATTAGGAAAGACTCTCGTGCTCACTGTACTTGCTACTTATGCAAGTTAAAATTCAAGAAAAATATCAGAATGCCATCATACAAAGAATGATTCCATATTCATGCACATTGGTTGATCAGTTTTAAGATCAGGAATCAGATGCAACACTCAGACTTAAAAATAGGAACACAATGCAAATTTTCACCCATAGATTTGACCTTATTTCCAATCAACTTAGTTTTGGCATACTAAAGATCAAAAAGGGTTTTCAAACGCTTGTAATGGGGCTTAGTGCAAAGGAATGGTTATTTAAGATTAATGACTATAAATCCTCACAAATTGTGGAGCTCAAAAACACTTCTTGTTATCCACCTTCTTCAACCATTTTTATTCTATTGGTTCTAAGTTATCCTATTATTTGACGGATTTCTTCGGAACCTAAATTTCATTTGTAATTTTATTCCATAATTTTTTTCTTTCTAATTCTTTTGTTTTATTTTTGTTTTTCTTTCTTTTTTGTATATGTAGGGTTTCCCTTTCTTTTCAATATCATGGTTCACAGAGACTTTTCTTACACTTCTTGAATTCTTCTTTTCCCCTTCACCACACCACCAAGTGATGTTTTTGGATTAAGTTGTCTATTTATTAAATCAAAAGTCATGATGATTAAGTCTTCTTCCAAAGGTAAAGGTTTTCACAAGTTTTCTTCCAAAGAAGAGTATGTTTCAAGGGGTGTTCAAAAGAGTTTCACTCGTTCATGGGTATATAACAAGAGATGTATATGTCAAATAGTCTCACAATCATTAAAGTTCCCTAATATTATCTTAAGAGAAAACCTTGACTAACGGGACAAATTTTAGGGTAATTCATGCATGGTTCAAAGTAAGATAATAACTCAAGGCATCAATACTAAGGGTAAACATTACTAGACACTTTAGCTAGTGTGCAATGATCAACACAAGAGAAATCAATTTGATACATGGATAATGACAATGAGATGCAAAGAGTTCACATGTTGTTGATGTAGCTTCATTTAGTCTCGTTGTCGCCACACATTTATTTTTCTTTGATTGAGATCACTATTCAAGTTATCGATAATGATCAAAACCCAGAGATAAATTTGTACGAGAAAAGCCACTTTCAAAACAGGAGGTGGCGAAAATTTTTCTAAAAATGAAAACTTTTCAGAATAGTCAAAATCGTTTGCAAATAAACCAAAAGAGGAGAGATAATCTCAACCAATTTCATAAGAAGTATAGAAACATAATTTTAAACACACAAACCAAATATATACAAAGACATAAATATGCTAGGAATCAACTGAAGTGTGATTGACCCCGCCACAACAAAAAAATATTTGTCCGCAAATATACCGCAATAATACAGAGGTCAAAATAAAGGAAGAAGGAGATAAGTCTAGAGAACTATCTTTTTATGTAGCTTTTTCGAGTTGGAGTTCTTCAAAAGATGTACTGTTAAACAGATTATATGGTGAGGGCATTGGGTGCATTCCTGAGTGATTCATCAAGATTTGTGCAACTTTTCTCAACATTCCAATGCACCTATCTGCAACCCACATTTTCGTATGATTCATCTGCAACCTTTTTGTACGTCAGCTTGCAACTTATCCAGTTCGTTCCCATAAAGTAAAAATAATTGAATTCTGAGTGATTTGGTGCATGGCTAAATAAATATTTACTTTATTGAGTTTTATAGAACTTCTCAATAACTATGAATATTCAAATGGCAGTGACTATCGAGGAAACTAATCAGGTAGGCGAATATCCGATACATTGTTGTTCTTTCACAGTTTTACAGACTCAGAGCATAGAGAGTGCCTTCTGCCAAATAGCGGAACAACCTTGATCGCCATCGTCTTCGGTAAATCGCAATCTTTGTTTGTTGTTTGTAATTTTGAACCTTTTTAATACCTACCACACTTCAATATGCAAAACTAAAATAGTATTATTTTAAGGATACACAAATATAAGATACTATGGGGTTTTGGGTTTCCTCCCCAAGAATGCATGAGTTAACGTTGCGGCACAACAAAAGTCACTACTTCAATCTTCGTTGTTGGAGCCACCCACATCTTTATGAGGTGATGCTTGCTCCACAAGCTTCTGTAGGTACTGGACAACTTGAGAGCGAAATAGAAATATTTACTTCATATCTTCAGTTTCCTCTTTTAACTCTTCCATCCCTCCATCTTTTACACTTAACTTAAGTAAAATGGTAAAGAGCATTTCATAACTGCATTTCATGTTTCTATCCCTATTTAATTTTTATTCAGAAAGAGAGGTACATTTATCTTTTCTCTTGTGTTGAATCCAATATTCATTAGTCTCTTGGCTAATCCATCCACCTATGTCCTTAGCTCGACCAGCATTGCATTCTTCTCTAATTGTTGCTTAGCGTTATCCATGTGGTCTAACAACTGGACGATCATCACGTACGGCAGTTGTCCAATCTGTCTTGGGATTAGTTGGTCTAGCAATATCTTGTTTATGGAGAAGTGGCTTGTGTAGAAGTAGTCAAGAAGAACTATACAAGGAATGCCATGGTTAGCGACCTGAGCTATTATCCATTTAAACATTGCCAACGATTGACATATTTTTTCCCACTTTTCTTATTGAAGGTCTTAATACGATCTCAGACCATCATTTCCTCTAGTGGGGGAAACTTTGTTAGTTTGTTGGCATGCACCTAATTTACCTACACTATGCTTGAAAGCACAATTTTTACAAAGAGAAATCGAAAGTAAGGTTTGAAAAACTAAAACTAAAGAAATGAAGACTCTACTCAACTAAATTTTCACGTAACACCAGTCCCTCACTGTGGCACCAGTTAGATGGCTTATCGTTACCAAAGACATTAACCTACGGTATGACTGTCTACGATAAGTATTAGGTTAGTAAATCAATCAAGGTTGGCGTCATATCCCAAGGGAGAGGTTTCAAGCGGATGTAGTCAATCAGAGTTCCATTCTAATTAGTGATAGCTAAATGGATTAACAAATAAAAACATTAACAATTAAAAGGGTGACACAAAAGTGTCAAATATCGATGGGGGTTTACCACAAGTACTGTAAAAACTGTAATAATTTAGGAAAATCAAGTATGGTAAGAAGTTCTTAGGGTTGTGACCTCAATACAAATTAAGATGAATCATTTGGGACATGCTTTCAATAAGAAATTTCAAAGATAATAGTGACTAGACTAATACTTAGGTTAAAATAAGTTTTCTCTCAAGCAACTTACCCCGTTTAAAATACGTACCTCTCAGACACTCATTTACCACAAAAAGACAAGCCTAGCGTTACCCCACTCATTCTTTCGAGCTAAGCGTTAAGATAGGGTAATAGGGCTAACCCTTTTAGGCTGAACCTCATGTCGAACAACTCCTTAGGCCATCGATCTTTATTCACGACATCCCTCTCGGAAAAGCAAAAAACACATGGGTGAGTTTGTATTTGCATCTACAAATCCATTAAGTTAAACCACAACTACTATATGAATCCCCTTTAAAATACACCTAGACTATCAACAAGTAAGACCCAACAATAATAATAACTCATATTTTCTAAATCACACCCCAACAATGGCATTTTCTAGCCACACATTAGGCAATAAAAAATACACCTTAAATGATAGTAGAATAAAATGGGTAAAAGAAATTAAACATTGATAAAGGAATAAGAATAGAGAAGATTCACTTTGAACAGGGGGAAGATGAAAACTTTCTTTCTTCAAATCTCCAAAAACCATATGAAAAATTCAACGAAAATTCAAGGAAATAATATGCTGAAGTCTAAAACAATGATAATTTTTGGACGTCAGAAAAAAATAACAATGCCTAGTAATAATAATTTCAAAATTATGCGTTGCGGTGGGCCTTTCGATGAGATTATTTGATAACTCGAATGACTCGGCGACTCCCCCTTCTCCTATTTCATTGCCATTCTTTTCTTCCCTTCAAAATATTTATGTTGACCATTGGGAAGTATAACATTACTTAGCAGAATCGAGCGTCGACTGCTCCTTTCATCTCCTTTTTGATCAACTTTTTTAGGACTTCGCACGCTGGAACAAAGGGCGGTGTATGTTCATTCGGTGATTCAACAAGTGAACTTGATGATGCTTAATCCTATGTTTCTTCGTTCTCTTCATCCCTTTTGTTCTCTTTTGTGTTTAATTGTCCATGCTTGCACTAAAACCTGAAAAATGTGAAACATTAGAGTTTTTGATATTGAGACTAAATAAGAAAATGAGTACACAATTTCTATCAAAATAATTCCCCAAATGGGTCCAATATATGGACTAATAAACTTCCTACCATCTGGAAGTACACCTAAATTATCCTGATTTAGGACTTATGCCAGTTTGAAGATGACAAAAAACTCAACTTTGCCTAACTTAATTTTTTTTCAAGATTTTCATTCTTTCCAAAAATGACTATTTCAATTATTATTTTCTACCTAATTTTTTTGAATTGCGAGATTTCACAAAATCATTCCCTTACGAACATTCGTCCTCGAGTGAGATTACTCTTATTTGGATACGGGTGTAACATTCAATATTTAGTTCAATCGCCAATAAGCAAATGTAAAACGACATGCCAACTTATAGATATGTACCAAGAAATGATTAGTAGCTTCATTCGAAAATTCTCTGAATTAAAGAGATGTGGATATTACTTTTTCATATCTTCATCTTCTTCTCAAGCAGCTTCCTTAAAAAAATGGTTCCTTCAAAATACATGAACTAGAACTACCTCTTTCGTTCTCAACTTGCAAAGTTGGCGATGCAGAATCTGAACTGCAATCTCCTCATATGACAAACTATCCTCAATTCCAATATCCTAGGATTGTATGATCAATGAAGAATTGCCCATGCATTTATTCATCAAGATGATGTGAAATATTGTTTGAATCACTTTTAACTGTTGTGGTAACTCCAATTCATAATTTACTTTGTTGATCCCCTTGGATATTTCATAAGGTCCAATATAACAGGGAATAAGTCATCTAATTCAAATTCTAACTCTCATCTCCTAACTTTAGTGTAGTAATTTTTATGACTTTACGTTGTTTTCAACCACTCTTGAATGACTTTTACCTTCTCCATAGCTTGATGAACTAAATATGGTACGATAAACCCATCTTCAGCAACATAAAACAATCCAATAGGAGATCTACATCTTCTCCAATGAAGAGCTTCATTAGGACCATTTTCGATGCTAGAATGGTAATTATTGTTTTATGAAAACTAAACGAGATGTATGTGATCATCCCAATTACCTTTGAAATCATTCACCAATTCCCTCAACATATACTCTAAGGTCTAAATAATGTGCTCTGCTTTCCTATCGGTTGAAGTACTTTATTTCACCTTTGAACCCACGCCTTTTTAGAATAACTTCCAAACTGTGTAGTAAATTGCGCATTTCTGCTTGAAATAATGGAGATTGGAACCTATGAAGTCTATATAATTATTTAAGATAAAACACTGCACAATCTTCTGTTGAATGAGTAGTCTTTAATGGCAAAAAAATGGGCTGATTTAGTCATTCTATTGATGATTATCCAAATAGAATTATGATATGTGTGAGATCTTGTAAAGCCTACGATGAAATCAATATTAATCATCTCCCACTTCCATTTTGAATGTTCTATATTATGATCCAAACCATCAGGCTTTTGGTTCTTCCCTTTAACTAATTGGCAACTCTGACACTTAACAACAAACTCTACAATGCCCTTCTTTATACTATTTCACCAATACACTTCTCTCAAAACATAAAACATATATATGGAACGTGGATGAATGAAATATCTCAAGATATAAGCTTCCTCAATGATCCACTCTTTGAATCCATCCATCATTGGTACATACAACCTACCTTGATACCTCATTACTCCATCTCAATTATGTTCAAAATATATTACTTTTTTCTTATGAACGTTTTCCTTCAATTCGTGCAAAATTGGGTATAGGTATTGCTTTTGTTTCACTTTTTACACTAAGGTTGACTCATCCCCATTCAACGCCACTACTCCTACTTTCTGTGGAATCCATTAGTTGGAATCCTAAATGTGCAAGTCTATGCATACGTTTGATAATTCTATCATTTCTTCCTCAATATGGGAGGTACAACCAATCGACAAGCTACTTGAAACATCAATAATAACATTAGCCTTAACAAGGTGATAAAGATTTGTCATGCCATAATCCTTGAGTAATTCTAACCACATGATTTGCCTCAGATTAGCTCTTTCTGTGTAAATACATATTGAAGACTTTTGTGTAATTTAATGCATCCCCATGAACACCATACACGTAATGATGCCATATCTTCGAAGTGAATACTACAACAACTAACTCTATGTCAAGGTTGTGTAATTCTTCTCATGAATATTCAACTATCTTGAGGCATCATCTATAACAATGTCATTCTACATTAATTCACAACCAAGACAAAATCTTGATGCATCACAATTCACAAGAAAAACTTGAGTAACTTTGGGTTAGGTTAAAACTGCAACAATAGTCAATCTCTTCATCAATTCCTTAAAGCTTTTCTCACAATATTAATATCATTGAACCTTCAATTTTTTCCAGAGTCTGTTTGTTCAAAGGAGACAAAATGGATGAGAAACCCTCTACGAGCCTTATATACTTGCAATCCAAACCTAAGAAACTCTTAATATTAGTTGGATATGTGGGTCTAGGCTAATTATCCACTGCCTGTATGTTTTGGATATCAACTCTAATTCTATCACCCAAAAATTATTTGGCCGATTAACTCCACAGACTCAAGCCTAAACTTACATTTAAAGAATATAGAATATAACTCATCTTTCAAAGTCTGAAGAACTACTTTGAGATGGCTAGCTAGATCTTCCTATTTTCCTCGAATATATTAGAATGTCATCAGTGAAAACAATAAAAAAAATATAAATAATGTTTTAATACTCTATTTATAAAGTCCATGAATGATGTAGGTGCATTAGTTAAACCGAATGACATAACAAGAAACTCAATGAGGAACACGGGTCCTTGAAGCTGTGTTTGGATTATAACATTCCCTTATACTTAACTGATGCTAACCACATTTGATATCTATGTTAGAGAAGCTGGTGGTACCCTGAAGTTAATAAAAAATATCATCAATCTTTGGGAGAACATACGTGTTCTTGATGGTACAACTAATCTATACACATCCTAAGGAAACCATCTTTCTTTTTCATAAATTAGATTGAAGCACCCCAAGGTAAGACACTTGGTCAAATGGAACCCTTATCATGGACATCTTTCAACTATTATTTAATATCTTTTAACTCTGATGCTACTCAATATAGAGGAATATATGTAGGAAATGTATAGAATCTATATGTCAAATTCTATTTCTCTCTCAGAAGGAGCTGTAAAAAAATAATCATGAAACACTTCTGGAAACTTTTTTACTACTGGAACTGATTCCATAAAGGGTATATCAACTATAGAGTCATTAACTCAAATTAAGTAACACACCCCTTAAAACTAACTTCCTTGCCTTAATGTACTAAATGAAACAACTTTTAGGCACCATTGAACTACTTTTCCTCTCTAAGGCATACTCATTTGTAAACTTAAAGTTTATTATTCGAGTCCTACAATACACTAAGGAATAATAGGCATGAAACCAATACATACTAAGAATGATATCAAAAACTACGTTGTTAAACTCAATTAAATTAGCCATAATACTCCTATGATTTATAGAAATTGGATAATCAAGGTAGACTATTTTTGCAAGAGTGGAATAACCAACAGGTGTAGAAACACATAATGGTTCACTATGTTTCTCAGGAATAACATAATAACTCATAGCAACATATGGAGTAACAAAAAATAAACTCGTTTTTGGGCCTAGAAAAGATAAAACATTAGAGTGAATGAGTTGGATCATACTAATTACAACATTTGGTGAGTCCTCTTCATCTTGGGGACTGGCGATAACATAAAGGTGGTTTGTTTCTCCACCTGTACTAGAAGTATCCCCTATGGTGGAGAAATTGAAGAAGATTAGGCTCTATTGCACCACTTTCAGCTACCTTGTCAGTTCTTAGGTCACTCTTTCATGAACCTCTTGTCCAAACATGAAATAACATTACTGGCATTCACGACACTTTTGAGGGTGTGTTCAACCACACATAGAAAATTCATGAGCCTAGTTACCTTCCTTGAGCCACACTACCCTGAGGCTGTGTAAGTCTAGATCTGAAATGTTGGTATTATCTACTGTAATACTCACCTTTGTTTCAATGTGCTACTGCACTAGCAGATGATGGAGCAGGTCGATTCTTCTTCTGCTGAAAGGATGAACGGTTCTTATTAACTTTTCCAGCTGCTAGAATTAACTTCCTATATTAGACTTCTTGTTTCTATATTTCTCCGTATACCTAAACTTTTGTTGCTCAACCTGTTCCACATAAATCATCAAGAACAATATATCCATGTCCTTAAGTAGCAGAGCTACCCTACCCTCTTTGCTATATAGATTGTACAACCCAACAATAAAAAGACTCATTCACTCCTCATATTCGCAACCCTCTTTAGAAAATAATGGTATACTTGGGTGAACTTGAACTCATACTCATGAACACTTAGATACTTTTTTTAAGGTTAAGAAAATCTCATACCTTAGCCTCTTTCATTTCTTTTGGGAAAAAACGCCCCAAGAAGGCCTCTTTAATTTAAGCCCAACTTGTAAATGGTGCTTCCTCATACCTACCCTATTTCTATTCATCAAACCAAGTCTTAGCAACAATCTTGATTTGACATGCAACTAGTTCAACAAACTAAATATAGGCAACATGCATAACCTCAACTATTTTTTCAGTTCATCAATAAAATTCTCCTGATCCTTAGTAGTCCTTCAACCAATAAAATTCGGAGGATTCACTATCAATAACTCTTAGATCGTAGCCGCTTCTTCTGTAGCTCTTTATTATTGTCCATTTTTATTGGTCACCACTTGTTTTAACATCCCGATAGTCTCTCAGAATTCAACAATGATAACTTTTCCTTGAAGTTGAACATATTGTCCATTGGCTTAACCTTGTTTCTCAAAATTATGCCTGGACGAATGACATGTGAAATCCTTTCATGGAGTCATGATTAATTTAAAAAATGTGCAAGAGAGAATTAGATGAAATGTTTAAATATCAAACTCTAACTCACAAAAGGAATGTGCAGTGAGAATTTTCCTAAATGTTGCAGCTTCCTGATTATAGATGTGGCACTCTTCCCATTGATAAATATGAGTCTATATACATCACTTCATAGACTCCCTAGGAATCTTGAACTAGGCACTAATACCATTTTGTTACACCTCGAGCCTACAGCTCGGATGTCACGACCAGAGAGCACCCCCTAGATGTAACTAGTGTCGTCATCCTTAGAGAGGACTTAGACAAGCCTCTTAGCATTCGCCATAACATAATATATGTTAAAAATGCAGAATACTAAAATTTTTTACATATTAAGGAATGCATTGACCTCTCACATACTACATATCGAGTTTACTTACACTCCTTGCATATGAAGATCACATAGACTTCTTGTTTAGAAAACATAACTAACATAGAAGGATTCAGTTTAATAATATCGCTTCACATTAAGCCATCTAAAAATGAAGTAGTACAATCGAGCATAGCCTTTACACAAATCAATAATTTCCACATAGGTCTTAAAAAAATATGTTCAACAATAGGAAAGAAATGAATGTCTTTATACTATAGCAATACTAGTAAGGTAAAGTATGTGGCACCATCCTCAAACTAGAGGACCTACCAAAACATATGGAAAAGTCCATGTTTTGTTGCAAGAAACCTTAATAACTCAACTGCCCAAACCTACATTGTTTTGGTAAAAGGAAAGAATATGGCTCAACATGATCATGAAGTAACTTATGTCAACCTTATGTCAGAAAACATTAACCTTCTAAATACTCATGCATGAATACAATAATATATAAAACACAAAATAAGTGCAAATTAAGCAAAAGAGCATTTTCGTATGTAAACTCATTTTAGCATGAATATTTAACAACAATTATGCATATTTATGCAAAACATGACAAATTCAAAGTTATTCATTATTTTTAAGAAAACAATTACTAACCTCAAATTTCGCTAAATATTGAAGAAAAAGATGCGGACAATGCAACTTCATGTCGTCCTCAGCCTCCTATGTTTCTCCCTCAACTAGGTGGTTTCTACATAGGACGTTTACGGAGGCCGCCTCTTTGTTCCTCAACTTCTTGTCTTGTAAATCTAGAATTTCTAGCGGAACCTGTTCATTGGAAAGACTCTGATCCCTTCAATAGGGAGAATTGACATAGGATCGTCTATACATTTCTTAAGCATGGAGACATTAAATACCGGATAAACCGAAGCTAGTTTATTCTAAACACTGTCTCATCAATGTTTATTCTTGCATAATCCTTCACAAAATAAGTAGAATTGACGGGGATAAAGTGATTAGATTTTTTCAATCTATCCGCTATAACCCAAATTGAGTAATGTTGCCTTGGGGTTCTTGGAATCTCTAAAACAAAGTCTATATTAATTTCTTCCCACTTACAAGTAGGAATTTTAATTTTTTTAGTCAAACCACTCGGCTTTAGATGCTCAGATTTTACTTGTTGTCAATTAGGAACATTAGCTACAAACTCTTGTAGGTCCCTTTTTTTAGACATCACATCAATATAACTCTATAATATCAAGATACATTTTTGTGGCACCCGAATGAATAGAATATCGGGAACCATGAGATTATTTAAAAAAATTTCCCCTCAAATCATCAACATCTTCTACACATAATCTACCTTGGTACCTTAGCACACCATCCCTCCCTTGGGAGAATGACTCATTGATTTTGCTAAGTACTGATTTCTTCAAATCCATCAATAGTGGGTAAAAATGTTTCTTTGACTTTACCTCCACACTAATGATGAATCGGGGTTATTATGAACCATAAAACTATAATTTGGGAAATCTTCAAGCCTAACACCCAATATAGCCAACCTATGAACATCTTTCAGTAGGTCTTTCTTACCTTCTTCGACATGAAACACACTACCATTGTCATATGACATAAAGCATTAGAGAATCACATTGGCCTTGCTGGAGTGGTAGAGAACACTCATGTTGTAATCCTTCAATAATTCCAACCATTTTCTTTGTTGGAGATTCAACTGCTTTTGAGTAAACACATATTGAAGACTTTCTGATGGGTATACACATCCACATGAATTCCATATAAGTAATGCCTCCATATATCTAAACCAAATTCTATGAACGCTTATTTAAGATCACGAGTTTAACAATTCTTCTCATGCACCTTGAGTTCTATAGAGGCATAGGCTAGAACTCTCCCATTTTTCATAAGGACACAACCCAAAAACTACTTTGGAAGCATTGCAATATACCACAAAACCTTTGGTATCCTCTGGTAAAGTCCACACCGGAGCAGAGGTAAGCCTATCTTTCAAAAACATCAAGGTTTTTTCACATGCCTCCTATCACTTAAATTTAACACTCTTTTGGGTCAAGGTAGTCAAAGAAGAAGCAATGGATACAAATCTATCCAGAAACCTCCTATAATACCCGACTAAACGCAGGAAACTTCTAATGTCAGTTGGAGTCAATGGTCTAGGACAATTCTTAACTGCCATAATTTTTGTTGGATCAAACTCTATAATCTCTCTTGAGAAAATATGACCAACAAACGCCACGGCTCTAAACAAAAAATCACACTTACTGTACTTTACAAATAGTTGGTGTTTCTTATGGATTTGTAATACCACCCTCAAATGATCCATATGGTCACACTCATTTTTCAAATATATCAATATATAGTCAATAAAAACTATCAAAAATAAATCTAGGTAATCCCGGAACAGTTTCTTCATAAGGTCCATAAAAGTTTCTGGGGCATTCTTGAGACCAAATGACATCACTAGGAAGTCATAGTGACTAAACCTTGTTCGAAAGCCATTATAGGTTCATCCTCACATCTCACCCTAAGTTGTTGACACCCAGACCTCAAGTAAATCTTAGAAAAGTGTCTAGACCCTTATAGTTGATCAAACAAGTTATCAATCCTAGGCAGAGGATACTTTTTCTAAGGGATCCATTCTTCTTTTTAACAAAAAACAATGTAGCTCCCTATTGCGTATACTAGGTTGAATAAAACACTTGTCTTTTAAGTATTTGAGTTGAAGTGTTAACTCTGCCGGAGCCATCCGATAAGGAGGGATTGGAGTGGGATTCATGAATGATAGTAAGTCAACATCAAAGTCTATTTCCCAATTCGAGGGAATCCCTAACAATTCATCAGGAAGGACTTCGGGATTGTTCTTCACAATAGATACCGACTCTATAGAAGAAAGGTTGGACCCAAGATCTTTCACCCTCCCAATATGGTAAACACACTACTTAGAGAGAATTATAAATGCTTTTTGATGATATATGATACGACCTCTAAGAATTGTGTTACCCCCATTCCACTCTAAAACAGTTTCTTCAATTAAAAAGAACTAAACAACTCTTGTTCAACAATCTATGGCAACGTAAAAAGCATTCAACCAATCCATCCCCAAAATCACATAAAAATCAACCATTTCAAGTTCTATCAAATCCACTGGTGTAACTCTATTTGACAAAGATATTGGAAAACTCCTAAATACTCTTCTAGAAACAACAAAGTCACCCACTTGGTTGTAAGCCAAATTAGTTCTATCAAAATATCGAGTAGAACGTCAGACTTTTTAGCTACTAGAGGAGTTAAAAATAATAAAGTAGCGCTGTGGTAAAGTAAAGCATGCACAACAATAGAGATGAGTTGTAACGTACCAGTGACCACATCGAGAGATTCCTCTTCCTCACCCTCAGTGGGGAGAGCAAAAAATTGATTCATCTTTAGAGCATCGGAACTAGGAACTCTTTCCCTTCTACTGAATCCTCAATTTAAGACAATCCCTAACCTTATGGCCATCTTTTCCCCAACCAAAGCAATTTCCCACTCCCACAAAGTATTCATCTCTATGCATCTTACAACACTAGGAAAAAGTAGGCGTATTACTAGATGAATTTCAACTTCTTCGCTTTTAGGACATAGGGTTAGACACCCTATCCTTGTTAGCCTTAGATAAAGTTGAACGAACTTGGTTGGAGACCCACTTCTTGAAACAACGCTTGTCTTGAGTCTAGTGTCCTCAACTTTTTGATCATGAACCATCAAATGAGAGATATCCATATTATCATGTAGCTTCGCCGAACAACCCTCTTCAATTAGGTCACCAGACACTCTCATCACGTAGCGGTTTATTCATCCCTACGGTTAGATACCAAGGAGTAACATTCTTGGAAAATTTAGTGAACTTTAAGGAGTACCCTTGCACACTAATTCCTCCATGATGAAGGTTGATAAATTCTTCGACTTTGTCCTCACTTCTCCCTTGGGAAGAATCTAACAAGGAAAGCCTTTGTAAACACCTCGCAAGTTATAGATCCCACTATCAAAGCCCTATCATCTCTCCATTGGGTATACCAAGTTTAAGTCACATCCTTGAGTTGATAGGAGGCTAGATTGGACCTCCCATTAGAACTCACTCCCATAGAATAGAGGATATTATTGACCTCATCAAGAAAGTCTTGGGGATCTTCATTCACCTTAGACCCAAAAAACATAGGAGGGTTCATCATTAAAGCAAGAAGTCATGGTACAAGAATTTTGTTGAACACGAGGTCCAAACTCCAGATTTGCTTGAGACGTGATGGATTGAGCTTGGGTACCTACACCTTTTGCATATGTAGTCATAAATTTAGAGAAAGTCACAAATGGCAAGCTTATCTATCTTTCCATCATAGGTAAAGGAACAGCCAGAGCATGGTCTTGTGGAGTAACTTGATTTCCTTGTTGAGGAGCTTGGTTGCCTTGGGGAGGAGCTTCCTCATTACTTAAATCTTCCTCTAATTTCCTTGTAGTCGTCCTTATCGTATTAATCTTTCTTATCCACAAGAAACATATTAAATAAAAAGGGACACATAGACTTTAAAGACTCAAGGCATGACTTTCAAAAATACCAATAAGTGAAAATTACTAAGCATCACATAGCCTCTCATTCTTAAGTGTGTAACGGTTCACACCCATGATCAAAACTCTTCATAGACGTTGTTTAGTGAGACATCAATCCTAATATTTCTCTAACCTCATGTTCTGATACCAAGTTTGTAACGACAGGGAGCACCCCATAGATATAACTAGCATCGTCATCCTCAGCAAGGTCTTAAACAAGCCTATTATCATTCTTCATAACATATTATTGGTTAAAATTGCAGAAAGTTAAGACATTTTACATATTGAGGTATACATAGACCTCTTGCGTAGTACATATGGAGTTTACTTGGACTCCTCACATATGAAGCTTACATATGCTTCTCATTTAGATCACATTACCAACATATAAGGATTTTGTCTTATAATACCATCTCGCATTAAACCATTTTATATGAAGTAGAAAATTCAAGCATAGCCCTTATACAAATCCATAATTGCCATATAGGGTTTACAACATTATCTTCAACAATAGGAAATAAATGAATATATTTAAAATATAGCAATACTACTATGTTAGAGTACGTGACACCATCCCCGAACAAGAGGAAATACACAAACTAAGGGAAAAGTCCATGCCTTCTTGCATGAGACATTGATACCTCAATAGCCAGAATCGATATTTTTTGAGAAAAGGGATCAAATACAGGTTAGTGCAACCACAGGTACTAAGTATGGAGACATATGCATATAAACATTAAAATAATACTTAAAGGGACATTTAGTTCAAAACCATGCTATTTCACTCTCAAAATCCTATATGCACAATCAAGAACATATACAAAACAATAGAAATAACAATACTTAAAACAAGTTTATAATCAACACAAGACCAATACCATCACAAAGTTATGTAAACATGGATATTATTAAGATAAGGTCATATTAACATGAATGGCATCATATCAATATCATATATGAGTAACAACTCTAACGTAATGTCCTAGCAATAATTCATGAACAAAAGTTCATAACATCACAATATATAATACCTTGTATGTATAATCTATTATGGCATAACACTTATGAAGCGAATCTATGTCTAAGACATATTCTTGAGTTGGTATGTAGACAACTTATCCTTATGCTCCTCATCAATACTCATATAAGTCTTTTATACATCACCATGCATTAACCTCCATGTGAACAACAACACTCACCACACGTCTTTCGTCCATGTTGGGCATTTTTATTATGGCCCCTTCCTCGGAAGGTCAAATTTTGAGCCTGGAGCCTTAGAACACTTGGCAATCATAATTTTTGTGTGTATTTATCTACAATTCACACAATAAGAAATTTAGACACTTATATTGACACAAAGTCTCAAAACTCTATATAACACGATAAAGAGTAGAAGAAGGGAGGATTTCCAATTATCGTGTAGTCTTTAAATCATGATTATGGAGCACTTCACAGCCATAATATAGAAACTACACAACGTGGTTGTGTTTATCTTTAGATTCTAGATAATTTAACCTCATTCACTAATAACAAATTTGTCACGACCCGGATTCTAGGAGATGAATCGTAATCGGCGTCGTTGACCTCCCAAAGGTCGCAGACGAGCCTCATCTTGCATTCATCACATCCATATGGTTAATTTTAGAAGAAAATTTAAAACTTTTAAACATATTAAGTATACATAGACTTCATATTGTTATTTTGTGTATTCATCATATACTAAGCTCAACATAAATCTAACAATCATCTATCAAAAGAATCAATTCAAAAAAGAATAAGGATATATCAAAATATGTTTGCCAAACACATCTTTATTACAAAAGATTCAAAATGAAAGTACGAAATAAACTCTAGGGACAACATCCACTAGATTTGTCTAAAACTATGGCTGGACTTAAACTATAGCATCCTCGAAGTCAAGAGGACCTACCAAATGGTCTGGAGAAACGCTGATGTCAAAACCGTTGCAAGATTCATCAAACTTTCTGTCATGACCTAAATCCGAGCCGCGACTGGCACCCACACTTACCCTCCTATGTGAGCGAACCAACCAATCTAACCCTTAACATTTCAACGTATATCAACAGAAAGTAATGCGGAAGACTTAAACTCATTAATAAAAACAATTCAAAACTGTTATTATCATCCCCAAAATCTGGAAGTCATCATCACAAGAACATCTACAATAAATGACTAAACTAAGAGTATTCTAAAAGCTAAAAATACATAAGAAGCTAGTCCATGCCAGAAGTTCAAGGCATCAAGACTTGAAGAAGAAGATCCAGTCCAAGCTAGAAGCATTAGCTCACCCTGAATTTCCGATGTAGTAAGACTGGCTTGAATTACTGTTGAGTTGAAAACGATGGCACGTTTGCGGTACTCCACAAATAAACAAGAAGGAAACATCAAAGTAGGGGTCAGTACAAAACACGGGTACTGAGTAGATAGCATCGGCCAACTCAAAATAGGGAACAGTATATATCAATATTATCGTAAATCAACTATAAAACTCAACATGTAGCCACAACAAGTATTATAATCATCAATAAGTACCCTCAAGTTCATCCATGAGGGCTCAAGCCTCAACACCATACTCATTTGGGAATTATGTTCGTTAGATTGAGTATATTAACATCTTTCAAGATTCATTATCTTTAATTCTCTTGTGTCGGTACGTGACACTCCGATCCCTCATATTCATTATTCCTTTTGTGTCGGTACGTGACATTGCGATCCCCTAACTCTACGTGTCGGTTTGTGACACCCGATCCCCTAATTCTATGTGTCGGTTCGTGACACCCGATCCCCTAATTCTACGTGTCGGTTCGTGACACCCGATCCCCTAATTCTACGTGTCGGTTCGTGACACCCGATCCCCTAATTCTACGTGTCGGTTCGTGACACCCGATCCCCTACATCATTCTATAAACCATCAGGCCTTCTCTATACCAAGGCATCATCAATAATAATGTATATTAAAGTTTCCTTTCAAGATTTGGGATTCAATATTTTCATCATGCTTATCTTATCACAATCACATAATCATATTCACGCAAACATATAATTAAGCATATAGTAGGGTTTACAATACTACCAATACATATCATTCTCTATTAAGAGTTTACTATGAAAGCATGAAAACCATAACCTATATCCACCGAAGATTAGTGATCAAGCGAGCAAATTTTTCTCCAAGCTTTGTTTCTCCCTTCTCGTTCGATTCTCCCTCTCTCTGTTGTTCTTTCTATTTTCTTTATTCCAACCCTCTTTCTTTTACCCTAATTAGTATATAATTAAGAATAAAAGATGGCAATAATACCCCACTAATTAACTTAGGGTTACCTCTTTTAACCCCTCAAGAATTTGAGTTATTAATATAAACCCACGAACTTTATAATTAAGGCAAGAATAGTCAAAAACGTCCCTTAAAACTAAACCAGAAATCCGACTCTGCCTGGGATTTGCGCAACCTGTGACGGGCCGTCGTGCCTACGACGGTCCGTCCTGCAGGTCGTCGTAGATTTCAGAGACCAAAATTTCCACCAAGGGTCTGTGACGGTCCGTCACACCTGTGACGGTCCGTCCTGCCATTCCGTCACAAAGTTCAGAGAGTCGATTTTCAGTACCCAATTTCAGATTTTCTAAGTGTTTTGAAACGAGACCCTGCGACGGTCCGTTGTGCCCAAGACGTTCCGTCGTGGAGTCCGTCGCTTCTGCCAATTTTTCAAGAATTGAAGTCTTTTGCTCAAAACGACTAAACGGGTCGTTACATTAGATACCAATTTACCCATCGTTCGTCCCCGAACGATCAAAAGAAGGAAAACAAGGGCGAAAAGGAGTACCTGAATCTTTAAACAGATGTGGGTATCTTTCTCGCATATCCGCCTCCTTCTCCCAAGTGGCTTCTTCAACCGGTCGATTCTTCCATTGCACCTTGATGGATGCAATCTCTCTTGACCTCAACTTGCAAACTTCTCTATCTAAAATAGCAACAGGCTCCTCCTCATAAGAAAGTTCTCATCAAGCAAAATTGAATCCCAACGGATGATGTAGTTTCCATCCCCGTGGTATCTTTTCAACATCCACACATGGAATACCTGATGTACTCCGGACAGCCCTGGGGGCAAGGCTAACTGATAAGCCACTTCCCCTACTCGCTTGAGTACTTCAAATGGTCCAATGTACCTTGGACATAGTTTACCCCTTTTTCCAAACCGCATCACCCCTTTCATGGGCGAAACTTTTAACAAGACTTGTTCACCTTCCATGAACTCTAAGTCTCTAACCTTTCGATCTGCATATTCTTTTTGTCTACTTTGCACCGCTAGAAGCTTTTCTTGAATAGACTTCACATTTTCCATCGAATCCCTCAAAAGGTTAGTACCCCAAGGCCTAACCTCAAATGTGTCAAACCAACCAATGGGAGACCTACTTCTCCTACCATACAATGCTTCGAACGGAGCCATGTCAATGCTTGAGTGATAGCTATTATTGTATGAAAACTCCGCTAAGGGTAGGAAGCTATCCTAATGGCCACCAAACTCTATCACACATGCACGAAGCATATCCTCCAACACTTGAATCGTCCTTTCTGACTGACCATCGGTCTGAGGATGGAACGCAGTACTAAGGTCAAATCTAGTACCCAATTCCGCATGCAATGTTTTCCAAAACTTAGAAGTAAACTGCGTACCTCTATCTGATATGATGGATAGTGGAACCCCATGCAATCGCACCACTTCCGAGATGTAAAGTTTGGCTAACTTTTCGTCATTGTAAGTCACCTTGACCGGAATGAAATGAGCAGATTTAGTTAACCTATCAACAATCACCCAAATGGAGTCATACTTACCCATTGTCTTTGGAAGACCAACCACAAAATCCATTGCAATTCTTTCCCACTTCCATTCCGGAATGGGCATTCTCTGAAGTCTTCCTCCGGGCCTTTGGTGTTCATACTTTACTTGTTGACAGTTTGGACATTTGGCAATAAAATCCACAATGTCACGCTTCATTCTACTCCACCAAAAGTGTTGTTTTAGGTCACGATACATCTTGGTTTCACCCGGATGTATAGAATACCTTGAACTATGAGCCTCTGTCAGAATAGTGTTGATCAAATCATCGACGCGGGGTACACATACCCTTCCCTTGATTCTCAAAACACCTTTGTCATCGATTTGTGCTTCCTTAGCCTCTCCTCGCAATACTTTATCTTGAATTCTGCGCAGTTTCTCATCATCAGACTGTCTTCCCTTAATCTTGTCAAGAAAGGAAGATCTTGCCTCCATAGAAGCCAACAATCCTCCCCTCTCTTTTACTTCTAATCTCATCAAGTCATTAGCTAGAGTCTGAACCTCTCTAGCCAATGGGCGTCTAGAAGCTTGCAAGTGAGCTAGACTTCCCATGCTTCCCGCCTTCCTACTTAAAGCATCCGCTACAACATTCGCCTTCCCCGGATGATACAAGATAGTGATATCGTAGTCCTTTATTAACACCATCCATCTCCTCTGTCTTAAGTTCAAATCTTTCTGAGTAAAGACATACTGAAGGCTACGATGATCCGTATAGATCTCACACTTAACCCCATATAAATAGTGTCTCCATTGTTTTAATGCAAACACTACCGCGGCCAATTCCAAATCATGAGTGGGATAGTTACGTTCATGCACTTTTAATTGTCTTGAAGCATAAGCAATCACACTCTTCTCTTGAATTAGTACTGCACCCAAACCAGAATAGGATGCATCACAATAAACAATGAAGTTCTTACCCTCTACTGGCAAGGTAAGGATAGGTGCGGTAGTCAACAAAGTCTTGAGCTTCTGAAAGCTTTCCTCACATTCATCCGACCATACAAATGGGACATTCTGCTTAGTCAAGTTCGTCAATTGGGAAGCAATAGAAGAGAATCCCTTGACAAATCGGCGGTAGTAGCTAGCTAACCCAACAAAGCTCCTTATTTCTGACACATTAGTGGGTCTTACCCAATTCTTCACTGTCTCAATCTTAGAAGGATCCACCATCACTCCATCCTTAGAAACCACGTGCCCCAAGAAGGACACCGCATCTAGCCAAAACTCACACTTAGAGAACTTGGCATAAAGCTTTTTCTCCCTCAACATTTCCAATACCATTTTCAAATGCTCTTCATGTTCCTTCTTGCTCTTGGAGTATACCAATATATCATCAATAAATACGATCACGAAGAGGTCCAAATATGGCTTAAAAATCCCGTTCATCAATCTCATGAATGCAGCAGGGGCATTCGTAAGACCAAAGGACATCACTACAAATTCGTAATGCCCATACCTTGTTCGAAAAGCAGTCTTTGGCACATCCATTTCCCGTATTTTCAATTGATGATAACCGGATCTCAAGTCAATCTTAGAGAAGACACAAGCACCTTGTAACTGATCGAACAAATCATCAATGCGGGGAAGAGGATACTTGTTCTTGATGGTTACCTTGTTTAGTTCTCTATAGTCTATACACATTCGAAAACTCCCATCATTCTTCTTTACAAACAAAACCGGAGAACCCCAAGGAGATGCACTTGGTCTAATGAATCCTTTGTTCAATAACTCTTGAAGTTGTGCTTTTAACTCTCTTAACTCCGCGGGAGCCATTCTATAAAGGGGTATAGAAATGGGGCGAGTACCGGGTTCAAGATCAATACAGAAGTCAATATCCCTATCCGGTGGCATACCAGGAAGATCTGCAGGGAACACATCCAGAAACTTACGAACTACTGAAACCGACTCAATCGAAGGTACTTGGGTAGTGTCGTCCTTGAGATGTGCCAAGAAAGCTAAACACCCTTTACTAATCATTTTCCTAGTACAAAGAAAGGAGACGATGCGAACCGGATTGGGAGTGTAGTCACCCTCCCACACTAACGGGTCTGTCCCAGGCTTGGCTAACGTCACCGTTTTAGCATTACAATCCAAGATTGCAAATTGCGGAGAAAGCCAAGTCATACCCAAAATCACGTGAAAATCATCCATTTCTAAGATGACCAAATCTACATAAGTGTTGCTCCCCAAAAAGTTTACCAAACAAGACCTATATACCTTTTCAACTACCACAGACTCACCCACCGGAGTAGAGACACGGATAGGCATACCAAGTAATTCACAATGTAAATTTAGACCATTAGCAAATGAGGAAGATACATAAGAAAACGTGGATCCAGGATCAAACAATACAGAAGCCATGCAATCACAAACCAGAAGATTACCTGTGATGACAACATCAGATGCCTCCGCTTCAGACAGCCCAGGGAAAGCGTAACACTAGGCCCTATCGTTCGTGTGTCCGTTGCCCCTACCATGTTGTGATGTAGTGGCCCCAGTTTTCCCATTACCTCTGCCGTTTTGGTGACCACCATTACCTCGACCACCACGTCCTCTAGAATAACGGCCTCTACCATGACCACCCCTACCTCTAGCTATTGGGGGTCTGTAACTTGGTCTGGGACAATTTCTCCTAATATGTCCAATCTCCCCACATCCATAACATTCTTTTGAGTCGATCATATGCCCCTCGGAGAAGTGTTGATCGGTCTGAGGTGGTCCCCCAACTACAGTCTATAGTGAAGACTGAATTGGTCGGACTGAGTAACTTCCCGAACCTTGTCCTCTAGTGTAAGAACCATTAAACTCACCTCCCTTTTGAAGCCTTTTTGATGTCTATGTTGTGGTGAAGTCGTCTGGCTTCACTCCTTCCACTTCTATCACAAAGTCTACCACCTCTTGGAAGGATTTTGCCGTTGCCGCTATCTGTAAGGCCGAAATCCGCAATTCTGACCTCAACCCCTTCACAAACCGGCGAATCCGCTCTTGAGGACTGAAACAGAGTTGAGTGGCATATCTGGATAGTGCACGAAACTTAGCCTCATAAGCATTAACCGACATCCTACCTTGCTCTAGGCTCAAGAACTCATCCCTTTTCCGATCCCTCAAAGTCTGGGGGATATACTTCTCCAAAAACAAACTAGAGAATGAGGCCCAAGTCATAGGTGGTGCCTCTATTGGTTGACACTCGATATGTGACCGCCACCACATTTTGGCGTTCCCTTGAAACTGATAAGTCACAAACTCCACACCAAACCGTTCTACTATACCCATCTTGTGTAGTAACTCGTGACAGTCAATCAGAAAATCATAGGCATCCTCCGATTCATCACCCTTGAAGACCGGAGGTTTCAATTTCAAGAACTTACTGAAAAGTTCATGCTGATCATTTGTCATTATAGGCCCAGTAGTCAGACGTGGAAACGTGCCTATTTCCAATGGAACATCCATGCGGGGAGCCATAGTAGCCGCATGTTGTACTTCTGAAACCGGAGGTGTTGGCGCAGAAAACACTGGAGGTGCCTGACCTTGATCAGATAACCCGCTAAGATAAGCCAGAACCTCATTGATCATCTCTGGGGTAGGTTGGCGTGGCGTTTCCTCATTTTGAACTTGTTCAGTTTCCCCATCCTCCCCTTCTCTTATTACTTCCTCAGTCGGTGGGGGAGTCACTGCCCTAGTATCAGATGGGCTAGGTGTTTGTCCTCTCCCTCTAGAGGACGTCCTCCCACGACCTCTACCACGGCCCCTCGCCGCTGTTCTTCCTCGAGCCACAGCCCCGGTGGCTGGCTCCGTTGTTTCTTGTCTGGCCGGTGTTGGTGTTGACGTAGTCGTTGCTCTAGTTCTAACCATCTGCGAAAGAGAGTGAAGATGGTCAGATACCAATTCGTATCGCCCAGATACCAATTGGACTCAAGTAGTAGCACGAAAGAAAGAATGAAAGAGTGAAATTTTTTCCTAAAGTCTTATAGCCTCTCAAGGAAAAGTAAAGGCGTCCCCCTACCGTTCCTTAAGACTCTACTAGACCTGTTCTTGTGTGATGAGACCAACGAACCTAATGCTCTGATACCAAGTTTGTCACGACCCAAATCCGAGCCGCGACTGGCACCCACACTTACCCTCCTATGTGAGCGAACCAACCAATCTAACCCTTAACATTTCAACGTATATCAACAGAAAGTAATGCGGAAGACTTAAACTCATAAATAAAAACAATTCAAAACTATTATTATCATCCCCAAAATCTGGAAGTCATCATCACAAGAACATCTACAATCAATGACTAAACTAAGAGTATTCTAAAAGCTAAAAATACATAAGAAGCTAGTCCATGCTGGAAGTTCAAGGCATCAAGACTTGAAGAAGAAGATCCAGTCCAAGCTAGAAGCATTAGCTCACCCTGAATTTCCGATGTAGTAAGACTGGCTTGAATTACTGTTGAGTTGAAGACGATGGCACGTTTGCGGTACTCCACAAATAAACAAGAAGGAAACATAAAAGTAGGGGTCAGTACAAAACACGGGTACTGAGTAGATAGCATCGGCCAACTCAAAATAGGGAACAGTATATATCAATATTATTGTAAATCAACTATAAAACTCAACATGTAGCCACAACAAGTATTATAATCATCAATAAGTACCCTCAAGTTCATCCATGAGGGCTCAAGCCTCAACAGCATACTCATTTGGGAATTATGTTCGTTAGATTGAATATATTAACATCTTTCAAGATTCATTATCTTTAATTCTCTTGTGTCGGTACGTGACACTCCGATCCCTCATATTCATTATTCCTCTTGTGTCGGTACGTGACACTCCGATCCCCTAACTCTACGTGTCGGTTCGTGACACCCGATCCCCTAATTCTACGTGTCAGTTTGTTACACCCGATCCCCTAATTCTACGTGTCGGTTCGTGACACCCGATCCCCTAATTCTACGTGTCGGTTCGTGACACCCGATCCCCTAATTCTACGTGTCGGTTCGTGACACCCGATCCCCTAATTCTACGTGTCGGTTCGTGACACCCGATCCCCTACATCATTCTTTAAACCATCAGGCCTTCTCTATACCAAGGCATCATCAATAATAATGTATATTAAAGTTTCCTTTCAAGATTTGGGATTCAATATTTTCATCATGCTTATCTTATCACGATCACATAATCATATTCACGCAAACATACAATTAAGCATATAGTAGGGTTTACAATACTACCAATACATATCATTCTCTATTAAGAGTTTACTATGAAAGCATGAAAACCATAACCTACCTCCACCGAAGATTAGTGATCAAGCAAGCAAATTTTTCTCCAAGCTTTGTTTCTCCCTTCTCGTTCGATTCTCCCTCTCTCTCTTGTTCTTTCTATTTTCTTTATTCCAACCCTCTTTCTTTTACCCTAATTAGTATATAATTAAGAATAAAAGATGTCAATAATACCCCACTAATTAACTTAGGGTTACCTCTTTTAACCCCTCAAGAATTTGAGTTATTAATATAAACCCACGAACTTTATAATTAAGGAAAGAATAGTCAAAAACGTCCCTTAAAACTAAACCAGAAATCCGACTCTGCCTGGGATTTGCGCAACCTGTGACGGGTCGTCGTGCCTGCGACGGTCCATCCTACAGGTCGTCGTAGAGTTCAGAGACCCAAATTTCCACCAAGGGTCTGTGACGGTCCGTCACACTTGTGACGGTCCGTCCTGCCATTCCGTCACAAAGTTCAGAGATTCGATTTTCAGTACCCAATTTCAGATTTTCTAAGTGTTTTGAAACGAGACCCTGCGACGGTCCGTCGTGCCCAAGACGTTCCGTCGTGGGGTCCGTCACTTCTGCCAGTTTTTCCAGAATTGAAGTCTGTTGCTCAAAATGACTAAACGGGTCGTTACACTTTCCCTTAACCTCCATCTATAAAATAGTAAATATTAGGGTTTATTACACTACTGGTACTATTTATTGGTGTATGCACACATATACATAAGGTTATGCATTATCAAATGAAGCTCTTCCTAAACAACATGCTATTTCTAGAAAGCCTAGTCACTAGACTTTCCTAAATTATTAGTTGTCAATAGTGGTATAAATATGAAAGTAATGAACTTGCGCCCATCCCGAAGGAACGCCTCACTGCTCCTAGCTATCTTGTTAGTGCTCAGTATAATTTTACATTACATTCAACTCATAAATCATGAAAGTTGGCTTCTATAATAAGAGCATCATTGATAATTAGATGATTTCACATATCATCATTAGTACTGTGAATTGTCCTTACACTTACAAATAGAGTATGATTGAGGCTTGTATCTTGATATTTAACACTCTCTTAGGTGACTACTTTTAGTGACCTTTACTTAGGCTTGGTTAAGACTTGTCTCACCATTCATCTTAGCCTCTTATCATGTTGTCACAATTTTTATTAGCATCATAGATTAACATAATTACTCACCTCATTACGTGAATGTTCATTTCTTCTTTATGTTTTACTATTTACTAAAGAATTAAGGAGGCTTTGTGCTAGATTGAGATTTACTTACTCTATTGCTGACTGGTGATCCTTACTTTGCATTGATGAAATATGAATTTTCCTTCCATATCATCCTTTGGTGTTAATGACAGGCTCACATATTCTCACACTTTCATACGTGAGTATTCTTTTAACATAGTAGCTTAGGTGTAAGTGACACTTGTCTGACTTCCTTTAAAGCCCCATTCAGGTAACTTAATTACTTTAGACTCCTTTAACTATGTTATAACTCACTTTACTTACTTACATTAGCGAAGTATATTCATATCATCGTTTATAGACGATTAACACTTCTTTAAATGAGTTACATGAGTTCATAGTTCATTCTTTTAGAGTATGTTGGGAGTTGTCCCAATGAATGGCATGCCCTTTTTATGGATTAATTGAATTAATTAGAGGTGCTAAGAATATGTTTGATACTCTTACTATACAAGATTGAAATATTATTAGAATTGGCATAAACATTTTGGTATAGATTACATAACCATCTTTGTTGCGACACACTAATTTTACATTCTTTCATGCTTGGTTTGATATGTATATTATTCATTTCCAATGAATTTATTATTTAACATAATATTATAGACATTTGCGTGTATCCATTTTTTACAATGTATTGTTAGCCATTTTAGTGGTATAAGCCAAACAAAAACTCATATTAAGATTTCATAGAGATCTTTTTAGCGAACCTTATAATATAACTTTAGGCATAACTTTTTTCAACAACTTGAACATAATAATATGATTATTTAAGGAAAAAGCATCATCAACAAGTCACATTTATAGTAGGTATTCACAACAAACAGTAATCATCTTCATACATTAGAGTTTCCGACTCATCTTCACATAGGGTCATTATCTTGACATATCTTGGTCCATGACTTTAGGGTAACCTTTTTAATACATATTGGAGAACAATACATTAATATTTCATGACTTTAAAACCTTCATAACGTCACAATAACATCAATGCAACATTCAGAAAAACACATCAACACTAAAAACAAGTACGGGTGTAACTAACACATCGTCGATTCATGATTCACATTTTAAGCACTTAACTTTATACGATCACAACTTTATGTGTTAGTCGACATTCATAATTAAAAAAAAATACAAATAAGATCAGCCAGAACCATATACCAATAACATGATGTCTAACCTATTCAACATTGAATAAAAAAGCACACTAGGGACAAAGGATTCGACGAGAACACGGGAACAACCCTAGTTTTCAAGATCTTTTAATTGTTGAAAATAATGTTCTCTTGGAGAAAGAAGTGCCTGAGAAAAATCCATACCTATGTAGAACAAAATCTACGAAGACCACCTTGAACGAAGCCTTGAAGATATCTTGAAATCTCCCTAGAGAAATCGATAAATTTTCTGCCTTTTTCTGTTATTCGTTGCATATTATTTTTGCGTCCATTTTGTGTATGAGTTTGAACGTGATTTTTAATAAATGATCTTCACTCATTAAAATTATGATTTAATAATCTAATTAAATAAATTAATTAACTAATTACTATAAAGCCACCCTTAGATTGACTAGAACTAGGAAAACACAATACTTGGTCAAATCAGAAATTTTTCCTAAGAATTTCGTTTTTCCCTTTAAATTAATTATTTAAATGAATAAATTAATTAATTGAGGTACCTAGGGTTACTATTAAAGTGCCCCTTAATCGTTGGAACAAAAAATAACCCTTTTGGACCATCATATGTTAAGTAGTAAGATGTTTCTTGAGTTGTACTATATTAGTGTAAGAATTTCGGTTTGACCCTTTTAGTTAAATTAATTAAATGGAAATTTTATTTAATTAAGTGAACTAGGGTAATTACTAAAGTAGACTTAAGTCCTTGTATCCATAACCAATCTTTTGAACCATCCTAGGTTAGGTACTAGGTTGTGTCTTTTTCTAGTTTTAGCCAAAATTTTTATATTGCTTTGTAATTTAGGTTTCTTCCCATTAAATTAATTAAATAAGTTGATAAATTAGTTAATTATGTATCACATGTTAATTAATAAAGTACCCCTAAGTTATTAGGACCATGACTAACCTTTTGGACAATCCTAGGTTAGGTACTAGGTTGTCTCTTAGTGTCAACCCAGTTTTGGTCCTAGGGTGTCGGGTGCACTAATGGGTCCAATTCGGTTAGTCCTTGGTTATTTAGTTATTTATCGCAGTAGGTTAGATTCTAAAATTTTTATGGAGGTTAGGCTCCATATGGATTTGTCCCTTGGGCACGTTTCCCCCCTAACTACCCTAACGAATTTGGTTCGGGTGGTCCCCTCCTTTTGGAAGCTTCTTCACATGTCTTGCACATGTGATTAAACATGGGTTGGTTGCACTTTCCTAACTAACTATTTTTTGTGGTTCATTTGGGAATGTTTATTTATTGTCCGAAGGATCCTCACTATGTCCTTGGGCACTATTTAATCTACATGATCCTTTTAAATGTGCATGTGCTATGGTACTAGGCTTGACACTTCGATTCCTAGTACTTTGTCTGCAAATACTAGAAAATATATGTTTTTATCTTAGGGTATTCATTGCACATACATTTCTTAATCAAGCTCATTAACGTTAGAAAATTGGCTAACACCTTTTACGCCAATATTTTCTAATATGCCCAATATTTTTCTAATTTGGGTATTATATAGATATTGGCTAATACCCCATAGCCAATTTTCAATACTATGCCCAATATTTTTCAATATTGAGTATTGGGATGCCTATGTACCGAAATACCCATTCTTAAAGACCTATTTGGCTCCTCACTAGACATGTAATTTTTTCGGAATGTTAAAGTGTCATTCAAGGACGAATGTTCCCAAGTGTGGGTTATTGTAAGAACCCGAAAATGATATAAGTTGTACAGATCCTAACATGTTTTTCATAAATTTATAATGACCTAAATACGCTTAAAATATATTATATAGCTAGGAGAAAAAATATTAGAGGTATAGGAAGTCGAACGTCAAGGGACGACTAAAACAATAGACGACTAAGTTACCTAGATGCCAAATAAGTGGTTCTATATGTTTATTGGTGGTTAATGATTTTATATGGTTCTATAATGTCTTATTATATGATATAGAGTCAGTGTAAAAAGTTGAAGTCATTTTGAATTTGAACGTCAAGGGATGTCCAAGATATTCGAAAATTAGTTTCTTATGTTCCTCATGTATGCATGCATGCCTAAATCTGTATAAAATTAGTCTAATAAGTCATGAAATGGTTTAAAATGATGTTTAATGTTTAATATGAATATTCTTAAAGTTTGTAAGTCAAACACCCAAGAACGTCCTAGGCATTCAAATGATAGCCCCTAAGACGTTCATCGTATGTCATGATGGGTCTTGGACAGTTTGGACGTCTTATATGTGTTTGTTTTTTATGAAATATATGTTGAAGGCGTATAACTTGTTAAGGTTCATAATCACATTTGAAAAATCCGGGTACTAG